>NW_027361707.1:16800000-17132500 GCF_039654945.1 Dendrobates tinctorius
ACCATGCTCTGCGCATGGTCTAAAGGACTTGCCGTAGTCTGGTGACATGGATGTCTGGTCACCATGGCAACAATTGGCGTCACCGGGCCGCCAATCGGAAGGCAGAAGGAGCCCCATCCCTCTTCCCGCCATCTAAATGCTGCAATCAATATTATGTCAGATTAATTACAATAATTGTACAACTCGCAAACTCAAGAACAGGATTGCCGAACAAATATCTAACATAAATGGAAATAATGGCTCCTATTCTGGAGCGACTAAACCTTTTGTGTGCTCCCACAAAGGGGACCTTACACACTTTGCGTTTTTTGGTTTCGATAAAGTGGGGTTCCCCAGACGGCGCGGCAATTGGCAGAGATGTTTAACAACGAGGGAAGCATATTGGATACAAAGTATCCGAATGGAATGCACTTAAAATATGACTTGTTTTATATTTATTGATGGTATAGATCACTTTAACTTATCTTTTGTGTTTCAATCAGCTGCTGTGTCTATATGTAATTATCACTTGTGTTTTTATTGGATTTTGTCGTATACTTATATCACTACCTATTGACTTACTGACATCCTATGACTAAGGGCGCTTACCGCACCAGAAATGCATCATGTTTGCTTTTTCTTTTCCCTTTTAACTATTGACTAAATACATTTTTCGATTTTACCTTGGATGGTGTGCTGAGAATAAATCCTCCTATTCCTGTAAAATTTATACCTACTTTATGCCAGAAATGTATTTTGTCATATAGTATCCCATATTAAGCCACTACCATTTCTATAAAGCCATGCACCTGTCATGATCAATTTTTAGATTCGTGGCGGCTCTGGTTCCACTATGATTTAAATGTATTTTTTTTCCCTTCAGGCCAATGGGGGTTAATGTCAGTTTCCCTTGCTGGCAGCCTGCTGCAACAGTAGAGTTGCTAGGTCAGCTGTTGTGGGTGGTGATCACTCCCACCATCCTTTAAATGATCACCTGATACATCATCTGACTGTTGGTGATAGAGTTATTCTATGGAGAATAGCCTTGTAGTTGCAGCTCTCTGGTGTTAGTGCTGTATCAGCTACTTCTGGAATTTGGAGTCCTGTTTGTGTCAGTGTGGAGCTTGAAAGCTGAGTCTGGAAGCTAAGAGTGTTTTTTTTACCTTGTCTGTCTCGTGCTTGTCACCACCCCCTATGTTGTACCATCTGCAGTGGTGATCTTAGCACCCTTGCTGGTCAGTGCTCTAGCAAGGGCAGTGCAAGGTGACAGTGAGGGATTAGGTTCATGATGGCGGCAGGGGGAAGGACCTGCTTAGGGCATTAGGAGAGAGCAGGGATAGGCTCAGGTTCAAGCTCAGGAGGTGTCCCATCCTTCATTCCCTATCGGTAGGGCCTCCTCTCCCCATTTCCATCCCGCTGAGTGTGTGTTGTGCCGTCCGCGGACCAACCTACTGTTGGGTCGTGACAGCACCCTCATCAAATAAATCGTAGAAAGTGTCAAAAACACATAACCAATATGGGTGAAGGCATGTGAGGTTATGTACACACAGAGGTTTTGCTTAGAAATTTTTGGAGTGGAAACTCTCAAAATCCTCCTCTAACTCTCAAAATACTTGAAAGCTTTAAATTTCCGCTCAGTTTTTACTCCATAAACTCAGTAAAAAAGACTCGTTGTACATACAGCTGTCACGAGTGTGTCACATTCTCCTGGGAGATCACTATATATTAATCTTCTGTTTATCCTGTTTGTTTTTGTCCCATGTTAAATGGATTTGGTTTTCTTTGGTGCAGAAGAGGTTAAAGACCCTTTCTATGCTGGTCAGAAACTTGCAGCTCCATTTTCAGCTGCTTCTGATCTGGTCATTACTTCTCTCTATAAAACCTGGTCAGTCCTTCTCTGTCTTGCCAGTGAAAGCTTTGCTTCCCAGCTTCTTGGAGACACTGTGCTGAATAGGAGTTTGTTGTTGTTACTGGAGATTGTTGCATGCTGTTTTTAGGTGTATGCTTTCCTCTTTGTCCTATTTCCATTTGGTTGGTACATTCCTATCCTTCCTTATATACCTCTTTACCCAGTGACGTAATGACAAAGTTATGGGACCCGGTGCGAACTTTCAAATGGGTCCCCCCATGCCAAAATACACGCACGGCTCCGCTCACCTCGTACACATGCCGCTCCGCTCTGTACACCTTGTACACACACGGCTCCGCTCCGTACACACATGGCTCTGCTCCGTCCACCTCGTACACACGCGGCTCTGCTCTGTACACTTCATACACACACGGCTCCGCTCCGTACACCTTGTACACACACAACTCCACTCACCTCATACACATGCGGCTCCGCTCCGTACACCTTGTACACACACGGCTCCGCTCTGCACACACATGGCTCCGCTCCATACACCTCATACACACACGGCTCCGCTCCATACACCTCATGCACACACGACTTCGCTCACCTCATACACACGCGGCTTCGCTCCGTACACCTCGTACACACATGGCTTCACTCCGTATGCATGGTTCTGCTCCGTCCACCTCGTACACACACAGCTCCGCTCACCTCATACACACATGGCTCCGCTCTGTACACCTCGTACACACATAGCTCCACTCCGTACACACACAGCTCCGCTCAGTACACCTTGTACACATACGGCTCCGCTCACTTCGTACACACACGGCTCCACTCACCTCATACACACGCGGCTCCGCTCTGTACACCTTGTACACACACGGCTCCGCTCCGTACACACACGGCTCTGCTAAGTACACCTTGTACACATACGCTCTGCTCCGCACACCTCGTACACACATGGCTCCGCTCACCTCGTACACATACGCTCCGCCCACCTCATACACACACTGCTCTGCTCACCTCGTACACACACAGCTCCGCGTGTGTACGAGGTGTACGGAGCGGAGCCGCGTGTGTACGAGGTGTGCGGAGCCACGTGTGTACGAGATGTACGGAGCCGCGTGTGTATGATGTGTACGAGGTGTACGGAGCCGCGTGTGTACGAGGTGTACGGAGCCGCGTGTGTACGAGGTGTACGGAGCCGCGTGTGTATGATGTGTATGAAGTGTATGGAGCCGCGTGTGTACGAGGTGTACGGAGCCGCGTGTGTACGAGGTGTATGGAGCCGCGTGTGTATGAGGTGTACGGAGCGGCGTGTGTACGAGGTGTACGGAGCCGCGTGTGTACGAGGTGTACGGAGCCGCGTGTGTACGAGGTGTACGGAGCCGCGTGTGTACGAGGTGTACGGAGCCGTGTGTGTACGAGGTGTACGGAGCCGCGTGTGTACGGAGCGGAGCCGCATGTCTACGAGGTGTACGGAGCGGAGCCGCGTGTTTACGAGGTGTATGGAGCAGAGCCGCGAGTGTACGAGGTGTATGGAGCGGAGCCGCGTGTGTACAAGGTGTGGGGAGCGGAGCTGAGTGTGTACGAGGTAGGTGGAGCCTGGAGCCGTGTGTGTACGAGGTGTACGGAGTGGAGCCGTGTGTGTACGAGGTGTACGGAACGGAGCCGTGTGTACAAAGTGTACGGAGCTGAGCCATGTGTTTACGGAGCGGAGCAGAGCCGGGTGTGTACGGGGTGCACGGAGTGAAGCCGTGTGTGTACAAGGTGTACAGAGCGGAGCCGTATGTGTACGAGGCATACAAACCGGAACCGTGTGTGTATGAGGTGTGCGGAGCCGTGCGTGTACGATGTGTTTGGTGGGGACCATCCTGGATCCAGCAGGACAGTCCCGATTTTGAGAGAGAGACTGCCCCAGTCAGGAGCTTACTTTTCCCGCGGACACAGGAGTACACAACGGAGCCCCAAAGAGCACTTTAAAACTTGCACGTGACTTTCGACTGGAAGTGACGTGCTGGAAGCTGATTGGAAATTAGGTAATTTCGGGAGGAGATTTTGACGGAACCATGGAGGCACTTCAGAGAATGCTTCAAATCCATCACCGTGTCCTCCGCCGACAGAGCGAACAGCGGGATCGCCTTGGAATCGGGGATGCTGGCCATGTGAGTGTATCATGATATGTCCTGCATCGGGAGGCTCAGGTGGACACTACAATGGGAGCTGGGCTGCTATGGTATCTTTATAGATCATTTTTCTCTCTGCTTGTTTCTCTCTCTCTGTTCTTTCTCACTAATCTTTTTTTTCTCTTTCTTTCTCTGTCCTTTCTTTCTTTCCCATCTTTCTTTCTCTCTCTCTGTTCTTTCTTTCCCCTCTTTCTTTTTTTCTCTCTGTTTTTTTCTGTCCACTCTTTCTTTCTCTCTCTATTCTTTCTTTCTGTTTTCTTTCTTTCCCCTATTTCTCTCTCCCTCTCTGTTCTTTTTTCCCCTCTTTCTTTCTGTTCATTTTTTCTGTCCACTCTTTCTTTCTCTCTGTTCTTTTTCTTTCTCTCTGTTCTTTTTTTCCCCTCTCTTTCTATCTCTCTGTTATTTCTTTCTTTCCCCTATTTTTTTCTCTCTCTGTTCTCTCTCTTTCTCTCTGTTCTTTCTTTCCCCTCTTTCTCTTTCTCTGTTCTTTTTCTCCTCTTTCTTTCTGTTCTCTCTCTGTTCTTTCTTTCCTCTTTCTCTCTTCTTTCTTTCTTTCTTTCTTTCTTTCCCTTCTTTCTTTCTCTTTCTGTTCTCTCTCTCTCTGTTCTTTCTTTCTTTCTCATCTTTCTTTCATACATACACTACTAATCAATAGCCTCCTTCACATGAACGTGTTTTGCCACACAGCGTGTGTCCGTGTGGATCACACGCGTGTCCGTGTGATCCACACGGAGAAAAGTCCGTTTTTCTCCGGCACCACGGATGCCACACGGCATGAATCGTGGTATGTGTTAAAGGGGGGGCCCACTGAGACTCTTTCGCCCTGGGCCCTCAAAAACCTGGAGCCGGCCCTGACTCCGGGCCCCATCTAAGCTGCGACCCCTGCGACCGCGGTAGTCCCGCCCCTGTCTTTACCTTACCTTATATACATCTTCTGCTTTCTGTTATCCTTGTTTTGTTTTTGTGTCTTGTTTACCTTATATTTCTGTCTCAGGCCTCATGGGGTGGGGGATGGGACAAATCAGGGGTTAACAAGAGCAGAGTAAGGTTGGTGTTCTCCGCAGTGTATTCCAAACTTGAGAATGAGGTATTGAAGGCTCAGGGGGACACCCATGATGGTCCTTCAGGGAAATTGTTTGTACATGTACATCTGTGTGTGACGACTCCTGGAGTGGACCCTCTGGGTCGTGACACCAACCCTCCCAGGGCGAGCTGACCTAGTGAAGACCACCCCCTATACAGGGAGTGTCAGGGGCAAGCCCCAGGAGGTGAGGCACCACGACTGCTGGCACCAGGCGGCCGGCTCACAGGTGAGTGTGTCTGCAGGAACGTGTAAAGCGTGGACACGGGAACAGAGACTTCGTTCGTCCGGGTGTGAGTGAAGCAGGATGCGTGCAAGGAGCACGTCAGAGCACTGAGTCAGGCAGCAGGTGTGCCAGGAGGTGTAACAGAGTACAGGAGCAGGGTGTGTGCCAGATGGCACAACTGAGCATAAGACAGAGCGCAGGATTGGTACGTGTGCTAGGAGGCACAACAGAGTAAGAGACTGAGTACAGGATCAGAGCATGTGCCAGGAGGCACAACTGAGTATGAGACAAAGCACAGGGTCCGAGTGTGTGCCAGGAGGCACATCTAGGTATAAGACAGAGCACGGAATCAGAGTGTGTGCCAGGAGGCACAACTGAGGATCAGACAGAGTACAGGGTCAGAGCGTGTGCCAGGAGGCACAACTGAGTATGAGACAGAGTACAGGGTCAGAGCGTGTGCCAGGAGGCACAACTGAGTATGAGACAGAGTACAGGGTCAGAGCGTGTGCCAGGAGGCACAACCGAATATGAGACAGATTACAGGGTCTGAGCATGTGCCAGGAGGCACAACCAAGTACAAGGCAGAGTGCAGGTTCAGAGTGTGTGCCAAGAGGCACAACAGAGTGCAAGGCAGGGGACCTGAATACAGCGCACAGCCAGGCAGGGACACGGCAGACCAAGCCGCCAGGAAGCACAACAATAATCAGGCACCTCCCCTAGGAAGAGGTAGCCTGATATAGCACATGATCACGAGAGCTTCCTGGGTCAAGTCTTCCAGTACCATAGAGAGGACTGACCTGGAGACCGAACTGAGAAAAGCGTGCAAGTGCAGACATAACATGGAGGAGACAGGGACCTAGGTACGAGAGGTGCGCGTGCGCACCCGGCGGGACCCCCGGAGTGACCGTGGCTCCGGAAGAGATGACGTCGGGACCGAGGTCCCGCCCCCAGGTGAGCGCGGCGTGACCTTGTGTCTTAAAATTTTGAAGGCACATCATAACTCGACTCTGGCTGATCACTCAGGTAGTAAGGTGAACTTGGACCTCCATTCTCATTCTTTTAGGTGGCCAAGGTTGCGTAAGGATGTAGTCGAATTTGTGCCCTCCTGTTGTGTCTGTGCATAATCGTCCATCGGGGGCTCTTTTACCATCAACTATTCCTCACTGACCGTGGACTCATTGATTCATGATTTCATTATGGATCTTCAGTCGTCCTCTGGAAAAACTGTTATCTTAGTTGTGGAGGATATGTTTAGTAAAATGGCACACTTCATTACTTTACCTGCTCTCCCTAAAGACAAGACACTGGTTCAGATGTTTGTCACTGAGATCGTAAAGCTTCACAAGGTCCCCTCTGATGTGGTGTCAGATCAGGGGACCCAATTTGTATCTAAATTTTGGAGTGTGTTTTCTTCTTGTTTAGGGATGCATTTATCCTTTTCTTTGGCATTCCAGCATCGTCAAACTAATGACCAGACTGAACACCTAAACCAAAGCTTGGGGACTTATCGCAGATGTTTTGTGTCAGATAACCAGGAGGATTGGTCTTCTTTTATACCACTGGCTGAGTTTATGTTAAACAATCGTTATAGTGAGTCCACTAGTAAGTCACCCGTTTTGGCAAATATGGCCTCTAAACACAAATTCTGTAATTCAGTAAAGATGAGGCTTCGGGAGTTACTGGGGAGGAACAATTTTCTTCGTCGCTCTCATTGGTATGGGAAGGGGTTGAGAATAGTTTAAAGACAATGGGGGACAAATACATATGGCTGATGAGAAACGATTTTCAGGTCTGGACCCGGAGGTGAATGATTTAGTATGGCTGTCCACCAAAAATATTAAACTAAAAGTTCCTTCTTGGAAATGAAGTCCTAGGTTTATTGGTCCATATAAGTTGATCGCCGTAATCAATACTGTTACTTTTCGACTCTTCCATCAACTCTCAAGATCCATAATGTTCTTTCATAGGTCTTTGCTCAAAAAATTAGTTGCGCCTTTGGAATCGTCACCATTACCGTTGCCATCAGTTATTGTTCATGACAATTTAGAATTTCAGGTAGCGAAAATCATTGCTTCCCTTATGATTCACCGTTCTGTAGAGTGTTGGTATATTGGAAGGGGCATGGTATGGGGGAGAGGATGTGGGTTTCGGCATCTAAGGTTAATGCCTGTAGGTTGATACGGAACTTTCATTTGTCCCATCTGGATAAACCAAGTCCTGAGGGTCCTGTTGCCACTCGAAGAAGGGGGGGTACTGTCACGAGTGTGTCATGTCCTCCTGGGAGATCTGGGGTTAGAAGATCACTACGTATTGTGAATAACAGAAGCTCCATTTAGCCTGCGTGTTTGTGTCCCATATTAAATGGATTTGGTTTCCTTTGTTGCTGAAGAGGTTAACAACCCTTTTTATGCTGGTCAGAAACTTGCAGCTCCATCTTCAGCTGCTTCTGATCTGGTCTTTCCTTCTCCCGCTAAAACCTGGCTAGACCTTCTCTGTCTTGCCAGTGAAAGCTTTGCTTCCTAGCTCTTTGGAGACTCTGTGCTGAACAGGAATTTGTTCTTTCTACCGAAGATTGTTGCGTGCTGTTTTGGGTGTATGCTTTCCTCAGTGTCCTATTCCCATTTGATTGGTACATTCCTATCCTTCCCTATATACCTCATTACCTTTGGTGAGTGTTTGTATGTTTGTTACTTTCTGTTATCCCTGTTTTGTCTTTGTGTCTTGTTTACCTTATATTTCTGTCCCCGACCTTATGGGGAGGGGACAGATCAGGGGTTAACAGGAGCACAGTAAAGTCAGACACTCGGTCCTGTATACCTTGAAAATAACCCCCTGGACAGGGATAGTTAGTTCCTTACCGAAAACTGTCACAATAGCCTACAGCGCATTTAGCATTGTAACTCTTTCTCAATGTTTTATCTCTACAGGAATGTTCACCGAAAATTCTTTCATGTGAATATTTTTTTTGTTTGAAAAATTCATTTAAAAAATCCCCATCTGAACATACCCTGAGACTTCAAAAGAGAGGACATTTTCGGCATATCAAAAGATTCAGTTCTGAGAAGAGAGAACACTGCAGTACTAAACGTACGCCATATAATGTTCCCAGCCAGGAGCAAGTCTATTCTCTAGGGACCAATTTTGGATGTTCTTTTCAGGTTGCGATGACTGTAAAAATTCTATATCTAAAGAGCACCTGTCAGCCTTGCCGATATACCTGATTTAGTAAATTCTAATACTCCCCATGAAATAACAATTCTGGAAGCAATTTTTCTGATAATTCGGCATTGTGCCGTTTCTCTAAATATTTACAAATAAATTGGGAGTTAGCGTTCCTCTTGTCAAAGGGTTGTGTCCCTGCTAGCGCTATCATCACTGAATGGATATTGTGAGTGTGCAGGAACACGCCTGTAACTGGGAACACTCAGCTGTCCATTTATTCATAAATTTCCAGGACGAATAACAGAAGAAACGACATAATGCGGAAATCTAAGAAAAGACTCTCCAGAATTGTTATATCATGAAGAATACAAGTATTTACTGATATCATCAGAGAAAGGACCAAACCTCTATAATGTGGAGTGTTATTAAATGGGATCGCGTCCACACCGTATAGATCGATTAAATGATTACCAATAGTAGAATAAAATAGTTTGTAATACACAGGTAAAAAAAATCTGTCAGTATGATCATCCCACCCTCCCAAACCGCATATACAGTATGGTCATTCAGCTCTTTGAAAATAAATCAATTGGCACCTTTATATCTTCTATCTGTTGCTGCATTCCCAAGAATTTTATGCCTTGATTCACCTGCAATAGAAAGTATTACGTTCTCTGGGTGTGACAGACCACTTCCCAAGCCTCTGTCTCCTGAGGTTGGTTTCCCATCACAGCACCAACCTCTGTAGCTTAATTGATAACTCACTGTCTGTGTAGCATCAAGGAAATCACAAAGTGTGCGAACAATCAAGCTAAAGAGGCGGGTGCTGGGCGAGGAAACAAGCTGGGGAGGTATTGGCTCAGGAAGTGCTCTCTCACACCAAGAGCATTTAATGAGAAAAACACTAATTTCACCAGAATGCAGCGAGAGACAGAAGATATAAAAGTGCTGATGGATTTATATTTCAAAAAATTATATGCACATATATGCTTGGGGTGTATTGATTTTACTGAAATATTCCCTTTAGTCAGATAGCTTTCATATCTCCTGCAGGAACGAAGGACTGGACACAACAATTCCATTTTCCCCAATATGTGCTCGCTGGGAAATGTTGGGACACCTTATACATGACATAGTTAGGCAGCAATGTATGGGCACCCTAAGACTGGTCATATATGTGTGATAGCTGTTGGCTGGGCACAAATTCGGCAACTATTTCCCCTGACCTAAACATAAATGACTATGAGACAGGTAGACAATTATTATCTTCTGACACAACAGAGGATTGGGCATGCTGATATTAAATCTGCCCAATCCTTATTTCATCTGACATCAACAGTAGTAGCCACCTCCCAAAAGCATCAGATTATTGTACGGATTCACCTCTAGAGTAAATATTGAAGCAAGAAAACACAAAACAATATGTCCCGGTTATCGCATAATAAGTGATCAAACATATCGCACACTATGGTTATGTAGAAGCCTTCAGTAATTACCTTCTGAGCAATGTGACGGCTTCGCTTGTTGGTCGATTTCTGGTACATTTTTCGTGTTTCTTGTTTCAAAGAGTTTTCTAACTTCTGCTTCACTTTAAGAACCTCTGCCTGGGCTTTCTCCAATAGTGTCTGTACCTGAGCGTCACTTATGTGCCCGGCCCTGGAAAAAACAACCTTCATATTAAATTACAGCATAGCCAATAAAATAGGGGTGAATTGTTAAATTGGTTTGAGTCCTACTACTGGGACCCCAAAGTCTGTGCCAGAACAGAGGACATCTGTCTTCTGTTCTCCCGCTGGTCACTGAGGCTGTGCTCGCAGCAGCTCATTCATCAGTGGTTTTCAGCCTGGACGATCGCATCTTGGCACCATCCAGGTTGAAAACTGTTCATCCCCAGACATGGACTACAGCAAGAGACAGAACGACAGACAGGTGAGGAATTTGTTTTTTTGTTTTTTTTTTGCAGGAGACGTTAGCTTCCATGTAATAGGCATTAGATGAGTATAACTGTGTTTGTTATTTTTAAATAATAAAGTAAAAGTTTGTTTATTTCAAATAGAGAATTTAATACTTTCTGTGTGTTTGTTTACCATACAACTATAGGATTAGTCATAGATGGGTGTCTTATATACGCCTCTCCATTACTAACCTGTGGGCTTGATGTCACCGGGCAATACAAAGGTGACATCAACCCCACAAATATGAACCCCATTTGCCACCACTACAGGGCAAATGGGAAGAGCCAGGCAAAGCACCAGAATTGGCACATCTAATAGATGTGCCTTTTCTGGGTGGCTGCGGGCTGCTATTTTTAGACTAGAGGGGCCAATATTCATGGCCCCTTACCAGCCTGAGAATACCAGCCCCCAGCTGTCTGCTTTAGCTCGGCTAGTTGTAAAAAATGTGGGGACACAACGCCGCTTTTGTAAAATGAATTATTTAAATAAATAAAACATACAGTGTAGGGACCACTCTTTTCTTGATAACCAGCCTTGCTAACGCTGAGAATTGCAACCCCCAGCTGTCATTTTTGCCTGGCTGGTTATCAAAAATACTGAGGAACCCATGCCAATTTTTTTTTTTAATAATTTATTTAGAGCACAGGCCCCGGCTGATGCATACTCCCATCAGCCGCCTGCTCTCTCTGTTATTAGTGGCAGCAGGTTTAGGCTGAAGGAAACAGTAGTCCCATCATCGGACGTAAGTGACCAGAGGTGAACTGTCTACCTCCGATCAGAGCTGGGGTCTCATGCTGTCATTTGACAGCGTGGGAACTGCAGCTGTCTGACTGGCGGTAAAGTGAATGGGGTTCCGGTTCAGGTCTGGGTACTGTTCTGGTACCCGAACCTAAACTTTTTTTTAACTGTTCGGCTGAACTTTCCAGACCCAAACATCCAGGGGTCCACCCATCTCTATACATTACTTATCAACTGAAGCCCTGCCAACAAAGCACCATTTCTCCCTTAAAGCAAACCTGTCATCAGGATTTTGCTAAGTAAACTACAGACATTGTCAGGATGGCGCTATTGCACTGATTAAAATTATACCTGGGTTGAAGAAATCCATGTTGTGGTTGTGGTTTAATCTCTGGTTTGCAGTTTTCAGTAAAAAAGATTCTCATGCTTCTGGGTTGGCCTGTGGGCGGGATTTTATTTGGTGCTCTGGCCTCATATTTATCTTTATGGGCTTAAATAACAGGTCACTGAACCTTCAGTGATCTGCCTCCTATTGTAAATACTGTGCATGTGCAGTTAAAAAATTCTGGTTTTACAAAAAAAAAAATGTACTCCAACAAAATGTTGGAGCCAAAATTTTTTTGGCTCCAGCAAAATGGCGGTGCACAGTATTTAAAATAGGAGGCAGGTCACTGAAGACAGCAGTGACCTGTCGTATAAGCCCATAAGGATGAATATGAGGGCAGAGCACCAAATAATGACATCCCACAGGCCCAAAGCATGAGAATCTCATGAAATGAAAACTCGAAACAAAGATTAAACAACGGATTTCTTCAACCCAGGTGTGAAGAATATTGAAGACATAATTCAATATCAATCATCTGTATACTATTGGGCATGGAATTATAAAAATATCCTTCAGCACTTGCTGTGGTAACATGACAAATGGCCAGCGTCAAGCAAAGGATTCATACTACCGCCAGCTAGCTGGTATGCTACCTTCCACAGGAAGCCCCCCTGTGGATCCAAGTCATGCAACCTGAGTCCTTTGTTCAACCAACTAGGATTTCATAAAGGAGTTATGGAAATACTACACGTCCTAGCTGTACATCGTGGATATTTACACGATCTCCAGAACAGGGCAAGTGCCTGCCTGGGTCTCCAGTCATTCTAACACACACGGGAAGCGAGATACATAGAACAGCCACTAGCAGCTAGGTAGCAAAATTGTGTTTAGTGTCTAGGAGTAGCAGGGGCCCCGTTGGATCCGATGGTGCCAGAACCGCCCAGAAACGAGTTATGATCTTTCATACGTTTTTGAAGATTTATCTTCAAACCTCCAGGGGAGGGGATTTAGATTCAACCCAGAGGGCAGGGGGGAGTGACCCAGAGGGATAAATGCTTGTGTGCAGCATATCCTATTGCTTTTTCTCTGGGAGGTCACGACGACACTTCGTGTGAGGACAAGTCGTACACAGAGAGGACCACAAGCCTTCCATGTGACAGCCCATCCCCCACAAGCAAGGCCTTTCATGTAACTGGTAACTGACCATTTGTTCTGCTTATATCCTTTGTCCTACCACTAATGCATTTGCATGTCTGACAATTATATATGTATAACTATTGTGTATATATAGAATATTGTCTAGTGTGCCCTTAAGGTGATTAAATATATAATTTAACCTTGGGCTGCTCTTCATCTTGATCCACGAATCCACACGTTCGTTTCTTGGCCTAATCTCACATGCTACTGGAGGCTGGCTCCTGGCCCGATATAACCCTGTTAACAGACTAGGCGTATATTGAATGAGGAACTGGTGGCAGACCTACCGGGCTGATAAGGTTCTGTTTCACTGGTGCTAGTGAAAGGGGCCTCACAGCCTTGTGGGCAAGTGTGGTGCCACGGAGGTGTCTACGTGAACAATCTTCTCAAACTCTCCATGCCTCCTTGAGCCTGTGTGGACAGGGGGTGTCTTTTTAAAACGGTGCCAAGCTCACCTTACGTACCCCCAGAGGGTGCAGAACGTCACGTTGGTACAAGTGGGGAGACCTTACCACGTGATCCCGCTGATGTAATATTGACTAATATGCGCTTTACAACATGCGGCAGCTGTCCTTGTTGCATACAAAAAAACGCTAATAACAGCATTTTGGAATTCAGATACATTGAAATCATTTATTATCTAGGACACCATTTCGTGCTATTCTACAGGAGTCATTGATACAGTTAGATGTCCTTGTGATAAACTCTATGTAGGCCGCACTAAGAAGCGCCTTCATGATAGGGTGAAGGAACACTTTCACAAAATCAACAAGGTGTATATGCGACATGCTCTATCACGCCACTATGTGGAGAAACACAATCGGTCCTGCATTGGGACCACATTCTGTGGAATTCAAATTGTCTGAAAAAACCTGAGAGGTGGGGATTACTTAAAACTCATGTCAAGAAGTGAATCCAAATGGATCTTTATATTGGAAAGTTGGTCCCCAAGGGACTAAACTATGAGCTAGGACTATACGCCCTGTAATTAATATCAAATTGATATTGAAAAGCTACATACTAGTAACATCAGTGAGGTTGCCATTGATTGTAATATACAATTTTTCCCACTATCTGTCCATACGGGCAAAGGTATTTTTCACTATATTATTATTTTATTAAAGTATTTTTTAAGACAGTGTTATGGGATTTTTAATCAAGCCACACACTTTAATTTTAATATTAATAACCATTTTTAAAGTTTTTTAATCAAAGGAATTGTAAGATGGGAATGGTTCCATTTTTTTTTTTTTAGAGGGGCTTTTTGTAACTGTATTCATGTGGTCTGGCATCAGTATTTATACTCCTATGATGCAAAACATCTCAGGTATTCCAACTTATTATCCTAAAATTATTATGGGCTAGAGGAGATGTAGCTTCTCAGTTAGCAACATGAAACATATATTTCCCATTTCAAAAATAATACATTGGTGCATTTTCGTATATATTCTCTCAAACAAATATATTTATATTTTCATCTTCTATATTTGGCAAGGAGGAGGGCAGTACGGAGCTGAACCGGGTGAAGAGTAACAACGTTAGTATATTGCAAGTAGATTGTGTACAAAACATTGTCATTGATTCTAACAGCAGGTTAAATACACACATATTCCCCCACTTTATGAAACACAGAGACATCAGTTAGTAGGGCAAACTTAATGAAGTGGACCAAAGGCATTATGTAGAGTAGGAGGGCAAGGCTATTTAAGGACAGCCGGAGCAGGAGGGCAACACCTTGAAGAAGAGGGACAGGGTCCCTAGAAACACGTCAAAGGGAATTGGCCCTCACACGAGTCCATAGCTTTGGACAGGTGTTGTCACAACTAGCCATTAGCCACGCCAATCGTTCACCACGCTACTAAACGACGGTGCCACCGGCCGGGGCTCACCGCCACATTGTGTAGTTACAAGCATGTAGAGGACATCCAGCACGGGGGGGACACTCCCTATCTCTGCTTATCCGGATTCCAGCACTACACCTCCTTCGGAGCTTCTAGGCCACCATTAATCCGGAGCACTCATAAGTAAGTGCCATATTATTTGAATGTCAGCTTAATCCATAGGTTTCATCGTGGCATTTTTTCACTAGTAGCGCGGCATCCTTATTGTGGTCTATTAATATTGACTTCAGGTGGGGTGTCGAGGTGTGGATCCCACACTTACAATAATCACACCAGGTATCATTTTAATTAGTGTAACAGCACCAACCAGACAATGACTGTTGACAGATTCACTTTAAGGGAACATTTTCAAGTTCTGAAGTTATCTCCTATCCATCTGAAAGGCAATAACTTCCCAATTGCTGGGGGTCCAACCGCTAGATCCCTCGCCGTTTGCAAGAACCAAGTCTTTTCAGACTGGGCTTGACTAAATGTAGATATGGTCTAAAGAAAGTTACATACAATCAATGTGAACAAGGCCGCAGGCCGCAAACTGACAAGGGAGAGAGAAAGGTTCAATCTCCAGAGGATAGAAAACTTCTCAGGAGCTGATTAAACTGGGATTAAAAAGGCCTAAATGCTTTTTAGAAGAAAGCATGATAAATGATCATATAAATGTGTAAAATTATTGTTCTGAATGTTAATCCAGTCGATCAGGTGGAAACATTAACTCTTTTAGGGCAGACTGGGTCATTCATTATAGATGTACCTGTGGCACGCCTGAGGGTTCAGTCGCCACAGAGGTACTGCATCTCCTCCTGAGGTGTGGTACCCCACCATCCAGGTAAGGTGGAGACACCTGATCACACTCCAACACCTGCACCCCACACCACAAAGTAGTGTAGCAAAGCACCTTCGGCGGCTCCCTGCTTGGAGTGTAGTATTGCACCCCTTGGTGGCTCCCTGCTTGGAACACGAAACGTGCTGGGAGGTGGGTGGAGCTGAGTTTACATAAAGAGAGCGGGAGATTATTGGGACGAGGGGAGTCTGACTCAGAGGGTCAGAGAGTTTGAGAGATCCCCAGCAGAGGGATGGATTGATGGAAGTGCTGCAGCAGACCTCAGTGACCTGGGTCTACTGGCACAGGAAAGAGACATTTTAGAAAGCCTGATTCTCCATAAGAAGGAACGGATTAGTACGGAACGTGAGGAGAATAAGAGAACAAGGACCAGGGTTAGAGGAGAACCCTTCCCAAGTTCTAAGCGCAAGGCCGGGGTCTGGTCCCCGAGGTTGTATGGATACTAATGGTCCTGCAGCAGACACCGGAGGAATAGAAGTAGTGACCGCTTTATTCCCACACAAGACTTGGGGGCACAACAGCAACGATAGTGAGCCGGGACTAGGTAGAAGGAGTCCCCAAAGTAGGCTACAGCTGTCTGCCGTACAAGTAGAGTTCATAGGAACATCTGACAGGAGGAACTCCAGTGTAACTCAGTACTGTGAGTACTTCACTCAAAGGCGCTAAGAGGGAGACGTTCAGAAAAGGCACATATGTTGGCGGAGTGTTGGAAAGGAATACTTCATCTTGTCTGGAGGATGACTGAGCTCCTGACCCGGAGGACACGGCACGGATGCGGGCACCTGTACCACAACAGACTGTGAGTAAAGCTTTGGAACTACATGCCCCGGTGTTCTCCACTTATTCCTGCGTCAGCCTGTCCGACACCGCTACATCACTTCTGCGCTTGTCACTACACCATCTAAGTGTCACTTCACCTACACTGCCCTGGGACTACAGCCCTGCCTGTGGAGGGCTATAACATCATTGCTGCGCTACACCATCTGTCCCAGAGGATTTGTCTGCAGCGTCGGCTTAACATCTTCCTTTCCGAACACCACAGGTGGCGTCACGAATCACTTATAAACTTTCACCACCATAAGCACACTGAAACAACCCCTTTTGGAATGGAGTCCCAGGGCCACGGACCGGGTCACTGCTGCCGTGACAACCCCCCGTTGAGAAGATCAACCGGCCCTGTACCGAGTACCCCACAGCCCTGGTGAGTGAGGGCGCGCCATACATATACCTATTCCCTTTATCCTTTTTTAAATCATAATATGCTACCCATAACTACTGTATGTAACTACTGCAGTGTATAGGCTGAACTACAATTGTCACGCAGTGCCTTGGAACTAACTGTGGAAGCTAACCAGGTTCCTAGAACTAAGGGCGCCCTAGTCTATCCCTGTCCACCGGATTACTCCTGATGGTGGAGATGCATTGTTCTTGTGCCTTGCTATGCTCCTATATCTAACCTTATCTGTACACTCCCCTACTCAGGGTAGTGGGAAGCGGAAGTGTATAGGAACACACTAACCAGACAAACAAGACGGACAGAGATAAATGAAAATAACAATCATACAAAATACACTCACCAAACAACAGAGAGGGATACAGGGGAGTTAAAGGAGGGAGAAACCAAATAGGAAAGGATGAGGATGTGCACACAGAAAAAACTCCAAGCAACAATTTTGTGAACAAATCTTGAAACAAGTACAACCACGAACTACATCTCCAACTTCAAACTAGGCAGCAAGAACTAACACTGGCAATCCCTAAGTGCCAGAGGCCAGTATACATAGCAGAGGGGAGTGGCCAACACTGAACAGCTGAGACAATCCAGGTAAGAAAGCTCCAGGAGCTTTAACTGAACAGATTAACACTTGTACTGCCAGCAAGGAAAAAAAACTTGCACTGTTTAATCAGATGGTGAAGTATTTCTACCTATTGCAGGAGTTCGTGATACCAGACACCACAATCTTCTGGCCCTTCTCTGTCGCGGTATCCCTGTGACAACAATGCCACAAACTACCTGTGGGAAGGGTTGGCACTATTTTTAGAAGAAAGCATATTTTTCTACTCAATTTAATTCCAGATAAATGCATTTTGGCTATGACGTGTAGAGTAATACTGACTCTATGGGGTATCACCATAAACCATGACATTATTACACAAGCATGGCAATCAGGAGACCTTCAGACTGTAAGGCAAAGTACAGCAGAGAGGACTTGTGCAACCTTTAATATAGGATTTTCTAATTTGAGCTGTTATTTTTATGGATTAGTTCTGTATTCTGCAGACCTGGATTACATTGTTTATTTCCAGCGCGATGACAAGTTAATTCCCACAGCTGTCCTTTTGTGTGAGACAGCATGAATATAAAACTTTGACCCGGTGCAGTTCTCACTAAGCCACGTGACCCGAGAGTTTCGTCAGGTGGGTACAAGAAAGACAGATGATGTATTTTCTGCAGACTACCGGCTGGAAAGATTAATGTCATCTTGCATCAAGTGAAGGGAGAATTCAGCGCACTAATCAGCATTTTATCTGTATAAACAGGACACCATTGTAAAGATGTAAAAGGCGGAAATAATACTGATACTACTAAGGGGCAGGAAGCCAATTCTCTCTCAACGATTTAATAATGGCGTTATCATTTATTGGTGATCGTATGATAATCAATTACAGAATGAATTATAGTGGTTGTCTGGAAGTAACATAAGGATGACATAATTTGTCAGTTGCGGCATTGGGCATTATCCTTACAGGGTTTGTCCCATATTCTGCACTCAGGAGCGCACCCTGCTTCCCGCTTGCAGGGGGGGGGCAGTGCTCTCCTGATAGATTGACAGCTGAGAGCAGCAGTACGGCTCAAATTGTCCGTGCACTCCTGCTGCTAGCTGCAGCTTTGTCTCTTGCTCACCAGAAGAGCGCAGGAGGACTAAAGCAAGGGGGATCCGGTGACCCAACCAGTTTCAGGGCAGAACTTGAAAGCTCCATTGCAAAGATGAGGCCACCGCTGATAGTCTGCAGAGTTGGCTGGTATCCTCTGCAGCAACCAGTAAAGAGTCCCCATATGTTGAGAATTTAGAAGAAATGTAATAAGAAGTAATGTTTTTACAAGCACTTTGCACTTTTACCCATTTAAGAAGATGAGATAACTTTTAAGGTGAGTGACCAATATAAAATCCAACATCCTGCACTGACCTTCCATCGCTCAGTTGATATCTCGTTCCACAACCAGAGGTAGTTCACTGAGGCAAAACATCGCCACTCTGTACATTGTGAAGTGGTCGCTCTCAAGTACTGGAGCTCATCTTTCAAGTGAACGTTATCCGAGCTGCAGTACACCGGAATGGTCACTATACAGTATACAGAACTGTGGTGTTCTGGTTTCATACATCGTGAACCTCCGGACGCAGTGGAACCAGGTATCGGCACTGCATGTTGCACTGCTAAAATCAAAACTAATATTAGTGAATTCTACTTTGAAATCAAGAAAGTATCTGATTTCTGACGACTTTCATGTTGTATTAACTTGTGAGTCAATCCATATATCTAACACATAGGAGAGCATCGCTGGGAAGGGACCGGTAATAATGACCTTAATCAATTGTGTCAAACAGAAAAAGTGTTGGTTTTTGATCCCCAAACACACGGCATATCCAGGGTAGCAATGAAATAGATCCAAAATGGTGGAAGAAGTGGAGAAAGTTCTCATTTGCAAGGTAAAATCTGTAACAGGCTCTCTGCCTATAATGTGCCACGTATAATATTGGTGTTTTTCTTATGTGGTAGATGGACCTTTGGCCCAATAGGCACCAGAACCTGGATGGGCAGCTACTCCTGCACCCAATACAACTTACCAAAACCTTAATATATTTTCAGTGTGTTAATACAGATAATATTATTTTTTCTTTATTCTTCCCAGTATGGTAGAAAACCTTATTCCTTACCTCTCAGTCCGGTTAATAAGGTTTGCAATTTGTGTAGCTGCAGAATTCAATAAGCATCGAGAGCGGCTGTCACCGAGCTGGAGGTTGTATAACAAGTTCTTCCTCACAGCAAATCTTTTGTTCATGTGATATTTTTTGCTTGCATGCAAAAAATCTAACAGATCTTCAGTTTCCTCCTGAAGACGCAAAAAAACGAAAACCCGAAAATAAACATCCTCAAGTTCAATGCATTAGAAGAAAAAAAAATGTTAATCCCACTGACCCCAAAAGATAGGTGATGACTTGCATATTGGTCGGTGTCTGACTGTTGAGACCCCACTGATTTTGGGCTCTGAAATGAAGTGTGAGAGAGGAGGAACACCTGTGTATTCATTGCATAAAGGACTACCGGGAAAAGAAGAGCGCTGTGCTCAGCTATCTTCTGCAGTCACGCAGAGAACGAATGGAGGAGTGATCGTACATCCATTCTGACGGGAAAAGTAGGCGTCCCAGTGGTCAGACACCCACTGATCCGCAAGTTATCACCCTTCTTTTGAATAGGTGATGACTCTGAATGTTGGGAATATCCCTTACATGGCATAGATGGAAAAAGTGAAAACCGATGTAAGTTATGTGACCGCTTCATAGTCAAAAGGGAGAACAGGGACATCCGTAATGGGTGCACAGGATGCGGATGTACCACTCTATTCCATAAAGAAAAACCAATGTACCCTGTATTGTGTTATCATTTCAATAAATTCTTTCTTCAGTGGCCCACATTATTAACATTTTTGCATAGTTGGAATTATTTGCACCAAATGGTTTGCGCTCAGCATAACAGACACCAAAAGCAGCGGTGGAGACTCCGTGTTAAACCCAGGGAGGATGAGTTCAGCCAAGTATAATATAATATATATACTGTATAATAGATATATACATATCTATAATATATATAATATATAATACCTGTCTGTGTTCATCATCTTATGAAATACTTTTATATTTGACCAGCTTGCTTTTTCTGAAATTGCCTGCGCCCCCGACGACCAAAGTGCGAAAATTTTGCACGGGCTAAGCTAGTATATATATAATATATATATATAACAGATACAAATAACTATAATATACAGTATATATAATATATATGTCACTGACATATATATACTGTATATATATATATATATATATATATATAAAAATTATTCATCTTTATATTGCATAGAGAGATACAGAGAAGAATAGCCATTAATTCATTCGTCGGCTTCTGTAAAATCATTACAGAAGCCGACAGGATAGGAGACATGGTTTACATACAGTAAACCATTGCAGAACAGTTAGATTTATATATGTCAGTGACTAATACTGTTAGTAGTATAGGTGTGTAAAATTTGGGAGCTGTATGTATTTAATAAAAGAATGTATTCACAGGAAAAAATTGCGTGGGCTCCTGCACAATTTTCTTCACCAGAGAGGGAAAGCCAGTGACTGAGGGCAGATATTAATAGCCTAGAGAAAGACCATGGTTATTGCCCCCCCGGCTAAAATAAATCTGCCCCCAGTCACCCCAGAAAAAGGCGCATCTGTAAGATGCGCCAATTCTGGCACTTAGCCTCTCTCTTCCCATTGCCCTGTAGCGGGTGGCATATGGGGTAATAAGGGGTTAATGTCACCTTGCTATTGTAAAGTGACATTAAGCCCGGTTAATAATGGAGAGGTGTCAACAAGACACCTATCCATTATTAATCCAATAGTATGAAAGGGTTAAAAAAAACACACACATTAAGAATAAAGACTTTTAATGAAATAATTAAACACACTTGTTTCCCATCTTTATTAAACTCCCAATCAAAGCGAAGCCCTCGTTCTCCTGTAAAAAATTATAAAATATAAAAGCAACAATATCCCATACCTGTCCGTTGTACAGTCAAGTCCCACGCCGCAAACCATCTCAAGGGGTTAAGTAGTTTACAACAAGGAGCGGTGCTAATGCGACCAGTCTGGCTGTAAACCACAGAGGAATGAATGAAAAGCTGTCTGCGCAGCCTCCCAGCCTTTCCCGCGGTTAACTGTGCAGTGTGGCAAAGTGACAGTTCATTTTCCCACGCTGCCGAGTTGATGGCAGGTCAGGCTGGGAGGCTGCGCAGCATCAGTGACGTCAGCGCAGCCTCCCAGCCTGACCTGCGATAAACTTGACAGCGTGGGAAAATGAACTGTCACTTTCCCACACTGCAGAGTTCACCTCGGGTCAGGCTGGGAGGCAGTGCTGACGTCACTGATGCTGACGCCGGCAGCTTCTCATTCATTCCTCTGTGGTTTAGAGCTGGGGCGGTCGCATTACCACCGCTTCCGGTTTTAAACTATTTAACCCCTTGAGATGGATTGCGGTGTGGGACTTGACTGTACGGTGGACAGGTATGGGATATTGTTGCTTTTTTTATTTTTTATGTTTTACAGGAGAACGAAGGCTTCGCTTGGTTTGGGAGTTTAATAAAGATGGGAAAATAGTATGTTATATTTTTTTATTTAGTATGTCTTTTTATTTCATTAAACGACTTTATTCTTAATGTGTGTGTCTTTTTTAACTCTTGCATACTATTGGATTAATAATGGATAGGTGTCTTATTGACACCTCTCCATTATTAACCAGGCTTAATGTCACCTTACAATAGCAAGGTCAGATTAACCCCTTATTACCTCATATGCCACCCGCTACAGGGCAATGGGAAGGGAGAGGCTGCCGGAATTGGCGCATCTTACAAATGTGCCTTTTCTGGGGTGGCTGGGGGCAGATGTTTTTAGCCGGGGGGGCCAATAACCATGGTCCCTCTCTAGGCTATTAATATATGCCCTCAGTCACTGGCTTTTCCTCTCTGGCGAAGAAAATTGCGCGGGAGCCCACGCAATTTTTTCCTGTGATTTAATTCTTTAATTTAACACCTACAGCTACACATTTTTACACACATACACTAATAACATTAGTAGTCAGGGACATATAAATCGAAATGATATGCAATGGTTTACTGTATGTAAACCATGGGTCATATCCTGTCTGCTTTGCAATTATTTTACAGAAGCCAACAACTGAATTATCGGCTATTCTACTATCTATATCTCTATCAAATATATATATATATATATATATATATGTGTGTCAATAGTCATGGTACATATCATATCATGTTTGTATAACACATGTGGCCACCAATAGACATATATGGAGTAAGGTACAATAAATATATGTAACATCAAATAAACGTAAAGGTTATAACATTGTAATACGTGATTTGCAAGTCCCTGCTACAGCGGCCACTTCGGAAGTCCTTGGCATCCAGACAAGAGTGCTGTGAGCCATCTGCTACCGGCCGTCATCTCCGGCTCCTATGCTGATTAATAAGACTCTGCAACCTCATGACGTGCACCTTTCCACAACATCATCGTTGCAGTGCCTACTTATCAGAAAAGGCAGTGGAGATGCCGGCAGATGTTTGCAGGGCTTTGGTCTGGATGCCACAAACTACCGATGAGGCTGCTAGATTAGGGTCTTGCAAATCGTTTTTCTCAAACATAGTCAACTTCCCTGCAGATATCTTCAGCAATCTTTTGTGAAAATTGTTGAAATCTCATTCTAGTAGCTGTAGCGTATTAGGCTAAAGATTTCTACAAGCAAATCTGGGTGGAAAATTAGCATCAAGCATGCAATGCTTGAAAATACCCAAATTGAGAAGTTCAACGAGTTGGGTTTGTGGCTGTACTGCATTCTTTTTTGGTAAAAGTAAAGGCCCCCATATGCATTAGACTCAAGCTGTCCAAACCCACCAATATTGTGATTGGCCAACAGTGTGTATGGGGGCCTCAGGACACTTCCAGAACAGAAGATTTCAGGGGAGGATAAGGATCCGACCTTCAGAGATAAGCCGCTGCCAGAAAAGTGTGGCAGTGACTCTCTAATGGAGAACACAGGAGCCCTCAGTCATACTGGCTGATCGGAATCTTCCTGTTGCAGCATGGAGTATTACAGCTCATCAACTGAAGGCAAAAGTAATATTTAATATTGACATCTTTTTACCTGAGCCGTCAGATAGTGTTCAATCAGAGTCCTCTGCATCTCAGGTTGAGTTTTCACTAAACTCGATACTTGGTCAAAAAACATCTTATGAAGGTCGGTTCTGTGACTGATATCCAGTTGTCTGTAAGACTTGGCAAACTCTTCTTCTTGCCTGAATAAAAGTTCCCTCTTCAATTCAGTCCTCTCAAGGCCATGCAGCTTGTCAAGAAGTGCTCGGTATTCAGAGAGAGCCTGCAGTAGAAGAGAACCGGGACAAGAGAAAAGCTCTTCTACAATCATGAAAATAAAAGCAGAGACTGGTCAAATTAAAGGGAAATCTGTCACCACGGGAAAGTATATGACCAGTTAATATAGGCATACAGCCATACAGGTAGTAGAAACATTACATTAGTCCTACCTGAATGCCCATATTAATAGGTCATATACATCTCGGGACAGATTAACTTTAAACTTGAGTTATGCGAAGATTGGCTAACACAATGGCAGTATATATTGTGTACATATATACACAGAATGAAAGAACCCGCAAGAACACCCTAGGAGAGCAAGCTACCATAGAAGTCAACATCCATCCTTCATTAAAACCTTACAACATGACCAGAACTCAGTGTGGAAATGACCCTCATCAGTCAAAACGTACTGCGGTGGCGAAATACCTTTCATATCTGTCAGCCAAATATTGATCAAGATTTAAAGGTGTTTTCTGGGTTCCCTGGGTGCACGGTGTTTTAAATAAAACAAAAACAAGACACACTCAGTTAGATATAATATTAAAGGAAGAACTGAAAGTGTTTTTCTGGTTACGAAAAAAGCCAATCAGTGAGCTCACATTCCTCTACATCCACCACTTTTTGTACCATTGGATCCCTTTTGCCACGGATAATAGTAATTTCCACACGCTCTCTCTGGATTTCTTAACAGCCCAGTGATTCTTATCCCATCCTATGTGTGTGCCTCGAGCAAACGCAAGTTTTTTGTCCGGCTAAAAAAATTATTTTAACTGGATCCGGTTTTTTTAACATTGAAGTCTATATGGAAAACGGATCCGTTAAATAGCAATCTGTTTTTCTTCCATTTGGAAAGAATATGTTTTTTTGCTTACTGGATCAGTTTCAAATGGAAGAAAACAGATCCGTTTTCCATAGACTTCAATGATAAAAAACGGAGTCAGTTGTAAAAATTTGTTTTAGCCAGACAAAAAAGTTGTGTCCTCACGACTTTTGTCAACAGATTTCTGCTGGATCCGTTCTAACAGATGATTACTTGACATGTGAACATAGCTTAACCAGCATATCATCAAGTTACAATGTAGGAAAGATATGGCTTAAAAGGAATCTGTCACCTCATTTTTCGAATATACGCTGCCGGCACCGACATCAGGGGTTTATCTACAGCATTCAGTAATGCTATAGATAAGCCTCCGATGTAACCTGAAAGAGAAGAAAAAGGAGTTAGATTATACTCCCCGGGGGCGCTCCGGTCTTGATCCGGTGGGTGTTGCGGTCCGGCACCTCCCATCTTCTAACGGTGATGTCCTCTTCTTTGCTGCCTGTCGTGGCTCCGGCGCAGGCGCACTGCTCTGCTCTGTTGAGGGCAGAGCAGAATACTGCAGTACGCAGGCGCCGGACTTTCTTAAAAGTCGGGTCGAACGAAATCGGCAGACTATAGGGAAAAGTCGGGGTCCGACTGAAACACGAAACCCAGTGCAAGTCAATGGGGAAGCAAAGTCGGCAGGGAGTGGAGGACACTAAACACATCTACAGTGCCCATTTCAATGCCAACAACATCAATTTTTATTACTTAAGCTTGGCAACCTTAATTTACTTTATAATAATAGTTACGCATTGAAAACTGGGGGTTATTTGGCTCAAATTGTGGGGGGGTAGGGCTGGCGGCAGGTTTTCGTGTGCCCTGGGCCAAAGAGTGTCAGTGGGCCCTTTTAACACATACCACAATTCATAATGCTCCGATATGGCACAGAAATATAGGTATAGTACAATGAAAAATACTTCACTGCTTACATGACATGACTGCTATCCATTTTAAATTCTATAATAGCTCAAAAAACGGACAGTATATTACTCCATACAGTATTATGGCCACCACATAGTGCGCAATACAGAATAATGAGCCCCATATATTTCTCCATACAGAATAATTGGTCCCATACACTCACTGGCCACTTTATTAGGTACACCTGTCCAACTGTGTGTTAAGACTTAATTTCTAATCAGCCAATCACATGGCGGCAACTCAGTGCATTTAGGCATGTAGACATGGTCAAGACAATCTCCTGCAGTTCAAACCGAGCATCAGTATGGGGAAGAAAGGTGATTTGAGTGCCTTTGAACGTGGCATGATTGTTGGTGCCAGAAGGGCTGGTCTGAGTATTTCAGAAACTGCTGATCTACTGGGATTTTCACGCACAACCATCTCTAGGGTTTACAGAGAATGGTCCGAAAAAGAAAAAAAAAACCAGTGAGCGGCAGTTCTGTGGCCGGAAATGCCATGTTGATGCCAGAGGTCAGAGGAGAATGGGCAGACTGGTTCGAGCTGATAGAAAGGCAACATTGACTCAAATGGCCACCCGTTACAACCAAGTTAGGCAGAAGAGCATCTCTGAACGCACAGAGCGTCGAACTTTGAGGCAGATGGGCTACAGCAGCAGAAGACCACACTGGGTACCACTCCTCTCAGCTAAGAACAGGAAATTGAGGCTACAATTTGCACAAGCTCATCGAAATTGGACAGTAGAAGATTGGAAAAACGTTGCCTGGTCTGATGAGTCTCGATTTCTGCTGCGACATTCGGATGGTAGGGTCAGAATTTGGCGTAAACAACATGAAAGCATGGATCCATCCTGCCTTGTATCAACGGTTCAGGCTGGTGGTGGTGGTGTCATGGTGTGGGGAATTTTTTCTGTGCACTCTTTGGGCCCCTTGGTACCAATTGAGCATCGTTGCAACGCCACAGCCTACCTGAGTATTGTTGCTGACCATGTCCATCCCTTTATGACCACAATGTACCCAACATCTGATGGCTACTTTCAGCAGGATAATGCGCCATGTCATAAAGCTCGAATCATCTCAGATTGGTTTCTTGAACATGACAATGAGTTTACTGTACTCAAATGGCCTCCTCAGTCACCAGATCTCAATCCAATAGAGCATCTTTGGGATGTGGTGGAACGGGAGATTCGCATCAGGGATGTGCAGCCGACAAATCTGCGCCAACTGTGTGATGCCATCATGTCAATATGGTCCAAAATCTCTGAGGAATGCTTCCAGCACCTTGTTGAATCTCTGCCACGAAGAATTGAGGCAGTTCTGAAGGCAAAAGGGGGTCCAACCCCTTACTAGCATGGTGTACCTAATAAAGTGGCCAGTGAGTGTATAATGTTCCATACAGTATATGATGAATGTTGGTCCCCATGGACGATGCTCCAGTGTGTTATGGGCCCAAATTATGCTCCATATATAATGGGCCCCATTTCTAATGCTCCAATGTATAATGGGCCCCGTAAATGCTGCTCCAGTGTCTGATGTCCCCCATTTGGAATGCTCCAGTATATGTTGGTCCCCATGGACGATGCTCCAGTGTGTTATGGGCCCAAATTATGCTCCACATATAATGGGCCCCATTTCTAATGCTCCAATGTATAATGGGCCCTGTAAATGCTGCTCCAGTGTCTGATGTCCCCCATTTGGAATGCTCCAGTATATGATGGGCCAAATGGATGATGCTCCAGTGTATGATGGGCCCCATATATCATTCTCTAGTGTATATCGCTCTGTAAAAAGTGCTCCCAACATTTAAAAAAATTAAAATACAGTTGTGGCCAAAGTATTGACACCCCTGCAATTCTGTCAGATAATACTCAGTTTCTTCCTGAAAATGATTGCAAACAAATTCTGTTGTATTATTATCTTCATTTAATTTGTCTTAAATGAAAAAACACAAAAGAGAATGAAGCAAAAAGCAAAACATTGATCATTTCAAACAAAACTCCAAAAATGGGCCAGACAAAAGAATTGGCACCCTCAGCCTAATACTTGGTTGCACAACCTTTAGCCAAAATAACTGCGACCAACCGCTTCCGGTAACCATCAATGAGTTTCTTACAATGCTCTGCTGGAATTTTAGACCATTCTTCTTTGGCAAACTGCTCCAGGTCCCTGATATTTGAAGGATGCCTTCTCCAAACTGCCATTTTTAGATCTCTCCACAGGTGTTCTATGGGATTCAGGTCTGGACTCATTGCTGGCCACCTTAGAAGTCTCCAGTGCTTTCTCTCAAACCATTTTCTAGTGATTTTTGAAGTGTGTTTTGGGTCATTGTCCTGCTGGAAGACCCATGACCTCTGAGGGAGACCCAGCTTTCTCACATTGGGCCCTACATTATGCTGCAAAATTTGTTGGTAGTCTTCAGACTTCATAATGCTATGCACACGGTCAAGCAGTCCAGTGCCAGAGGCATCAAAGCAACCCCAAAACATCAGGGAACCTCCGCTATGTTTGACTGTAGGGACCGTATTCTTTTCTTTGAATGCCTCTTTTTTCTCCTGTAAACTCTATGTTGATGCCTTTGCCCAAAAAGCTCTACTTTTGTCTCATCTGACCAGAGAACATTCTTCCAAAACGTTTTAGGCTTTTTCAGGTAAGTTTTGGCAAACTCCAGCCTGGCTTTTTTATGTCTCGGGGTAAGAAGTGGGGTCTTCCTGGGTCTCCTACCATACAGTCCCTTTTCATTCAGACGCCGACGGATAGTACAGGTTGACACTGTTGTACCCTCGGACTGCAGGGCAGCTTGAACTTGTTAGGATGTTAGTCGAGGTTCTTTATCCAACATCCGCACAATCTTGCGTTGAAATCTCTTGTCAATTTTTCTTTTCCGTCCATATCTAGGGAGGTTAGCCACAGTGCCATGGGCTTTAAAATTCTTGATGACACTGTGCACGGTAGACACAGGAACATTCTGGTCTTTGGAGATGGACTTGTAGCCTTGAGATTGCTCATGCTTCCTCACAATTTGGTTTCTCAAGTCCTCAGACAGTTCTTTGGTCTTCTTTCTTTTCTCCATGCTCAATGTGGTACACACAAGGACACAGGACAGAGGTTGAGTCAACTTTAATCCATGTCAACTGGCTGCAAGGGTGATTTAGTTATTGCCAACAACTGTTAGGTGCCACAGGTAAGTTACAGGTGCTGTTAATTACACAAATTATAGAAGCATCACATGATTTTTCAAACAGTGCCAATACTTTTGTCCACCCTCTTTTTTATGTTTGGTGTGGAATTATATCCAATTTGACTTTAGGACAATTCTTTTTGTGTTTTTTCATTTAAGACAAATTAAATGAAGATAATAATACCAAAGAATTTGTGTTTGCAATCATTTTCAGGAAGAAACCTAGTATTATCTGACAGAATTGCAGGGGTGTCAATACTTTTGGCCACAACTGTACCTCTCCTCGCTGGGCATTTCTCTACTCTGGACTCCTCAGCATTGCCATTTTAAAGCTCTCTGCACTTGTACTGTTTCGGTAGAGGGCATACAGACGTGATGTCATCGCGCTCTATAACCTGAATGTCCCCCTATGTGTTATCAGGGGAGGGTGGGACAAAATCTTTTGAAACCCATGCATGGTTCATTTTAACGAAGGTTAGATCATCAACATTTTGGGTCGACAGACGGGTCCTTTTTCTGTCAGGATTGATCCAGCAGCACTGAAGACTCTTTCAGATAGCACACTACCAGCACCTTGATATGGGAGAAGTAGTTTGTAACCATACTTGACAACTGCTGTCTCCTGTCACTTGCAATTGATTCTGTATTAGCTGTCGTGTGCGTGGGACTTGAGAAATCAGACCACAACATGGTCAGGAAACCCCTGTCTCCAACGCCAGTTCGGCTGTGTGCACCACGAACACCTCTTCCATTTTACCCACTACGGCTCGTGGGAGAACCAGCTCCATTGCTGTGTGCTGGGAATGCCTCAAACAACCTGTTTACCAGAGTTGCTTGTTTGTTAGCCAATATAAGCTCTAGGTTCTCCTGTAGCATGATGTTGTGTAATTTGACTTTATAGCGTGGATCGAGGATGCTGGCCAACCAGTGGTCGTCATCCCTCATTATTTTGGCAATGCGGGGGTCCCTTTTTAGGATTCGCAAGGCATAGTCACACATGTGGGCCAAGGTTCCAGGTGTCAATGCTGCACTGCCAGTGGTGGGTGGAGGAGCACTTTCTGGCAAATCCACATCCCTCCATTCACGCACAAACCCTGTACCTGACCTTGGTACGCCCACATGTTCTCTTGCCCCCTGAGGAGCATCCTCCTCCCCAAAATAATAATCCCCTTCATCCTCCTCCTCATCTTCCTCTTCTTCCTCCACCTCGTCCACGCCAGTTCCCTGACCAGACAATGGCTGACTGTCATCAAGGCTTCCCTCCTCCTCCCCCTGTTGCTCCTCAACTGCAGACGCCTGATCCTTAATGTGCGTCAAAGTTTGCATGAGCAGACGCATAAGTGGTATGCTCATGCTTATGATGGCGTCGTCTGCGCTTACCAGCCGTGTGCATTCCTCAAAACACTGAAGGACTTTACAGAGGTCTTTCAGCTTTGACCACTGCACGCCCGACAATTCCATGTCTGCCCTCAAACTGCCTGCCCGTGTATCCTCCCACAAATGCATTACAGCATGCCTCTGTTCGCACAGCCTCTCAACCATGTGCATGGTGGAGCTCCATCTTGTAGCAACGTCTATGATTAGGCGGTGCTTGGGGACGTTGAGTGATCGCTGCAGCTTCTGCATACGACTGGAGTGGACGTTTGAGCGACGGATGTGCGAGCACCTTATGGAGCAGGGCTGTTAATTCCGGATAATTATTTAGGAAGCACTGCACCACCAGGTTCAAGGTGTAAGCCACGCAAGGTATATGTGTGAGTTTTGAAAGGGCTACGGCTGCCACAAAATTCCGCCCATTATCACTGACTACCTTGCCTGGCTCAAGATGTAGACTGCCCAGCCATGACTCAGTTTGTCGATGCAAGTACTCGGCCAGTACCTCCGCGGTGTGTCTACTGTCGCCCAAAGACATCATTTTTAAAACAGCCTGCTGCCGCTTAGCACTAGCTGTTCGATAGTGGGACACCTCGTGTGCAACACTGACCGATGTGGATGGAGTGCTCGTGCGACTGCACTCTGTCGACGAGCTTTCACTTCTGGAGGAGGAGGGTCGAATGCCTACAGCCAACTGTTTCCTATACCGTGGGCTAGGCAGCACTGTTCCACCGCCGCTGTTCCCTGTGGAGCCTGCATCCACCACATTAACTCAGTGCGCAGTGATGGACACGTAATGGCCCTGGCCATGCCTACTGGTCCATGCATCTGTTGTGAGGTGCATCTTTCCACTCACTGACTGTTTTAGTGCATGGACAATGTGGTCTTTCACATGCCGGTGGAGGGCAGGGATGGCTTTTCGTGAAAAGAAGTGCCGACTGGGTAGGTCAAAGCATGGGACAGCGTAGGCCATGAGCTCTCGGAAAACTTCGCTTTCTACCAAAACGGAAGGGCATCATCTCTAATGAGATCAGTTTGGCAATGTAGGCGTTCAAAGCCAGTGTATGCGGATGAGAGGATGAGTACTTTCTTATCCCACTCAGAGTGTCTGGTAGGATGAGCAGGACTTGAGAGCTGCATATGAGGGAAGTAGCATAGGACATGATGGACTGAGAAGGGGTTGGTGATGGTGAGGGTGTTGATGGCCTAGATTCAGTGTTTCCTCGCGAAAATATTGTGACTGTCTGATTGCTTTGGCATAGCGACAACACCTCAACATTTCTTGATAGTGGTGTGCTTAGCGGTGGCCTTACAGTGGGGGAAGCGATGGAGCGTTGCCAGCTAACTTCAGTCGGAGCAGGTGCACATGTGCTACCTGAGGTTTTGTAGTCCGTCCACGCTTGCAAGTGCATGTTGATTAAATGTCTAAGCATGCAACTGGTATTCAAATTTCTTAGTTTTTTCCCTCTGCTAAAGGTCCTTTGGCACTTCTTACAGATAACCTTTGCGTCATCAGTAGGATTTTGTTCAAAAAAGTGGTACACTGCACTCTTCCTACTATGATACAAATTTTCAGGGCTTGCAGGCTGTGCTAATTTGACCGTCTGGCCAAGCTGTCCTGCAACTCTTTTAGTTTTCTTGCCAAGTTTTTTGACAGCTACGGGTCTGCTGGATAACCGCTGCTGCGATGACGATGCCTGCTGCGGATCCTTCTCCTGTTCTGACCTATTGTCACCAGCACCCTCTTCCCCCAATGGATGCCAATCCGGGTCAACAACTGGGTCATCCATGACCTCCTCTTAAATGTCATCTGCACCTTCCTCTGTGTCACCATATAAGGTGGAATAGTATGCGGGAAGGGGCACCTGAGTTTCATTAGGGTCTGATTCGGGCTCAGTAGAGTGCGAGGGCAATGTGGTGCTGTGGGTGAATGTAACAGCAGATTCATCTAGCAGTGGCTGTGCATCAGTGCACTCCATATCAGATTCATCTTGGACTGGGGAATTCAGGATTTGACTTGATAACCCAGGAATGGTATGTGAAAAGAGCTCCATGGAGTAATCTGAAGTGTGTGCTGCAGCATCCTTCACTTTTGGTGTGGGTGAAGGACACAAGGAAAGGTGTTGTTCCTGACCAGAGGCCTGCACTGATGACTCTGTGCTTGCAGTTTTTGTAACTTCAGAAGAGGAGGCAATAGAGCTGGAGGCTGTTTTGGCAATGTAAGCCAAAACCTGTTCCTGATGCTCCGGCTTTAAAAGCGGTTTACCTACTCCCAGAAAAGGGAACCTTAAAGGCCTTCTTGCGCCAGACGATGACGCAGTCTCAACACCTCCTGCCTTAGCTGCTATTGTGCTTTTGCCAGAACCAGCCGATGCACCACCACCATCAGTACCAGCTGCGCCCCCCCCCCACGTCCACGGCCTCTTCCACCAGACTTCCTCATGTTTGGGAAAATGTACCAAAAATACCAGCAGAGAAATGGTACTGTATGAGTAGCGTACAGCTGTGTAAGGTGTATGTAAGAAGTGAAATCTCCGTATATATTTTGAGAGTCACAGACGCTCACCCAGTATGTACAGGGGTTGGAAAAAATAATAGAAACACCTGGAAACATCAACAAAAGTTAGTTTAATATGGTGTAGGTCCACCTTTGGCGGCGATTACAGCCTCAATTCTCAGAGGTATGGATTCATACAAGGTGTGAATTGTTTCCAAAGGAATTTTAGCCCTCTCTACAGTTAAAACATCCTCCAGTTCTTTGAGCGACGATGGCGGCGGAAATCGAAGTCTAACTTGAATCTCTAAAATCAACCATAAATGCTCAATAATGTTGAGGTCTGGGGATTGTGGGGGCCAGATGAGATGCTCAACTTCATTACAATGTTCCTCGTGCCATGCTTTAACAATTTTAGCTGTATGAATTGGTGCATTATCATCCTGAAAGATGGCATTCCCCTCCGGGAACAGTACTTGAACCATAGGATGCAGTTGGTCGCCCAAAATGCCTAAATAATCTCGGCTGTTAATTCTTCCATGAAAGGATATCATTGGCCCGGCGGATCTCCACGAAATAGCACCCCAAATCATCACAGAACCTCCGCCATGTTTTACGGTTGGGAGAAGGCAGTCTGGATGGAATGCTTTTTTCGGCTGTCTCCAAACGTACACTCGGCCGGAGGTTGGAAACAGGGTAAACGATGATTCGCCTGAGAATATCACATGTTTCCTCTGCTTGAGGGACCAATTCTGGAGGTTTCTACACCACTCTAAACACTTGGAAACATTTGTTGTTGAGAGCAGCGGTTTTCGAATTGCAGCTTTTCCGTGGAATCCGGATTTGTGCAGCTCCCGATGAACAGTTTTTGTGGAAACTGGGTTCTGTAGGTGTTCATTGAGCTCAACAGCGATTTTCGGAGCCGTGGTCTTGCGATCCTTTCTCACAATTCGCTTTAGAGTCAGACGGTCTCTCTCAGTCTTCGACTTTCGGCCGGACCTGTGCATTGCTGCGGACGTTTTTCCTTCTCTTTCAAACGCAGTCATTACTTTGGAGACAGTACCTCTTGACACGCCAAGCATTCAGGAACTTTCTGTTACACTAGCGCAGGGGTGGGGAACCTTTTTTCTGTCGAGCGCCATTTGGAACTTCATAATAGCGTTCGGGGGCCACATAAAATTATTAATAATGATGAGCGAGTATACTCATTGCTCGGGTTTTTCCGTGCATGCTCGGGTGCCCTCTGAGTATTTTGGCGTGCTCGGAGGTTTAGTTTCTATTGATGCATTTGCATGATTTGCAGCTGCTGGTCAGCCTGAAAACATGTGGGGATTCCTTAACAAACAGGCATTCCTGACATGTATTCCGGCTGTCCAGCAGCCATAAATCATGCAGCTAAGGCAATGAAAACTAAATCTCTGAGGTCCCCAATAGGCAGGTAAATGTCACCATTAGGCAGCACAGGTCCCCATTAGACAGCACAGGTGCTCAATAGGCAGTATAGGTCCCCAATAGGCAGTATAGGTCCCCAATAGGCAGCACAGGTCCACAACAGGCAGGTAACTGTCCCCAATAGGCAGGAAAATGTCCCCATTAGGCAGCACAGGCTCCCAATAGGCAGAAAAATGTCCCCAATAGGCAGGTAAATGTCCCCATTAGGCAGCACAGGTCCCCAATAGGCAGCACAGGTGCCCAATAGGCAGTATAGGTCCCCAATAAGCAGCACAGGTCCACAGGTCCCCAATAGGCAGGTAACTGTCCCCAATAGGCAGACAAATGTCCCCATTAGGCAGCACAGGTCCCCAATAGGCAGCACAGGTCCCCATTAGGCAGCATAGGTCCCCAATAGGCAGGCAAATGTCCCCATTAGGCAGGCAAATGTCCCCATTAGACAGCACAGGTGCCAAATAGGCAGTATAGGTCCCCAATAGGCAGCACAGGTCCACAGGTCCCCAATAGGCAGGTAACTGTCCCCAATAGGCAGACAAATGTCCCCATTAGGCAGCACAGGTCCCCAATAGGCAGCACAGGTCCCCATTAGGCAGCATAGGTCCCCAATAGGCAGGCAAATGTCCCCATTAGGCAGCACAGGTCCCCAATAGGAAGCACATGTCCCCAATAGGCAGGCAAATGTCCCCATTAGGCAGCACAGGTCCCCAATAGGCAGCACAGGTCCCCATTAGGCAGCACAGGTCCCCATTAGGCAGCACCAGACCACAATAGGCAGGCAAATGTCCCCATTAGGCAGCACATGTCCCCATTAGGCAGCACAGGTCCCCATTAGGCAGCACAGGTCCCCAATAGGCAGCACATCTCCCCAATAGGCAGCACAGGTCCCCATTAGGCAGCACATGTCCCCATTAGGCAGCACATGTCCCCATTAAGCAGCCTATACTGACCTGGTGTTGAACACAGTGACTCCTGAATGGCCCCCAGGCCCCGCACCGCACACACAGCAGCACACGGTCACCACTGCACCGGTGACCGGGGTGATGAAGATGGCACGCTGGGGTGATGAAGAAGGCAGGCCGGGGAGGCAGGCCACAGACCAGTCCAGAGCAGCTCACACTCTGGCGCGTGGTTACTCATCCTCTTTATTAGTATCAGTGCGCGGGGGCCGCTGGGATCCAGCGGGGTGTGCTCAGTCCCCGTCAGTGCGTGCACGTATCAGTGCACGGTATCCAGCGGGCGGGGCTAGGAAGCAGAGCAAGAGTGCACCTCTGGCTCCTGCAACAAGGTACCCGATCGCAGCTCTGGAGCAGCTGCGGGCCTGATCAAATGATATGGCGGGCCGGACGTTCCCCACCCCTGCACTAGCGCCTGCCATACGAGCACCAACAATTTGGCCTCTTTGAAAATCCGAGAGGTCTGCCATTGGAATCAGGTTCTCATCAATGTTCTTACAATTCTGCAAAACAAACAGTTAATTTACATACACATATCACATAACACAAATAATCAACTACAAAACATTACCATATGTCACGGTTTGCATGTTTATAACATGTTCAAAGATTATGATGCAAAACGTTAGGTGTTTCCATTATTTTGTCCAACCCCTGTATTTCACCGTAATCCAACAAGCAGATATACGGTACTGTATCAGAGGTGTACAGCTGTATACGTTGTTGGTGAAACTGTCAATCTCCGTATATGTATTTACGGAATGTCACACACACACGCTGACTGTGTAGTGACCGTAATAAGAACACCAGATATCAGATACTGTTTGAAAATCGGACAGCTCAATACGGTGTATAGAGAAATGGAAATGTCCGTATATGTATTTATGGAGTGTCTGTCACACACACACCGTGTGTCTGTGTAGATGTGTGTTATGATGAGTCACCGAAGGAGGGAAAAACAAAATACCAGCTAAGTCCAGAAAAACCAGAGAGGTTGGCAGCTATCGGATTGCAGACCCCTGGACCTATCCACAACAACTAGCAGTAGCCGTGGGGGATTCCTACGGTGCCCTAGACCCCTCGATCACAGCCGGAGAACTACATAGCCTAAAGACAGAAAGGGGAAAAACTAAACTGCCCCAGAGCAGACCCCAAAGCAATAGGCAGCCCCCAACATATAATGACGGTGAAGCAAGATGAAAACACTAACACAGATAGAAAGATAGGTTGAGCAAATGATGGGGCCCAAGCTAACTACATAGGACAGGATAGGAAAGCTGCTGTCTGCCATCCGCAAAAACCCTATCAAAATGAGCCAACCGACTGATAGGAAAAACAGGCCCTGAAGTCGCTAGGCTTCAAAAGACTATATCAGCACTCAGGTATATTCTAAAGACAGAGCAAAAGATCAACAGATCAGAGACAAAAATGGAATTCAGCTCACCCCCGGCCGGGGATGGCAGAACTCCCAAAAAACAAGGCAAAACAAAAACAAAACTGAAGAGTACAAAGCAGAGCAGAAAAACTTAGCTTTGAGATGCAGGAATCAGACTGGTCTCCAAGAATCCAGCAGGAAAATCACCAGCCAGGAAGAAGGGCGTCGGCAGCCTTATATCCAGTCCTCAATTCCAGCCACCCAGTCATCATCTAGCTGCCCAGGTGTTTGGTAATCAGCCTCACTACCTTCCTTCACCAGAGGAGGGAGTTCATCAGACCTCAATGGTGAAGGGAAAAATGAACTCACAACAGATGTGACCGTAATAAGAACATCAGATATCCGATACTGTTTGAGAATCGGGCACCTCTATAAGGTGTATGTATGGAAAAATGTTAATCTCCGTGTATTTTTTTACGGAGTCACACACATATAGCATGTATTTGTCGGTGATACCAGCCGGTACACGGTAGTGTGTGAGGAACGTACACCTCTATACGGTGTGTGAAAAAATTTACGCTCAGTATCTACTATGCAGAAAAAAAGGAATAAAAGGATTTTTGCTTTTAAAAAAGCAGTCTGCACAGTAATGTGCAAACAGCAATGCAGCTATCATGGAGCCTATAAGGCAGCCTAATCACCAACAGAGATGCTGCACAAAAAAGTGTGAAAAAATGAAGGATTGGTAACTGTGCAGAAAAAAGGAATACAATTATTTTTGCTTTTAAAAAAGCACTCTGCACAGCAGTGTGCAAACAGCAATGCAGCTATCAGGGAGCCTTATAAGGCAGCCTAATAACCAACAGAGCTGCTGCACACAAATATATCCTCCCCTGTCACTGCACACTATACTGTTGTGTTGTACAGTGACATTTGCCATCAGCAGAAGCTATTTTTTTTGTTTTTTGGCCTGCCTAAACACTCTCCCTATTGAGAACGAGCAGCAGCAACCTCTACCTATGCCAAGATCGGCAGAAGTAAGATGGCAGTCGGTGGTCACGGCCTTTTATAGGCACTGTGACGCCACACAAAGCCAGCCAATCACTTGAATGCCCTTCTCTAACATGGTGGGGGCCGCTGCCTATGTAATCGCGTTGCCCACAGTGTGCGTCCTTGATGATTGGATGAGAAAAGGCGCTGGAAGCATTGTGGGTAACGCGACTTTGGCGCTCAAGTCAGCGACCTCATGGACGACCTCACGTTATGGTCGGGTTTCGATCGGCGAAACCCGACTTTAACAAAAGTCGGCTATTTCTGAATTTGGCAGACACGTTTCGCTCAACTCTAATCACTACGACAAAGAAGCAGAGAGCACTGCTCAACTGAAAAAGAACTGAAAGATTCAATGGTTTTCCCACAAAGTGAATTTTAATTAATAGATCTTAGAAAAATAGGTATCACAATTGCTTATAATTAAAAAAAATGTTACTATACTGAGAAATATGCCTCTGCTATATACTGCGTAATGGCCAAGTCCAGCTATATAGAGCTGCTCCGATTCATGATTGACACATACCACAGCTCCTGGCCAGGGGAGATAGCGTTAGTCACTTATGATAAGTGAGTATACGAAAAAGCCAGGACTCACAGCTGCTGTTTTCTGAGGTAACACATTTCCCTGCCTGTTTTATCACAGGAGTGAGTGTTTCTGCCACATCACTAGTCCTGTGAGTTAATCATAAAACAAGTCAGTTACATATAAGCTCATCTCTTACATCACTGACTTGAAATGATGAGCTCAGAGAGCTGCAGATGCTGCTGGATCACTCACTCCTGTGATAAAACAGACAGGGAAATGTGTTTTCAAAAGTCACATTTTTGGGCAACTTGGCATTGTGATAATTTAGACACTTTTTAAACTTTTTTAACACCAATTTTGTCATAAAAATTTTAATAAATCAAGGCCATAGGGTTTTTTTTTTTGCACCATCTTCATTCTCTAAGAGGTCTGGATCCTGAAACTCCTTCCATTTACTTAAACGAAAGAGCAGAAGAGTTTTAATAAATTATCACCCAATGCGGTGGCTTTAAATCAGTTACATAACACCTTGGAGACCTATGCAAAGTGATTTTCATCACTGTCATTGATGTCAATGTCGTAGGACCACAACTGCAAAATCTTGAACTCAAATTCACTTATTCTTCAGATTTGTGGAGGAGGCGAACCAGCTTCCAAACACTATCACCAATCACTTTTGTCCCATTGTATATCTGCAATTTGCAAAAATTACTTTAAGGGTATGTCACCACAGCATCTTACAGACGTTGGCATACCCACATCGTTTTTGAAGCATACGAAATTTCAGGGAAGTGCTGGTGGTTTTTTATAAGCGTCTTCTTTGTCATTGTTTTTTAGCATTTTTGAAGTATCTACATATTTTTTTTTATTTTACACATACCGTAAAATAGTGGTGTCGTTTTTTACATTACAGTGCATACAGTATGTTGATTACTTTTCACATTTTCTGAGAGCTTTTTCAGGTGGGTTCCAGGAAGAAACCTCCTGAAAAAGAGGTTGCATACACACCCTAAGAATGGATAAATCACATTCTACAACTTTGCATATTTCTTCATTATTAGCTTTCTTAAAAACTGAATGACAAGTATAGTTCTATCCTCTCCTGGAAAATAGCAAAAGCCATAAAAGATGAACCTTAGGGGATTACAAATCCCTGGCATGTGTCGCTATTAATAATTGAGCGGGGTGCAAACCGTTCAGGATTCCTCCTTCTTTCCTCCGCCGTGGCTTTGTATATCCCTTCTCTATTAGATAAACTGCTTTGTACATCAGAACGTAACCCGAGTGTTTTCTTGCTGCATTAGCTGGTGTTTACAGCGACCTTTCAAAATTTAAAAGCCTCAAGGGCCCGCTAGCCATTTATTCATCTTGTAATATGACAATAAAGAATGATTCAGAGCGGATGTTCTAGAAAACTGCTGCAAGCAAAGCCTACGAATGTGAGAAAAGTCGTGTATGGCAAATGCTATTCAAATCGCATTTGTGCAAAGACCTCATAAGCGAGGCCGAAGGCAGGAGATATGCCGAGCCGGCACAGCACCCATCTTACACCACCTTATGTATAGTAGATATTCCAGAAACAGAAGGTTTCTTATATATGCTCCAGGTGGAGATTGTGCTTTGGCATTCTAACACATACAATGTGAAAGGAATGGGGCTTAAATGTGGAAAAAACATTCACCACACATCGCAATTTCCTGGATTGACAGCACTAAAGTTGACAAATATGGCTTAACAACACATGCAGGGAGAAAGTAAATTACAACAGTATTTTTTTTATTATTTAAACCAATGGCAAAAATATTGCAGTCTTGACATCCAAACACACATACATGATGGAGGGGAGAGTGCATAACCTGAAAAATATGGAAAAAACATGTATCGCATAACAATAGAGGCAGGGAGGAAGTAAATGACAACAGGCCACACTAGGTCTATTTCAGTATTAGGGCCATTAGTTTGAATTATAGCCATAGTGTTCCAATACATATACAGGGTGGATGCGGATGTGGCATGACCTGAAAAAAGGGGCATGTCTATGGGAAAAAAACATGCACATCCACAACTTTCCAAGTAGATAACATTAGTGGCAGCAGGTATGGTCTAAGACCAGAGGCAGGGAGGAAGCAAATGACAGCAGGTCTCTTTGTAGTATTAGGTCCATTGACTTTTATCAGAGCAGCGACACATCTGCATAGAATTTGAATGATCACCTTTTTTCCTGCACATTTTCTCAGAAAATATTTAGCTGGACTGTAAAACACGGCATCAGTAAATTATATGATGTGTATTAGAGCTTCCTAACTGTATTGCAACAGCAGATGAAGAAAGAAAGAAAGAAAGAAAGAAAGAAAGAAAGAAAGAAAGAAAGAAAGAAAGAAAGAAAGAAAGAAAGAAAGAAAGGCCATTGATTTAGCAGCAGCAGGTCCAGCATGAGACCAACATACTGTTGAGGCAACTGTTCCAGGAGCAGCAACAAAGATGTTGCTCCTAAACGAGACCATCAGAGCCAGGGATGCGGCACCTTCCCCAAGCCGAAGTGAGCATGACTCCAGGTGATGGTGCTGAGGCATTCCTGATGGTGTTTGAGAGGGTGGCGAATTGGGAGAAGTTGCCTCTGGAATAGTGGGCGGAGGTTCTGGTGCCATACCTGACTGGAGAACGTCAGAAGGCGTGCTTTGACCTGGATGCCAAGGAGAACTGAAAACTCAAGGCAGAGATCTTGACTCGTCTGGGTGTAACCCTGGCAGTAAGGGCACAACAGGTAACAATTGGGGCTATCACAGTGACAAGCCTCCCCAGTCTCAAAGTTTGATGTCTACCCGATTCCATCTCTATATGAGCTCTTTGAAAGGTTAGGGCTAGCTCGATATATATCACCACCCTGTACCTCACCAAGTCTACTGGCAGATTCCCCTTAGCTAGGAAGGCCATGGACGGATGTTATCATATGTCAGGATGCTGTTTGAGTTGCAAGTAATGATGCAGCAAGCTCCGGCCACATTTCAGAGAGCCGTGGACCGGATCTTAGAACCCTACAAAAAGTATGCAACGGCCTATCTACATGACATCACGATATTCAGCCAAAAGTGGGGAAGTCACCTAGACAAAGTCCAGGTGATACTTGACGCTCTGAAGAAGGTGAGATTTACCATCAACCCGAAGAAATGTGACATGGGGATGGCCAAGTATCTGGCTACATGGTAGGCAGAGGCAAGAAAAAACACTTAGATAAATAAGGTACATGCGATTCAGACTTGGGCACAACCCCTCTCAAAGAAGCAGGTTATGACATTTCCAGGCATCATGGGTTACTACAGGAGATTTGTCTCCAACTTCGCCCTGATAGTAGCCCCTCCGACACACCTCGTAAAAGGTACAAAGTCGGTGATGTTTAAGTGCTCCCTGGAAGCTGAGGCGTCCTTTCAGGAATTAAAACAGGCCCTCTGTAAACAGCCAGGGTTGGTGGCGCGAGACTTCTCTATACAGGTTGTGGTCCAGATGGATGTGTCGGGTGTCGGACTTGGCACTATCTTGTCCCAGGAGATTAAAGGGGAGGAGCACCCTGTAAAGTACCTAAGTCAAAAGCTATCCACATGCAAGCGGAACTACTCCATAGTGAAAGAAGAATGCTTGGTGCTCTAATTGGCACTAGATGCCCTGAGGTACTACTTTTAAGGGCCCGGAATCTGGGTCTGAGTTTAGGAACAGCTAGAAGAGCTGGTGGGACTGGCTGCTCCCATATCTTCCAAACTAGGCTATTTTAAAGGAAGTTGAGCTGTCTCAGTTGTTGTCTGTGAGTGGAGATGGAAAGACCTCAGCTATGCTGTTCAGTCTGCCGGAAGCTGACCAAGTGTGGACTGAATTTGCAAACAAGTGAGCCCTTCCCTGCATTAGGAATTGTTTTGTTCATTTTTATCACCTTTTTTATGCCGAAGCAAGGGTATTTACATTTTTGTACATTGTGAACATTTGTGGACTTTTTAATAAACCCCATACTGTTTGTCACCAGAATTGGATCCCTGTGTTTAAGCTACCGGAGCATGACTTATGGATATGGGACGGAACCCTACTCCATCTTAAAACCACCATAATTACAGTAAACCTAGGCACTAGAATAAATACACAACACATTATTTTGGTTGTCAAAATGGCCACAGCTTTATTTAAATCACAGGATTACAACTATCACAGTAGGAGTCAGGTGAAGTGCTAGTACACTGGGATTCACAAGTACTGTGATATCCCAGCTGTCTGACATACAGAACCAGGCCAGAGAGCCATAAAGGGGTGGCATGCACTGGCTTGCCATTCAAGCAGAGACAGTAAACTTTCAGGGCACCAATGACCCCATTATCCTCACTCCTGTGCTTAACCACTGTGCCCGCCCCTGATTGACGTTACCATTACAACGTCCTTGAGGCTGGCCACCAAAGCCGAGCCTGTTCACCACCATGAGGTTTTACATCCTCTATTAGTTAAAATGAGTCCACCTTGTCTGCAACTACCACCTGACTCCTAAACCGCCACCAGAGAGGCCATTTGACACCTTAAATGGACTCGACCCCCATCAACCATGCCTAAAAAAGCCATCGACCATTTCTACATGCTATGGAAAGACTGTGCATACAAGTAAAACAAAAAAAAATAAAATTCCAGAGCTCCGACAGATTAATTTTATCAATGCCATGCTGCCAAGTTATGATCGATAATACGGTAACTACAGCAAAATAACAGTTGCTAAACATCCTGCAATGAGGATCCCATAATAGGGATTGTGGAAAGTAAACCATAATTAAGGTCGTAGCTACAATCTGAATACCTGTATAATGGCATCTGTCATGCCTCGAAAAAACTATTATACTGCACGTATTGTAGCCAGCTCTAATAATTCACAGATTTTAGTTCTAGAAACCACCATTATTTACAGTAGCTGTGCAGTAAAATTTCTTAAACCCACTTACTATCACTACCCGAAAAGTGATGATCATATCAATAGAAAGATATTATAAATAGGGAGTAATTAAAAACTATACACAATATAACATCAACATTATAACCGACCATAAAATAACGTTCAGAATATCTGGAAGTAGTAATTTAAATAAACCTAAAGCAGAAAAAGTCTGCAAAGGCATTATTAATAATCCTGCCACGCCATTGTTAATTGTTTTTCATGCACTTGATAACATGTGTTGACCTCTCCAACTGGGTCAAAGGCATTGGCAATAGGCATATTGCCCTTTGTGTTAATGCACTTGATTATACCCTTAGCCGCTCCCACTGGCTCCAGGGCATCGGGAATAGGCATATTGCCCTTCATGTTAATGCACTTGATTACTTTACCCTTAGTCACTCCCACTGACTCAAGGGCACAGAGATTAGGTAAATTGCTCTTCAGTTTCATGCACTAGATAACTGTATTGTCCAGATGACAACCGTGAAAGAAATATGGTTTGGTCAATATAAACAGTCAAAAACCGTGCCTCGGCATTCTCAAGTCAGATGAAAAAAGAGAGGGTCCTTGAAGCTATAGATTGTATTGAAAAGCATGCTTACCTTGTTCTCTTCTCCCCTCCAGCCGCTGTTCCTGGCTCAGAGGAGCCAATTTATTCTGTAGGCATGCAAAATATGATTGCCATGACCCCAGGGACTTTACCCTAACAAGGTCCTATAAAATATAAATGCTTCTGGAGACCAGGGGGCCATACCGTGATGGTCATCTCTCCATACCAGGGGGCCATACCCGAGATGGTTACCCCCTCCACACAAGGGGGCCATACACAAGATGGTTACCCTCCACACCAGGGGGCCATACCTGAGATGATTACCCCTCAAAACTAGGGTGCCATACCTGAAATGGTTACCCTTCCAAACCCAGGGGGGTCATACTGTGATGAACACCCCCCCAAACCAGAGGTCCATACTTGATATGGTAACCCCTACTGACCAATTTATAAATAACTTCAAGGACCCACTAAAAGGCAAACAAATAACTTTTTTTTTGTTTTGTTTTTTAAATTTTTAATTCATGTTCTTATTAAAATAGACAAAAAATAAACATCAAAGCATAAATAACATTAACACACTGGGGGGGTCCTTGAAGCTCCCAAATCTGGTGATTACCAAACATAAAATGTACCAACAATTACTTCCAGCCGTTACGCCACTAGATCGGGAGCACCATAGCCACAAGGGTTCCAATGTTCACTTGAATTTCCTGGGGATCCGACAAACCCTTGCCGAAACTCCCCTCCACATTTCTCCAGGTCCAGAACCATATTAACTTTCAAAAAGAGGAATCCATATCCCAATGGATCCCCCAGACCAATTTGTAACCAACTTCAACTTCAACTTATCAACGATTTAGATGAAGGAATTGAGGGTAAACTGATTAAATTTGCTGATGACACCAAGCTAGGAGGGATAGCTAATACTAGAGAAGAGAGAGAGAGGATTCAAAAAGATATAAATAAACTGGAGAAGTGGGCAGCAACTAACAGAATGGTTTTTAACAGGGAGAAATGCAAAGTACTACATCTGGGCAATAAAAATGAAAAAAGCATATACAGAATGGGAGGAATAGGGCTAAGCAACAGCACATGTGAAAAAGACTTGGGTATACTAATAGATCACAGAATGAATATGAGTCAACAGTGTGATGCAGCAGCAAAAAAGGCAAATGCAATTCTAGGATGTATTAACAGAAGCATACAGTCTAGATCACGTGAAGTCATTATTTCCCTCTACTCCTCTTTGGTCAGACCTCATCTGGAATATTGTGTCCAGTTTTGGGCTCCACATTTTAAAAAAGACATCAACAAACTGGAGCAAGTTCAGAAAAGAGCGACCAGAATGGTGACCGGTCTGCAAATCCTGTCTTATGAGGAAAGGTTGCAGGATTTGGGAATGTTTAGTTTGCAAAAGAGAAGACTGAGAGGAGACGTAATAGCTGTCTACAAATATCTAAAGGGCTGTCACATTGTAGAAGGATCAACTTTATTCTCATTTGCACAAGGAAAGACTAGAAGCAATGGGATGAAACTGAATGGGAGGAGACACAGATTAGATATTAGAAAAAACTTTTTGACAGTTAGAGTGATCAATGAGTGGAACAGGCTGCCATGAGAAGTGGTGAGTTCTCCTTCAATGGAAGTCTTCAAACAGAGGCTGGACAGACATCTGACTGGGATGATTTAGCGAATCCTGCTTTGAGCAGGGGGGTTGGACCAGACGGCCCAGGAGGTCCCTTCCAACTCTATGATTCTATCTATGACCCCCCCAACCACCAGGCTCCAGGTAATCCACTCAGGCCTGTGCTATCCGCCATCTTAAGTAATATAAAATAAGCACTTGGTGGGTATACACCAATCCCTTTTTTTTTTTAATTATTATTCACGCCTTTATTAAAACAATCATACAATAAAACATCAAAGCATAAATAATATTAACACGCTGGTAGGAGTCCTTGAAGCTCCCAAAATCTGTTGATTACCAAGCATAAAGTGAACATAAAATGTACCAACAATTACTCCCAGCCGTTACCCCACTAGCTCGGGAGCACCATAACCACAAGGGTTCCAATGTTCACTTGAATTTCATGGGGATCCGACAAACCCTTGCCGAAACGCCCCTCCACCTTTCACCAGATCCAGAACCATATTAAATTCCAAACGGAGGAAACCATATCCCAATGGATCCCCCAGACCATATTTAACCAACTTCAAGGACCCCTCCAACCGCACAAGACGTGAGATAAGTGAGGGTGAAAACCATGCAGGTTTACAACCAAGGTATACAACAGGTTAATAATGGAAAATATCCCATCGTAAGGTCCAGACATAGACAGAGATGGGCAATGCTGTGTTATATGCTGTAACAATAAATGAACAACCCAAAAACTGTTTAAAAATACCTCACATCAAAAAATGCATATAGAATCAGCCCCCCCTCTTCCTGTGCTTGCACTTTTTTCCTCATGAGGCGGGTAGATTTTGATGTGACCCATGGTTTTACACTGCCATCATTTGGCACAGGCCACAAGCTCCTCATCCTCATAGCCAACAAAGTTATTAAGTGTAGTTACTTCATACCTGAACTATTATGATCCTGTGTATCTGGCCTGGATGGCCCAATTAGATATGCCTCCCTGGGTAGAAAGCACACCCCAGAAGGCCACATGCCTAGGCTACTGGTAGCAAATTTGACCTTTTTTTTTACAGGTTTATGGTACCCAGGGTCCGGAGGAGACTCTCCTCCCCTCCGGACCCTGGGTACCGGCTAGCGCCGGTCATCTCCCGGCTGCGTCGCTGCTGACCTCCGTGCGGCAGGAGATGACCCGCGGTAACCGTCAGGAGATCAGTGGCTAGTGCCGCAGATCTCCCGACGGTAGCGGTGGTGTGCGTCATTCGAATTCCTTGCCAATTCGCGGCTGGACTGCGCCTATCGCTGATGGTCGCGGCCGGCCGGGCACGACCAATCAGCGACGCAGGATTTCCGTTACAGACAGACAGAATTAGGCTGAGTTCACACGTGGCGTTTTTTTCGCGTTTCTGCGGCTGTTTTAACCGCGCGATTTTGCCGCGAAAACGCGAAAAATAAGCATCCCATGCATTCCTATGGGATTCCGCAATGCTGTGCTAATGCTGCGGTTTTTACCGCGGCGGAATCGCTTCGCGGTAAAAACCGCAGCATGCTCATTAATTTGCGGAATCGCGGCGATCCCGCACCCATAGGAATGCATTGTTCCGCTTACTTCCCGCATGTGGCTGTGCACACCATGCGGAAAGTAAGCAGAACAATTGCGGATGGTACCCACGGTCCGGAGGAGAGGAGACTGTCCTCCAGGCTTTGGGTACCATATCCCTGTAAAAAATAGAATTTAAAAATAAAAAATATTGTTATTCTTACCCTCCGACGTCCCGCGCAGTCTTTCCGCTTCTCTTCACGCTCCCGTTCCCAGTAGTCCTTTGCGAAAATGCCCGCGATGGCGTCCGTTCTCGCGGGATCGCGAAGTCTCGCGGTCATTCGCGCGACGTCATCGCGAATGACTGCGAGACGTCACGATCACGCGAGAACTGACGTCATCGCGGGCATTTTCGCAAAGGATTACTGGGAACGGATGCGCGGGACGTCGGAGGGTGAGAATAACACCATTTTTTATTTTTTTTTACATTCTATCTTTTACTACTGAGGCTGCATAGGCAGCCTCAGTAGTAAAAAGTTGGTCACACTCGTCAAACACTATGTTTGACGAGTGTGACCAATCTGTCAATCAGTTCTCCAAGCGATGCTACAGATCGCTTGGAGAAGGCTAGCATTTTGCAAGCTAAATACGCTTGCAAAATGCTAGTTTTTCCGCGGGAAAATCGCAGGAATTTAAAATGCGATTTTCCCGCGGACTGGAATTCCGGAATTCTCGCGGTAATTTCCGCGAGAGTTCCGGTACGTGTGCACTTAGCCTAAGACAATTATATAGTAGATGTCTTTGGGACCATACCTTTTCTCCGGAATTCTTCAGGAACGCCTCCGCCTCATCAGCGGCCTCTCTCTGCCCGCGTTGAAGAATGTCCATTTGTTTCTTACGATCCAAGTTACATTCTGCCGTCAGAGCTATCAACTTCCTCCGATGTTCCTCTTGGGTTCTCTTTTGAAGGTCAGTCCAGTGGCCACTTAAGATCATGTTCATTCTCTTCTCCTCCAGGTGCGAGAGGTTCCCTGCCTCTGTCATATTTCTCAGCAGTATCCCTGTCACATCTTTGTAGACTTGGACTCTACAAGCTTCTAAGTAAGCATCGGCTTGTGTCATATTGCCGATCTCCGAGCTGGAAGCAAAAAAAATATTATAAATCACTAAGAAGTTTCATCATGGGTAAAAAATATATAAAGTGCTCTCAGTGAGAGAAGCAAAATAGGAATCTTGTGGATATGATACCTTTAAATGGCTAACAAATAATAGTGAATGTTGTTACAAAGCAAGCTTTCGGGACTGCTTATGTCCCTTCATCAGGCTGATATATATTCGTTTTACTATCATGGGTAAAAACACAATGCTGTCAAATACAACCAAAATTTTAACGGATGGGATAATTAAAAAAGAAATAAAAATATATTTTTTTTTTCACTTACCTCTTTGATACTAGAAGAGTAACTAAAGTTTATAATTTCATTTTTTTTAAATAATTTAGCACACCATGGAAAGTGATGAAAGTTTGCAAATCTCTTTATTAGGAGATTTGTCTCCAGTCTATTTCCCTGCCTTCTGTTCCATAGATATCAGAAGGTACTGATTTGGAGTACAGGTGATGGTAGTGATGGGTCAGCACCTGTTTCCTCCTCTCTGTGTTGTGCTTATCAGAACAATCTCCTGCAGCAGCTTGTTTGCAATTTTTGAGACTCAGGGGCCGAGATGACCCATCACTGCCATCATCTGTACTCTAAATGAGAACGTTCTAACATCAATGCAGCTGAAGGCAGGGAGGGTAACTTGGAAAAAGCCGAGGTTTGGAAGCCACTTACATGCAATTTTTTCCATGAATGAAGACAAATTCCCTAATAAACTGGTTTGGAAAGTTTTATAACTTTCCATTCTGGATGAAACAAAAAAAAAAAAATAACTAAAATTGAAGTTACTTTTGATGATTTTTCTCTTTAAACTATTGGCATGTAAGTACATGCACATTCATGATGATTAAATCCATGCTTTGATTATAGAAATCTCTTTTGCAGTTTCTGAGAAATCCAGTGTTGAAATCATATGCTCTCGCCGCCGTCACTGGAGAATCCTGACAGTGGGCAGTGCACCTACTGAGAGGTTTCAGAAGACTGCAGTCACATAGAGTGACTGCAAACTTTCATTGCAAACCTGGACAACCCCTTTGAGTCAATAATAGGCTTTGATAGATTAATAGCTTCTGGGTGTTTCAATCCCACCGATCAGATATTGATGACTCATCTTAAGGAGAGGCCGTCTGTCACGATTCCACCGCTCAGTGTATCTTGGACGCAGTGACTGACAGCTCAGTCGACCAATCTAGTGCAGGGGCGTGCTGATCTGTTGCTATTTTAATTAACAGCTCATTCATCCAATCTGGGACTGGAAAGTGCTGAGCTTCCTCCAGGTGTTCCCTGTTCCAGATGACTGCCTAGCTACTTAACTGAGCTGTCTGTCCCAAATGGCTGCCAGTCATAGCTTTCAGCTCTGTGTGGCTTGTCCTCTGTGCCTTGTAGTCTGACCTATTGCTGCTGGACCCTGGATTTGCCTATTGACTACCCGTTTGTATTATCTCTTTTGACGCACTTTGAACAGGAATTCTAACTCTAAACTGTGACCTGACTACGCCTTTTGTCTTACCCCATTGCATTTGACAAGTCCTCTTGGTATCTGACCACGGACCTCTTGACTACCCTAGTCTCATGGTTGGGCCTTGAGTAGTGAGTGCCATCAGACCATCAATATAAAAGTCCTGGACAGCCCCTTTAAAACTTGCTCAATCTTGACTTAGGAGTCCAAAGGGCGGTCCTAGTCAGTGATTATCAGCTATTGCTGTATCCGCATTCCTAATCGAAATGCTGTAGAACCGCCCACTGGACTCCTAAGCCTGTACATATATAAGTTATACTGAATGTATAAGTTATGCTGAATCTTTTCCCCAAAAAACTACATATTAATATCACCAACTCCTTCAGCTAATAATAATAATTCAGCTACTAAAAAGGTCCGCACTAATGATGTGTGAGTAACGACAACATCTTATACCATATACAGTGGGGAAAAAAAGTATTTAGTCAGTCAGCAATAGTGCAAGTTCCACCACTTAAAAAGATGAGAGGCGTCTGTAATTTACATCATAGGTAGACCTCAACTATGGGAGACAAACTGAGAAAAAAAAATCCAGAAAATCACATTGTCTGTTTTTGTTTCATTTTATTTGCATATTATGGTGGAAAATAAGTATTTGGTCAGAAACAAAATTTCATCTCAATACTTTGTGATATATCCTTTGTTGGCAATGACAGAGGTCAAACGTTTTCTGTAAGTCTTCACAAGGTTGCCACACACTGTTGTTGGTATGTTGGCCCATTCCTCCATGCAGATCTCCTCTAGAGCAGTGATGTTTTTGGCTTTTCGCTTGGCAACACGGACTTTCAACTCCCTCTAAAGGTTTTCTATAGGGTTGAGATCTGGAGACTGGCTAGGCCACTCCAGGACCTTGAAATGCTTCTTACGAAGCCACTCCTTCGTTGCCCTGGCGGTGTGCTTTGGATCATTGTCATGTTGAAAGACCCAGCCACGTTTCATCTTCAATGCCCTTGCTGATGGAAGGAGGTTTGCACTCAAAATCTCACGATATATGGCCCCATTCATTCTTTCATGTACCCGGATCAGTCGTCCTGGCCCCTTTGCAGAGAAACAGCCCCAAAGCATGATGTTTCCACCACCATGCTTTACAGTAGGTATGGTGTTTGATGGATGCAACTCAGTATTCTTTTTCCTCCAAACACGACAAGTTGTGTTTCTACCAAACAGTTCCAGTTTGGTTTCATCAGACCATAGGACATTCTCCCAAAACTCCTCTGGATCATCCAAATGCTCTCTAGCAAACTTCAGACGGGCCCGGACATGTACAGGCTTAAGCAGTGGGACACGTCTGGCACTGCAGGATCTGAGTCCATGGTGGCGTAGTGTGTTACTTATGGTAGGCCTTGTTACATTGGTCCCAGCTCTCTGCAGTTCATTCACTAGGTCCCCCCACGTGGTTCTGGGATTTTTGCTCACCGTTCTTGTGATCATTCTGACCCCACGGGGTGGGATTTTGCGTGGAGCACCAGATCGAGGGAGATTATCAGTGGTCTTGTATGTCTTCCATTTTCTAATTATTGCTCCCACAGTTGATTTCTTCACTCCAAGCTGGTTGGCTATTGCAGATTCAGTCTTCCCAGCCTGGTGCAGGGCTACAATTTTGTTTCTGGTGTCCTTTGACAGCTCTTTGGTCTTCACCATAGTGGAGTTTGGAGTCAGACTGTTTGAGGGTGTGCACAGGTGTCTTTTTATACTGATAACAAGTTTAAACAGGTGCCATTACTACAGGTAATGAGTGGAGGAAAGAGGAGACTCTTAAAGAAGAAGTTACAGGTCTGTGAGCCAGAAATCTTGATTGCTTGTTTCTGACCAAATACTTATTTTCCACCATAATATGCAAATAAAATGAAAAAAAAAAACAGACAATGTGATTTTCTGGATTTTTTTTTCTCAGTTTGTCTCCCATAGTTGAGGTCTACCTATGATGTAAATTACAAACGCCTCTCATCTTTTTAAGTGGTGGAACTTGCACTATTGCTGACTGACTAAATACTTTTTTTCCCCACTGTATAATACATCTGGGACTTCTCATGCACAGAAATCCAGGTGCAACTGCAACCTGTGCGCCCCCTATAGCTATGCCAATGATGTCACCAAGTGCGGCCCCCTCGAGCTATGGTACTCTTCTAAAAATACAGAACAGAGCTGCCTTGCTATTAGTCTCCTCTCCGAGGACAGCAGATAGATGTAGGCATTAAACAGGTGCTCCAGCACTTCAAGGCACGTATTTTGCGAGCAGCAACTCAAATCAAAAATCCAATAATTATGAACCGCTTGGTCCTATGTGGATTCCTGCAGTGAGAAAATAAAGGGTATTTTCTTTTTTGGCATTTCAAAATCCCTAAAATTAAATTACTTGGTGAGCTGTGGGTTCCATTATTGATAAGCGCGTCACTTAAAAAAAATATATATTTATCCTCTGCCCCAGGAGAGCTAATTAGATTGGTGAAATCTGTATTCTTTGCTGTTGATTTCACTTCCAAGGCAACAAAAAAAAGGAATAACAGGCAGACACAACAAACACTCACTCCTCCAATGCTTGCAGCAGGTTTTCTGCCTCTTCAAAGCACATTATGTCAATCAAGCGGTCATATCCCGTCAAGTCTTCTGGAACACTATCGGACGATTTGGCCGGAGATTCTTTTTTTGGTGCGCTGTTAATTTGATGTGATTTTCCCTGAGAACGAGAGATAAAGAACAAGGTTAAGGCTGACGGTAAGGGCGATTGTGCTAGGAAACGGTATTCTTCTGCGTTTTGTCATTCTAATAGGTCCCTTGTCACATCAAAATGGCCATTACTGGATCTGCATGATGCAAAAAAAAAAACCTGGCAAAATCCCAGCGGTCGATGCAAAATATTACATACGGCTCGTAAACAGTAAGAGATGAGTGGAGAAGCCGGAGGCAGAGCACAAGGCATTTTATGTTTCTGGAGCAGACGGCACGTTACATAACTTCCTGGGCTTCATCCGTTTTGGGAATACCAGCAAAAAAAAAATAAAAAGATAAAATCTATTTTTGGGCTTTGATTCAAAATAATGAACAATAGAAAATAAAATAAGCCGTAGTACTGGATCTAATTTTTTAAAACTGTTATATATTGGTGGAACAGTCCAACAAGGCTGGGGCTACAGGGCGACTTTGGTTGCGATACCAAAGCTCGGTAGGTGTCGTTGCTCTATCACTGTGCAATATGTGTGAATGGGGACCTTGAGGGTCCTGCAACCATGACAAGAAGACCAGTTGCATCAGATTTTTTGGGACTTGCTCGTTGTAGCACCCTGGGGCTTGCAATGCAGCCACACTCACTGGTAAGGCGCTGTTAATTTCCAGCAACAACTAATGAACTTTGGCCAAGTGTCGTAGCCAAAGTCGCCGTGTAGCCCCAGCCTAAAGTAAGAAGATGAATGCTGTAAGAACTGAATGCTATTGTTGCTTGGTGGCCATTTGTCCTAAAGCCAAAAACTTGAGCAACCAAAGATGGGCAGTTTGCTAATGGAGAGTAGGCGGCAAATCCCTAGCAACCAGTCTGTCCTAAATCACCCACTTTATATAGAAAAGCTGGACTGACATTACAGATGTAGAATCGCTCATCGGCTATCTATGCTATTCGCATAGCTCAGCTGTACTCATTCCCTCCCATTAACATCCATCAAGTTGGAGGTGACTTCAAATGAATGATGATAGCAATGAAGGGGAAACAACTTAGTAACGATCATTCCCTGCCTTCCCCTTTTCAATTTGTATTATTAAAGGGAATACATCATCAAAAAATGATGATAATATTCTTAAAATATTCAAGTTTTCTATAATTCACGTAGCAGCTTTGCTGTATAGATTGGGACAGAATATGCAGAGTCTTATGCAATACTCACACCCAGCATGGACTGTGATGCATGGACTGTCCACAGGTCTGCTGATATATATGAGGCTGTCAAATTTCGTGTCTTATAGAACCCTGGATTTTGGTCCGTGTTGACACATGGATGTGTGAATGTAGCTTTAAAGTGATTTGTCTAATACACTGTTTATATGCCTTAGGCCGGGGTCACACTTGTGAGAAATTCGCACAAGGCTCGCGACTCAATACCTGGCACTGCCGCCGACACTCGAACCAGAGAGCTCAGCTGCATAGAAATACATGCAGCCGCACACTCCGGTCCCAGGTGCCAGCGGCAGTGCCGGGAATTGAGACATGAGACTTGCTCGAGTTTCTCGCAAGTGTGACTTCTGCCTTAGAAGGGCAATTGACATCATCGAGGAGTGTTCTCCACTCAGAACCCTTCCTGTATGACTGATAATGGAGAGTCACTGTAATAGAGGCCACTCACCAACATCAGCTATTTGGCTTGGGCACCTGAAACAATGGCGTTACCTCTAATAATGGCATTTCCTTTGGCATCCTAAGTCTTGAAGACACTTGGCTCATCATGAATTTTGGCAAACCATTTGCCAAAATAAGAAATCTTTGCCTTTTATAAGCTGGAATAGATTTCTTCTAGAAGTTATGGCACATTATAGTGTATCTGGTGGGTCGCGGGTGGCCAGGCCCTTCTTGATAATCACTAGCCATCATTTAAAATTAAAGTGGCCTGCTGGTGTATGAATGCAAAAAGATGAATTTTTGAGACGTAACGCTTTGTGTAAAAAAAAAAAAGTAAATTATTTTATTCCAGTTTTCCAGCTTAAAAGCCTTGTTGCTCATGTGTAACTTAAATGTAATAATAAAACTAAATTAAATAAAAAGATAAATCAACTTACCTCCATTCTGCGCTTTAACCACTCGGTGCGGTAAAGAAGGAAAAAAATGGCGCACGTCAATAAGAATGATATGATTAAGGCAATGAAAAATCCAGCTGCGTGTAGACCATGGTCAGGCACCACCTTGGGAGATAATGGACAAGGTAGAACATGTTTCATTAGCGTTACCATGAAGCAATGTAGGAAATATCAATAATCTGTAAAATACCATTTGGAACTTGGCCCATGGTTCTACAATTAAAGGGTTATATTCCAAAGGATAGGTGATAACTTGCTCTCCCCATAGAGAAGGAAAGGAGCTTTTGAGAGCATGCGCCATATTTTCAAGAACCGCTCTTAAGTGTGTTGACCCTCATCAATCTTTAAGTTCTCTCTTAGCCTTTGGAACTTTATTCCAAAGGACCCTAAAGATGGTAGAAGTGATTCACCTGGTACCAGATCCATTGCTTTATGGGGTGTAGAGGATGAATTTGTATCTAAATCAGATCTGGGCAATGTCTGGCCCTCTGACAGCCCCAGTCCGGCCCGTGGACCAAGACAGTCGAGGGGCTGGAAAACAGAGGCCCATTGGCCACACCATGCCCGCACGCTCTCTGTCTCCATTTGCGCCGACTTCATTGGTGGAGGAGGAGCCTCCGGCCACTTGATCCCCCAATCAGCACGTGAAACAGCTGACCTGATGATGTCATTTCATCGCATCATCTGTGTACCGCAGAAAGTCTGCACACCGGAAACAGGAACAGAAGCAGAGCGCAGTGGAACGGTACTGATGTGAGTATGTGGCTTTCTTTTTTTCATGTGTATGGGATATTTAAGTGGGCATGGCGAGGCTAAGGGGGCCTCATTGAGGACATGGGGAAGCTATGGGGCTCATGCTGTATATGGGGAGGCTGTGTGGGGCTCATGCTGCATATGGGGAGGCTGTGTGGGGCTCATGCTGCATATGGGGGATGCTGTGTGGGGCTCATGCTGTATATGGGGGAGGCTGTGTGGGGCTCATGCTGTATATGGGAGAGGCTGTTTGGGGCTCATACGATAAATAGGAGGATGTCAGCATACTTAATTCTACTCAATATTAAGTGATACTATTAATATAATTATCAATAATATAATTATTATAATATATTGATATTAATATTGAACAGAATTTCAACCTATTGGCTTGGCCTCCACAACAGTCACTGTCTCTCATATGGAAAATTAATTGCCCATCCCTGATCTAGAGCCTAATGTCTGGAGGCAAATCTCCAATAACACATAGGGGATCATCTACATGGCATAAATGTTGGAGCGCCCTGGTAAAAATCAAGATTGTTAAAAAGGTTATTCCACTAACAACATTTATCACATTATCACTTGATATGTGATACATTGCATGATCATTGGGGATTAGTGATGAACGAGTAGCATCGTTGCTCGGGTCTCCCCGAGCATGCTCGAGTGTCCTCCGAGTATTTTGGCGTGCTCGGAGATTTAGTTGTCGTCGTCTCAGCTGCATGATTTGCGACTTGTAGACAGGCTGAATACATATGGGAATTCCCTAACAAACAGACATTCCACATATGTATTCAAGCTGTCTAGCAGCCGCAAATCATGCAGCTGAGACGACGAAAACTAAATCTCCAAGCATGCCAAAATACTCGGAGGCCACCCAAGCAACAAGTTTACATGCTCATCACTATGGGGGATCCAAATTGGACACCCACCAATTTTGAGAAAGGGAGTTCCATGTCCCTAGTTTCAATAGAGCAGTGGTAAAAAAAAATACACCATCGCTCTATTTATTGGCTGTGGGTCTAACAGAGATGGTCACCTACATTGATAAAGTTACTTCTATTATTCCCATAGACAATCATTAGAGTGATAGTTTTGCAGAGTCACAACTGTTTATAAACCCCATATGTTTTTACAGCTGTATGTAAAAAATGCTTAGAAGTGTTGTCCACTTTGAAAAATCATTATTTAGAAGGGTTTTGCAGAGTTTGTCAGAAACATGGGAGCTCCACTGACGGGACTAACAACATTTATCAACTATTCACATGGTTGATCGATGGGGATTCAAATTTTAAGACACCAATTTAAAAAGAGGGTGATCCATGATGACAATTTCAATAGAGTAGTAGTCTTCGAAAGCGCACTGTCACTCCATTTATTGTCTATGAGACTGACCAAGATGACCGTATACAGCCCTCAACAATCTTGGTCCATAAAAATCGTTTTGAGGCCTAGTTTTGGAGGTTCAACACTGTTGATAAACTACCTTTAAAGAGAACCTGTCATCAGGATCAGACATAAACTAAAGATATGGGCATAAAGGCATTTTTCAGCTGATTTAATAGATACCATCACTGTGTAAATATGCATGATGAGCTGAGATTGCAATTTGCGCACGCGCCGACACCCGTACCATTTTCCTGTAGCCTGCCCCGAGGTTAATGTGCACATGAAATCAGCAGAATATGCCTATATATTTAGTTTTGCATGCCTGATCATAATGACAGGCTAGTTTTCTAGAAAAATCAATTATTTTTTGGCAGAATTATGAAAGCTTTAGCTAAAACACCAGGTACACCTCTGCAAGCAAAAATATGGGGGATGCATTTACCAAATCCACTTTAAAGTCTGTATAAAGGACATAGGCAGATTTTTCAAAGGTTTAAAATTATAGCAGACGTTAATTAGGGAATTTAACCATAGGCTCTCTAAATTTTGTAAGTGAGTGAAAACCTTAAAAAAACAATTCATTCAATAATACATGTGAGGCATTGAACAAAAAAGCTATGCTTTAAAATGTGATCTATGTGCCCCCTATGATTTTTTTTTCCCGTGATCTGTGCCCCCTAGCTATATGCCCCCCGTGATCTCTGTGCCCCCAGCTATGTGCACCCCTGTGATATCTGTGGCTCCCAGCTTTGTGCCCCCTGTTATCTATATGCCCCCCTGCTATGTACCCCCTGTGATGTTTGTGCTCCCATGTGCCCCCTGTGATCTGTCACCCAAAGCTATGTGCCCTCCAGCTATATGCACCCCTGTGATCTCTGTGCCCCACCCCTGTGATCTTCATGTCACCCCTCTGTGACCTGTACCCCCCGGTGATCTATGAGCCTTACCGACGATCCCTGTCCCCCTCAGTGCTATATATCCCCCCACAGCTGTATGTGCCCCCCAAGTGATGTGCATTTTTCCCAGTGCTGCATTTACCCCGAAAGTGCTATATATCCCCCTGAGTACTGTATATCATACCACCTGTGATATATATAGCCCCCAGTGATGGAGAAGCAGCTCCAGCCGTCACATTAAGGGTGATTACTGTAATTAATTGCTTGACTAAATATAGCGGGGTAATTTTCAAGGTGGTCATTTTTGTGTAGCCCTTGAATGTTGGTAGAAATTTCCAAATGGCCTCCGGATGGAAAAAGGTTCCCCATCCCTGCATTAAATCATCAGTTTGGTTTTTCAGTCCTTGGAAGTCAACAATAATGTACCCACTAACAGCAAACAGAGATCTTGTTAAAGTCAAGAAGTTAATACACAAGTACACATAAACCAACCCTTTACTGTCACGGGGCAGTAAGGGGAAAACAGAAGATGTGGAACCGGGGCCCCTGAACTGCCCCTAAGGCTAAGGGGTTGCCCTGTCTTTCCTTAACTTGGGGGTACACTTAAAGGTAGTGAGGCCCAAGTCCCCAACCTGTCCCTGTCTCCTGTTTAGCCCTGAGCTAAACCCCCAACCCCCTCCCCAGGAGTTGAGACAGGGAAAAATGTACTACACAAAAGACCCAAAGGAAAGATACAACAGACAGGGTAAAATAAAATAAAACTTAGCTTGCTCTGCTGCAATGCTCCTGGACAGCAGAGATAGCCACTTGACAACAGCAAACAACTGAAGCACCACAGAACTCAGCTCCTGAACTCCAGCTTGGTTGGTCTCCCAAGAGCAAGTGTATAACCAACAGTGATTTCCAGCACCTGAACTCCTTTTATAGGAAGGAGGGGGAGAAGTTACCACCTGCATAAATATTTAATCACATGCAGATTCCCTGCAGTAACCCCGGCAGCCACCGGGGGGGAAAATACATTAGCAGACCAACTACAGTTGTAGTAAACCCCAGCGGCCACTGGGGGCAAAAGCTCATATTAAACACCCGATGGGCGAAAAGAGAAAAAGGTTTAAATGTGAGGAAATCCAGACCTGTCACAGATCCAAGAAATGGATCATGACAGTACCCCTCCCACAAGGAGGGGCCTCTGGACCCTCAACCAAGTGCCTCACCGAAAAAAAACCCTATGATGAGGACGCCTGGACACAGTTGAGTTTACCTAGATAAACACCTGACTCACAGGTTTATGGCAAATGTGGTTATATACATGTTCCGGAGGCGGCACACATCTCCAGAGCGCCAACCTGGGGAACGAATTGTGTATGGGCATGACATAGGGTAACTCCAGCTGGTAGGTCGCTGGGCCGAAAATGGCGGACACCCGATGAGGACTGATAACTCGAGAGTTCCAGAATCCAGCAGCACACTTCCACCGGATGTGACTGGTGAAGACCCATACAAACTCGTTCACACACAGGGCCGGACCTGAACGTTTAATACCACTCATGCGTCTGCCACAAAATGGTGAACTCGTTGAAGGACTGACAACAGAGGCATCCCCCTGTGTCACCACACTCACACCCCCACGATTTTCAGCGGAAACCACCACCTTCCGCTGACCTCTCCTCCTACGAGGACTCCGACTACCAGGGTTAGCTACTGGTGAGGGTTGAGACTGGTCCCTACTCCCGGGCAGCACCTCTGCTGCCCCTACTGAGGAAGAAGGGAACGGTTGTAGCAAGACGTGAAGACAGTTGCCCCAGCTGACAACTTCCCCAGACTGCCAATCTATCACCGGGTTGTGTTTCTTTAACCAAGGGAGGCCTAGAACGATGGGTGATGGTATTCTGCCCAAGACGTAGCATGACAGGGACTCCTCATGATGAGTCCCTATACGAAGATGTCCCTCTAACACTCTTGCACCCCTCCAATCTATTCTTAACGCTGCTGCCCGACTAATCCACCTGTCCCCCCGCTATTCCCCGGCCTCTCCCCTCTGTCAATCCCTGCACTGGCTCCCCATTACCCAAAGACTCCAGTTCAAAACCCTAACCATGACAAACAAAGCCATCCACAACCTGAGTCCTCTTTATATCTGTGACCTATTCTCCCGGTACTTACCTGCATGAAACCTCTGAACATCACAAGATCTCCTTCTGTACTCCCCTCTTATCTCCTCTTCCCACAATCGCATACAAGATTTCTCCCGCGCATCCCATCTACTCTGGAACTCTCTACCACAACATATCAGACTCTCGCCTACCATGGAAACCTTCAAAAAGAACTTGAAGACCCACCTCTTCCGACAAGCCTACAACTTGCAGTAACCACCGATCCACCAAACCGCTGCACGACCAGCTCTACCCTCGCCTACTGTATCCTCACCCATCCCGTTGTAGATTGTGAGCCCTCGCGGGCAGGGTCCTCTCTCATCCTGTACCAGTCGTGACTTGTATTGTTTAAGATTACTGTACTTGTATGTATTATGTATGCCCCTCCTCACATGTAAAGCGCCATGGGATAAATGGCGCTATAATAATAAATAATAATAATAATAATTGTCCTCGACTTGGGTAAGGCTCCCCTGGCTTAGTGGGACAGAGTCAATGGCCTGGACATTTAAGGGATTGGCTAGCGTCCTACACCTGAGGCCATGGGTCTCGACAAAGTGGGCATCTACCAGGTTGACTCCAGCTCCACTGTCCACAAGTACTGGAAGGCCCTCAGTTTCCCCACCCACCGTAAGCTCTGCCGATAGGGTACACTGAGGGGAAAAAATGCAGGAAATATACACTCCCTGGTTGTCTCCCTCCTCACGACCAGGGGGAGGCTGCTTCTTCGGTGGTATAAAAAAGGGGGAGACAGAAGCGCACAATAAGGTCTTATCCAATGATATAAACGTTTCACAGATATGGATCCACTCACCTGGTTCAGTTGTGTGGAACACAACAACCATAAGCAGAAATGGGTAGGATCCGATGAACTGCACCAATCAGCCGGTCAATAGAATTGCATATATAGGAAGGAGAGAGGTCCGGCTTTCAGGATCGCGCTGTTCCAGTCCAAAGTTCACAAGGAGTTAATCCAAGGACCAAGCAGTGATTATAACTTTCTTTTTATTCCATAAACTCTACGCGTTTCGTGTACACACTGTACACTTCCTCAAGAGCAAAGTTACCAAAGGTCCTTGGATTAACTCCTTGTGAACTTTGGACTGGAACAGCACGATCCTGAAAGCCGGACCTCTCTTCGGTGGTATGGAAGACTTGGCACACACTGGGCAGACTCCTATAAAATGGCCAGTCTGCCCACAGTAAAAACATGCCACCACACCTCGGCGAACCGCAGGCAACCCCTTTTTGGAAACCACTACTCCAAGCTGCATGGGTTCCTCCGATTGTTCAGGTGTCTCCTCCTCCCTAGCAAGGACTATAGGGGGCACATATGATGCATGTCTCTCCCTGAGGCATCTATCCACCCGGATGGCAAGGGACATGGCGGCCTCCAGCGACCTGGGGGCAGCGTACTGCACCAGAGTATCCTGCAAATTCGGAGACAGACCCTGCACAAAATGACTCCTCAGTGCAGGGTCATTCCACTGCGTGTCAGTGACCCACCTCCTGAACTCTGCGCAGTACTCCTCAACAAGCCGGCCTCCCTGCTTGATCTTACGGAGTCGGGATTCCGCCAGGGAGACGCCATCAGAATCACCATACACCAGCGCCAGAGCAGTAAAAAACCTGTCTACTGACCGTAAAGATGGCGAACCGGTCAGTAGGGAGAAAGCCAAGGTCTGGGGATCACCCCTAAGCAGGGAGACAATAATTCCCACGTGCTGTTCTTCACTCCCTGAAGAGCGGGGGCGAAGCCTAAAATATAATTTACAGGCCTCCTGAAACACAATAAACTTGTCTCTCCCATCAGAAAACTTGTCCGGGAGAGAGATCTTAGGTTCTGGTTGGGCCTCTACCTGAGCTGAGGCCCAGGTCCCAACCAACTGCTGCAGTTGTTCCACCATCTCACCTCGCAACAGCTTAAACTCATCGGTGAGAGACTGTAGCATTTGGGCGAAGGCCAGCATTTGGGCCATGGCTCAGCAGGCAGAATGTGAGGGTTGGTTATAATGTCACAGGGCAGTAAGGGGAAAACAGAAGATGTGGAACCGGGGCCCCTGAACTGCCCCTCAGGCTAAGGGGTTGCCCTGTCTTTCCTTAAGTTGGGGGTACACTTAAAGGTAGTGAGGCTCAAGTCCCCAACCTGCCCCTGCCTCCTGTTTAGCCCTGAGCTAAACCCCCAACCCCCTCCCCAGGAAGTGAGACAGGGAAAAGTGTACTACACAAAAGACCCAAAGGAAAGATACGACAGGGTAAAATAAAATAAAACTTAGCTTGCTCTTCTGCAATGCTCCTGGACAGCAGAAATAGCCGCTTGACAACAGCAAACAAATGAAGCACCAAAGAACTCAACTCCTGAACTCCAGCTTGGTTAGTCTCCCAAGAGCAGGTGTATAACCAACAGTGGTTTCCAGCACCTGAACTCCTTTTATAGGAAGGAGGGGGAGAAGCTACCACCTGCATAAATAATTAATCACATGCAGTTTTCCTGCAGCCAACAGGGGGAATATACATCAGCAGATCAACTACAGTTGTAGTAAACCCCAGCAGCCACCGGGGGCAAAAACTCATATTAAACACCCGATGGGCGAAAAAAGAAAAAGGTTTAAATGTGAGGAAATCCAGACCTGACCCAGATCCAAGAAATGGATCGTGACATTTCCATTTCCATCAGTTCTCGAAGAAAGAAGAATACACTCAACACACTGTGCGTCTGTAAACACAAGGGATGAGAAGAACTTCAAAGACGGCCACCTCGTGAGAAGTCCTGCCGGAGCGCACACTGATGGAAGCATGCCTTGTGTGTGCCGATGCTTTGAACAAATCTAACGATAAATGTTTCACGACAAATCTAAAAATTGGACAAGTCTAGCATCTTCACACCTGGACACTGCATAATTAAACACAAGAATGTTAATAATAACTACCGGTATAATATGCCCCTTACCATGGAAGCAGCAGACATAACTCTTCCTTTATATACAGATGCGGACAAAAGTTTTGAGACTGACATAAATTTTGGTTTTGCTGTTTCAGTTTTTATAGTGAATGTAAAAAACTTGCAAAGTCATTCCTTGTCATGAAAATCAACTTAATCACAAAACCTAATTTTCACTGAATTTTAGCTTTGTCACAAAACAACCTGCTTAAATCATTTCAGTGATGTTATCAGCTAAGAAAAAAGTTTTAATGAGAATAAGGCAGCTGATATTACTCTGTCATGCTGATGTAATTATAAGAGCAGACTGGTTGCTTTAAGGTGCTTGAAATCATTGTCTTTTTTCAGTTTATCATGGATACTTCCATGGATACATGCAGTCAACATTGTTTTGCATCAACAATGCTTTACAGGTAAGGACATTGCAGCCTGTAAGATTGCCTATAAATCAGTAATTTACCGGATCATCAAAAACCTCAAATAAAAAGATTCAATAGCTGTGAAGAAGGCTTCAGAAAACTCCAGAAAGTTTACCAAGTGCTAGGACCATCTCTGAACACGGATTCATTTACAGGATCAGTCTAACACCAGTGCAGAGCTTGCTCAGGAATGGCAGCAGGTATGTGTCAGTTCATCAGCACACACAGTGACGCGAAAACTTGTGGAGCCTGGCCTGGTGTCAAGATGGTCAGTAAAGAAGCCACTTCAAGAAAAATATCAAGGACAGATTGACTTTCTGCAAGAAGTACAGGGATTGGACTGCAGAGGACTGAGGTAAAATTATTTTCTCTGATGATTGTTTGGGATATTTCAAAGACTGAATATTTGAAGGAGAAAAGATGAGGACCACAATGAGTCCTGTGTCTTTCCAAAAGTAAAGCATCCTAAGACCATTCATGTGTGGGAGCTATTCATCCATGGAGGGAGCTCACTCACAATTCCACCTAAGAACACAGCCATGAATAATTAATATGGTCTAAACTTCATCCAAGAACAACTTCTCCCAATGATCCAGGAGAAATTTGGTGATATTTCGAAGACTGAATATCTGAAGAAGAAAAGATGAGGACCACCATGAGTCCTGTGTCTTTCCAAAATCAAAGCATCCTGAGACCATTCATGTGTGGAGGCTTTTCATCCATGGAGTGGGCTTACTCACAATTCTACCTAAGATAACTGCCATTAATAAAGAATGTGGTCTAAACTTCATCCAAGACCAACTTCTCTCAATGATCCAGGAGAAATTTGGTGAAATTTCGAAGACTGAATATCTGAAGAAGAAAAGATGAGCACCACCATGAGTCCTGTGTCTTTCCAAAAGTAAAGCATCCTGAGACCATTCAGGTGTGGGGGCTTTTCATCCATGGAGTGGGCTTACTCACAATTCTACCTAAGGTAACTGCCATTAATAAAGAATGTGGTCTAAACTTCATCCAAGACCAACTTCTCTTTATGATCCAGGAGCAATGGTGATGAACAATGCTTTTTCCAGCATGATGGAGACCATGACACAAGTCAAAAGTGGTAGCTAAGTGGCTCTGTGAACAAAACATTGACATTGGGTTCATAACCTGTAAAATCCCCAGATCTCAATCCCAATGAGAACTTATAGTCAAACCTCAAAAAGCGGAGGACAAACAAAACAGAAATTGTGATAAACTCCATTTTGATACAGGAAAGTTGTATATCTTTGTACAATCACTGATTAGGCAAGAATGGCTGTCATCAGTCAGGATTTGGCCCCAATGCGGATATTCCGCTGCCAATGCGAAGGGCAGAGTTTTTAAATATAAGGGTCAACACTGTAAATAATGATTCGTTAGCATAAACTTAAGTTTTTGAATTTTTATTGACAAATTCATTATCAAATTCTGGTAATCGTTTTCAAGAAGCACTATGTAGAAACAGGATTTCAATTTTCCCTGTATGAGTCATCACTGCAAAAGTCCCTGGTAGGGAGTGGAGGGAGCAGCTGGGTCAGGAGGTGAAGATGGGGATGACTCATGCAGGAAAAAGAAACTTCCTGTTTCTACACAGACAAAGAGAAAAGAGGAGAATTAACTGGGTAGAAAGGCAAAGTGAGCAATTGTAAATACACAGTGCTGTTTAACATGATGACTGCAATATACTAAGAGGATAAAACTTTGATGAAAGTGCTTTTTTTCAGTAACCATTGAAACATCTGACAAAAAAATGTAAAAGCACTAAAGCAGCAAATTTTATGAAAGCCAAAATTTGTGTCATTCTCAAAACTTTTGGCCACAACTGTGCTTTACATATACAGCAAAAGGTGGAAGTGAAATTATACAAAGTAAACATCAGTATAAAATGTGGGATCTTCTCTGATATAAAGAAAAAGTGTGAAAAGCTAACACTCAAGAGGTAATGAGCATTTAAAGTTGAGTTCACAAACACTTTGAATGGGAGTATCTTTAAAATTACCAATTCCTGTCAGCTCTAACAAAAAATGTAGGTTTTTGTGCCTTTTAGATGGAGAAAAGGGTGTTCTAATAGTGTCTTTTTTGTTAAATTTCCCCTTTTTTCAAGTTAACTTTGTTTTGTCTGGTTTTTTTTGGTTTGGCACTATGGGCATGATTTTCCATATTCAGATTTTTTCGGCTTAATTATAATTTCCAACTTTTCGTAACATTGCTGAATCGTTGCACAATTGTACCTTATTATCCTATCGAAGTACAAAATTTGACTGTTTTCATTTTTTTGCACAGTTGAAGGCAAAAAAACAACAAAGGCGTACATAGAAGTCATTGGGCCCCATAGCAGAAGACTAATTCACTCCCCATAGTCCTCCATATAATATACTGCACAGCCCATAGTCCTCCATACAGTATAATATACAGTCCATAGGTCTCATATAGTATAATGCACAGCCCACAGTCCTCAATATAGTATAATGCACAGTACATAGGTCTCATATAGTATAATGCACAGTCCATTGTCCTCCATAAAGTATAATACACCTCAAGGTCAGCTATAAAGTATAATGCACAGCCCATAGTCCTCCATAAAGTATAATGCACAGCACATAGTCCTCCATAAAGTATAATGCACAGCCCATAGTTCTCCATAAAGTATAATGCACAGCACATAGTACTCCATAAAGTATAATACACAGCCCATAGTCTTCCATAAAGTATAATGCACAGCACATAGTCATCCATAAAGTACAGTGTTACGTGCTACAGAACCACTCAGCACCCAGAATATGTTGTGCAGTTATATGTATGTATAATAGGTTCTATGTGAGATGCATGTCCCTAATGCATCAGCCCACAGGCTGCGCCCATGGGCAGAGGGGACACGATATTCTCCTTTTGTCCGCCCTCCCCCCACCTTTGTAATTCCCACAGTAAACATCGGCAGGCTCCGGCCACCTGCGGCTTTTGTAATGCATGTCTGGCCTGCCGCTTTTCTATTGGCCTGCCCTCTGTATCTGTGTGATATATTCTGTGTCCTGTGAGTAAAGTGTTGTCAGACTGGAAATACGTGGAGAAGCAGTGATCTTTTACATGCGCCCATGTAACCAAGGAATTCCAGCCAGCGTCATTCATTCAGACTCCAGCCAACGCAGAGCGGACCTCCGAAAACACGGGGTGGTACTGAAAGAGGTACCCCAGCCTGGGTAGACCCCGTTACATACAGTATAATTCACAGCCCATAGTCATCCATGCAGTACAATGCACAGCCCATAGTCATCATCCATCTAGTAGAATGCACAACCCATAGTCATCCATATAATGTAATGCAAAGCTCATACTCATCCATAAAAATTACGGAATTCTTTAATTAGGTTTTGTTTTCAAGGTGATCATTGGGTGGTAAAAATAACCTGGAAATATAATTTTCCAGGTCACTACAATTACACAGATACCAAACACGTGTGGATTTTTTTAGTTTAAGGCAGGGGTGGGGAACGTCCGGCCCGCGGGCCGTATACGGCCCGCCATATCATTTGATCAGGCCCGCAGCCGCTCCAGAGCCGCGATCGGGTACCTTGTTGCAGGAGCCAGAGGAGCACTCTTGCTCTGCTTCCTAGCCCCGTCCGCTGGATACCACGCACTGATACGTGCACACACTGACGGGGACTGAGCACGACCTGATGGACCCCAGCGGCCCCCGCGCACTGATACTAATGAAGAGGACGAGTAACTGCGCACCAGAGTGTGAGCTGCGCTGGACTGGTCTGCGGCCTGCCTCCCCGGCCTGCCTTCTTCATCACCCCAGCCTGCCATCTTCATCACCCCGGTCACCGGTGCGGTGGTGACCGTGTGCTGCTGTGTGTGCGGTGCGGGGCCTGGGGGCCATCCAGGAGTCACTGTGTTCAACACCAGGTCAGTATGTGCTGCCTAATGGGGACCTGTGCTGCCTAATGGGGACACGTGCTGCCTATTGGGGAGATGTGCTGCCTAATGGGGACCTGTGCTGCCTATTGGGGACCTGTGCTGCCTAATGGGGACCTGTGCTGCCTAATGGGGACCTGTGCTGCCTATTGGGGAGATGTGCTGCCTAATGGGGACCTGTGCTGCCTAATGGGGACCTGTGCTGCCTAATGGGAACATGTGCTGCCTAATGGGAACATGTGCTGCCTATTGGGGACCTGTGCTGCCTAATGGGAACATTTGCCTGCCTATTGGATACCTATGCTGCCTAATGGGGACCTGTGCTGCCTAATGGGGACATTTGCCTGCCTATTGGATGACTATGCTGCCTAATGGGGACCTGCGCTGCCTAATGGGGACATGTGCTGCCTAATGGGGACATTTGCCTGCCTATTGGGGACCTATGCTGCCTAATGGGGACATGTGCTGCCTAATGGGGACATGTGCTGCCTATTGGGGACCTGTGCTGCCTAATGGGGACATTTGCCTGCCTATTGGGGACCTGTGCTGCCTAATGGGGACATTTACCTGCCTATTGGGGACATTTTCCTGCCTATTGGGGGCCTGTGCTGCCTAATGGGGACCTGTGCTGCCTAATGGGGACATTGTCCTGCCTATTGGGGACAGTTACCTGCCTATTGGGGACCTGTGCTGCCTATTGGGGACCTATACTGCCTATTGGGGACCTGTTCTGTCTAATGGGGACCTGTGTTAGGCCTCTTTCACACTTCCGTTTTTGACAATCAGTCAAGATCCGCCAATTTTTTAAAAAAACGGATCCGCCATTTTTCTTTGCGGATCCGTTTTTTTCCCCATTGACTTTCATTATTGGCGGATCCTGACTGATTGCCATCCGTTGCATCCGTTTTTTTGATGATCCGCCACAATGTTAGTGTCCGTCAACATCCTCAAAGATTTCCAATCTCTCTCTCTCCTCCCCTCCTCTCCTGTGCCATCCGTTCACATCAGTTCAGAACGGATCCGCTTCTCTGCCTTTTTGGTGGATTTTAACTGATGCAAATAACTGAAGTGTGAAAGAGGCCTTAGGAGTCTGATTTCTCCCTTCTCTATGTTGAAATCTAGACCCTTACATGCTGCAGTCTCCTGCGGTTCATCTGCAGTAAAGGATTGCAGAGGAGAGTGCTTTGCGGCAACTCTCTCCAGAGGCTAAGTCCTCTGTTCCCTCCACTGAGCATGCTCATGGGACGAGCTCCCATTGGAGTTCGGGAGTCACATGCTCAGGTCCTGTGTCTAATCCTATTGGCTCCTCCTGGAGTTTGGGAAATCTCCGGAAGGTCCCGTTTGGTATAAAAAGCGCGCATGACTGTTCTGCCATGCGCTAGTATTTCATACTGCTGCTGTATGTATGGCGACGGATGCTTGGACTGGTGGCTGACTTATTATGAAACCCCTTTCCTCGGACAATACGAATGTGTGAGTGATTGGGCAGCCGCCAGTAGCAGCGCCAGCGCGCTCCAGCTATATCTGTCTCAGCAGCTAGCGTCCTGCATCGCGCCAGCGATATTGCGGAGTCTCTTCTTTGGCTTCGTTCTCACAGCGCTGTGATTGCAGTTCTCCGAGCGTTCGCAGTAGCGACGCCACGCACCTCTTTTTCACGGTAGGTCCTTTTGGGAGTAGTCCTGACGTTTAAGGCTACTCCTGTGACCTGTTAATACCGTGTTTATATCGCTGTTGTTCTGTGAGTTAAACAGACACCGCGTTTTTGTGTGCTTTAAGTTTGCAGAGCTTGCTTTGGTGTACTCTGGGTGCAGTTAACCCCGTGCACATTAACGCCACAGTGCCCTGCCTCTCTAGCAGCGGTCATATCACCTGCAGCACGGAGGACCCCGAGTGGCGAAGGCACTTTAATTATTATTTTTTTTTAGTGCCTTCCGCCACTCCTAACACCTGTGCTGTCTAATGGTGATATTTGCCTGCCTATTGGGGACCTATGCTGCCTAATGGGAACCTGTGCTGCCTATTGGGGACATTTTCCTGCCTAATGGGGACATTTACCTGCCTATTGGGGACATTTTCCTGCCTATTGGGGGCCTGTGCTGTCTAATGGGGACCTGTGCTGCCTAATGGGGACATTTTCCTGTCTATTGGGGACCTGTGCTGCCTAATGGGGACCTATGCTGCCTAATGGGGACATGTGCTGCCTAATGGGGACATGTACTGCCTATTGGGGACATTTGCCTGCCTATTGGGGACCTGTGCTGCCTAATGGGGATCTGTGCTGCCTATTGGGGACATTTTCCTGCCTATTGGGGACAGTTACCTGCCTATTGGGGACCTGTGCTGCCTATTGGGGACCTATACTGCCTAATGGGGACCTGTGCTGCTTAATGGGGACCTGTGCTGCCTAATGGGGACATTTACCTGCCTATTGGGGACATTTACCTGCCTATTGGGGGCCTGTGCTGCCTAATGGGGACCTGTGCTGCCTAATGGGGACATTTTCCTGCCTATTGGGGACAGTTACCTGCCTATTGGAGACCTGTGCTGCCTATTGGGGACCTATGCTGCCTAATGGGGACATGTGCTGCCTATTGGGGACCTGTGTTGCCTAATGGGGACATTTGCCTGCCTATTGGGGACCTGTGCTGCCTAATGGGGATCTGTGCTGACTAATGGGGACATTTACCTGCCTATTGGGGACATTTTCCTGCCTATTGGGGGCCTGTGCTGCCTAATGGGGACATTTTCCTGCCTATTGGGGACAGTTACCTGCCTATTGGGGACCTGTGCTGCCTATTGGGGACCTATACTGCCTATTGGGGACCTGTGCTGTCTAATGGGGACCTGTGCTGCCTAATGGTGACATTTGCCTGCCTAATGGGGACCTACGCTGCCTAATGGGGACCTGTGCTGCCTATTGGGGACCTGTGCTGCCTATTGGGGACATTTTCCTGCCTATTGGGGACATTTTCCTGCCTATTGGGGGACCTGTGCTGCCTATTGGGGACCTGTGCTGCCTAATGGGGACCTGTGCTGCCTAATAGTGACATTTGCCTGCCTATTGGGAACATTTACCTGCCTATTGGGGACCTCAGAGATTTAGTTTTCGTCGCCTCAGTTGCATGATTTATGGCTGCTGGACAGCCTGAATTCATGTGAGGAATGCCTGTTTGTTAAGGAATCCCCACATTTTCAGGCTGACTAGCAGCTGCAAATCATGCAAATGCGTCGACAGAAACTAAATCTCCGAGCACGCCAAAATACTCAGAGGACACCCAAGCATGCTCGTAAAAACCCGAGCAACGAGTATACTCGCTCATCATTATTAATAATTTTATGCGGCCCCCGAACGCTATTATAAAATTCCAAATGGCGCTCGACAGAAAAAAGTTTCCCCACGCCTGGTTTAAGGGGTGAAAAATAATTAGCAAAATTGTAAAAAAATGAAAAATTTGCCACAGAGTCCTGTAATGTGTTCATTTTTAAGTCAATGGAGCAGTGTGAGGGGCTTGATCTGTTATGAATTGAGTTGACATTTTTATTTATACCATTTTGGTGTAGATACGACGATTGAAAAAGTGCAGTTCTGCCAAGTTTAATTTTTTTTTTCTTGTTACACCATTTACCGGCCGGGTTAATTAATTGTCGATATGAATACAAAGAAAATTCACAGACGGGAAGTTAACAAATACGGTACTTTTATTTTTTTATGTTTTTTGGAATTTTTTTATTTTTTTAAGATTCTTATATTCTTATTTATTTATTTTTTTTACTTTTTAATTAAACCTGTGACCGTCTTATCATTTTTACTATATACAGCAATGCCACAGTATTGCAGTATATAGCAAAAATCACGGACTTCTATGGATGTCAGCCACAGACTTGTCTTCATAGTAGCACAATCATGGCAGGCACGGGGATTTTTCGCTAACCCCAAGCTGCCACATCAACCCGTTGTGTCATGGTGGTGCAGATGGTTGATTGTAACACAGCCATCAATAGCAATAATGCAGGCTCCGTTTTTGAGCCTGCGTAAAAAATCCAATAAGGAGCTCATAAGTCGGGAAAGGTTTAAACTGCAATACCAGATACAGCCATGGGTAAAAGTGGCGCTGTTTCTGGATAACCAAAGCAGATAATTGTTTGTTAACGTGAACAACTCCTAAGGCTAAACCCTTCCATGGTGTCCTCAAAACTGGACCTGGAGTTAGATGGCCGTCGTTTATAAGAAGTGGTTTATATGCAAGATACGAGTCTACAACAACCGAAAACTGCCTGATCTGAGAAATTAGTGACCCCCAAACTCTATCATGCACTAAATAAAAAAATTGGGCTTTTGGCCTGACATAGGACAAGTACATATTACAAGTGGAAGGTTACATGGGTGACTTACGTTTGAGATTTCCTTGGCGGTGAGCGAAAAAGGGGCCACAATCTTATAAGTTGTTCCGGAGATCTGTAACCAGAGGCAGAAAGGTTTCCATTATATACACTGAAGACCTGAGAACCTGAATATCTTCTAATTAACACAAAGGCTAAAAAGCTTTCACACAGATCCCTATATTATCCTACTCTGTCATATATAAGGGAAATATGCCTGGGTGAAGTGGCAAAATGCTACTTTGTTGTGACCCTTAGCAATAGTACATGGGCTCAAACTTTACCTTTCCCTCAGCTGAAAGAATGGTTCTACTCTGCATAGTGACCGTTCACTGAAGGACAGCTCATAGAAATTGTTATCTATTCTGCTTGTCAAATAAGGAGAAGAACATTTGTAGTAGATGAGCAGTATAGCTAAGAAAACTCCTTCTGCGAGAATTGATTCAGCTGCCAGAGGAGGAAGGAAACTGATTCTATTCAGATCCTGCTCCCCCTACCTATAACCAGAGGCATAGATGTGTGGTAGCTCCAAGAGAGGCAAAACAAGTTATACTTCAAACACTGTCTATTATAGTAAGAGAGATTCTGTAATGCAACAGAAAATGCAATTATACATAATTTTCTAAGTATAGTTAATTAGCAAATCATACTTGTTTTATTTAGGGAGGTGCTCACTGTCGTTCACTAAAATGATCACTGTCTTGGTAAACTGTCAGAAACCTGACCAAAATGTTAACATGACAGGTGACTGCAAGTATGTGCAATAGGAAGCTCCAAAACTGTAACCAGGAAATTGACCAGGAAATTGCTTGATAGCACCTGGTATAAGTTATCTCCAGGTCACAGTAGCCGCTCAGTGTTCAGATAGACAGGGCGTACAGCAGTGTGAGCAGCCTCTTCTTACCTGAGCACTCCTGGTATCTCCAGTATTATATCAGATAGACAGGGTGGACAACAGTGAGAGCAGCCTATTCTTACCTGAGCACTCCTGGTATCTCCAGTATTAGATCAGATAGACAGGGTGGACAGCAGTGTGAGCAGCCTATTCTTACCTGAGCACTCCTGGTATCTCCAGTATTAGATCAGATAGACAGGGTGGACAGCAGTGAGAGCAGCCTATTCTTACCTGAGCACTCCTGGTATCTCCAGTATTATATCAGATAGACAGGGTGAACAACAGTGAGAGCAGCCTATTCTTACCTGAGCACTCCTGGTATCTCCAGTATTAGAACAGATAGACAGGGTGGATAGCAGTGTGAGAAGCCTCTTCTTACCTCAGCGTTTATGGTATCTCTGGTATCTCTAGTATTACATCCGAATATCCACTGGGAGAACATCTTTGTACACATGAAACTAGGGGGCAGAGTTTCTACTGCACATTCTAACAGTTACCTGTCTTATTAACATTTGCGGACAGTGTGTCTGATTTGCTAATTAAAGGAATTTATTTATAGTAACATTTTCTTAATTTATTTTTGCTTCGGGAGAACCCTTTTGAGAAGATTGGTAACAGCATTTTTAGGATATTTGGCATAAAAATGATTCAAAGGATAACCCCTTTGATAGTCACTATGTTAATTTTTTAGTGATAATTATATATACAGTGGGTATGGAAAGTATTCAGACCCCTTTAAATGTTTCACTCTTTGTTTCATTGCAGCCATTTGGTAAATTCAAAAAAGTTTATTTTATTCTCATTAATGTACACTCCATCTTGACTGAAAAAAACCCAGAAATGTAGAAATGTTTGCAATTTTATTATAAAAGAAAAACTGGAATATCACATGGTCATAAGTATTCAGACCCTTTGCTCAGTATTGAGTAGAAGCACCCTTTTGAACTAGTACAGCCATGAGTCTTCTTGGGAATGATGCAACAAGTTTTTCACACCTGGATTTGGGGATCCTCTGCCGTTCTTCCTTGCAGATCCTCTCCAGTTCTATCAGGTTGGATGGTGAATATTGGTGGACAGCCATTTTCAGGTCTCTCCAGAGATGCTCAATTGGGTTTAGGTCAGGGCTCTGGCTGGGCCAGTCGAGAATGGTCACAGAGTTGTTCTGAAGCCACTCCTTTGTTATTTTAGCTGTGTGCTTAGCGTCATTTTCTTGTTGGAAGGTGAACCTTTGGCCAAGTCTGAGGTCCAGAGCACTCTGGAAGAGGTTTTCATCTAGGATATCTCTGTACTTGGCCACATTCATGTTTCCTCCAATTGCAACAAGTCATCCTGTCCCTGCAGCTGAAAAACACCCCCATGGCATGATGCTGCCACCACCATGTTTCTGTCAGGATCCTGTCAGCGCCGGCGTGCAGCCTCCGCTGAGCAGGGACTCACCCGCACTGTAGGGGGGCCTGGGGTCAGGTACAGCCGGAAAGTACAGATACACAGGACCTGTGGACGCTGAAGTTTAGCAAGCCGTCACAGGACCTACGGCTTTCTGAGATGGCAGGATACTATACAGAAATACTCAGAGTCAGGCAAAACGGAGGTCATACACAGAGATATCAGTAAAGTACCAGGGATGAGACAGAACGGATAGTCAGGGCCAAGCAGAAGTCAAAACCAAACAGACATAGAAGGTACCAAGCAGAATCAAAAGCAATATCCAGAGAACAGACCGAGTCATACACAAAGAATCAAGCAACCAGAACACAGCACAAACACACTCAGGGGTCACCACACTATGCCAAGGGCGAAAGTATAACTGACGGGGATGGGAGCATCCTGAGGCTATAAGAAGCCTCTCCCAGAACCAGGGAGAGGCCACAATCATAGCCCCTGGTGTGCAGGTAAGCCTGCACTGGGATCACAACCTTTAACCCCAGAAATGCCAGTCATCAGCACTGGTTCCAGACATTACTCCCACGTGTGCGAGTCAAACCCGCACTGAGATCATGACAGTTTCACTGTTGGGATTGTATTGGGCAGGTGATGAGAAGTGCCTGGTTTTCTCCACACATACCGCTTAGAATTATCACCAAAAAGTTCTATCTTCGTCTCATCAGACCAGAGAATCTTATTTCTCATAGTCTGGGAGTCCTTCATGTGTTTTTAAGCAAACTCTATGCGGACTTTCATATGTCTGGCAATGAGGAGAGGCTTCTGTTGGGCCACTCTGCCATAAAGGCCCGACTGGTGGAGGACTGCAGTGATAGTTGACTTTGTGGAACTTTGTCCCATCTCCCTACTGCATCTGTGAAGCTCAGCCAGAGTGATCTTGGGGTTCTTCTGTACGGCTCTCACCAAGGTTCTTCTACCACGATTGCTCATTTTGGCTGGACGGCTAGGTCTAAGAAAACTTCTGGTGGTCCCAAACTTCTTCCATTTAAGGATTATGGAGGCCACTGTGCTCTTAGGAACCTTGAGTACTGCAGAAATTATTTTGTAACCTTGGCCAGATATGTACCTTTCCACAATTCAGTCTCTGAGCTCCTTGGCCAGTTCCTTTGACCTCATGATTCTCATTTGGTCTGACATGCACTGTGAGCTGTGAGGTCTTGTATAGACAGGTGTGCACCTTTACAAATCAGGTCCTATCAGTTTAATTAAACACAGCTGGACCCCAATTAAGGAGTAGAACCATCTCAAGGAGGATCACAAGGAAATAGACATCATGTGACTTAAATATGAGAGTCTGATCAAAGGGTCTGAATAGTTATGATCATGTGACATTTCAGTTTTTTCTTTTTAATAAATTTGCAAAAATGTCTACATTTGTTTTTTTCAGTCAAGATGGGGAGCAGAGCGTACATTAATGAGAAAAAATGAACTTTTGTGAATTTACCAAATGGCTGCAATGAAACAAAGAGTGAAAAATTTAAAGGGGTCTGAATACTTTCCGTACCCACTGAAAAATCCATGAGTTCTTTTAAGACATTGATTGTTTTTCTAAAGATTTCTTCTGCTGTGGAAGAAAGACATGTTTGGTTAAGTTTACCTCTGAAGAGTTCTGAAAGGTTATCACAGCAGGAAGGGAGCGCATCAGCCCGGCCGTGGCCTCTTTTGTGTTTAGTGTAGCTGTGTATGATACTTGGAAGGACTCGCCGGCTGTAATATGAAAATACAAATCATAAAATTCTTCAGAAAGGCGCATGAAATCTTCCTTTCTCTCCATTTTTATACTCAGATGACATTTGGAGTCCTTCGCCCGTGCCCCATTCAGACTCCAAGTCTATTTATCCAGAATATAATGTCTGCTTTCTAGCCATGAAGGTTACCACCATGTTTTTGTATGGCTTGTTTTTTTACAGGATGAGTTGACATTTTCATTGGTCCCATTCTTAGGAACATACATTCTAAAGCGGTTTCAATTTTTTTTTTCATACTTTGAAGTGGACCTGTCGTCAGATCAAAAGTGGTAGTTCTTGTTTTTATTTTGTTCCCGCCGCTCCCCTGAGTATTAAAGTTTTAATTTAAAAAAAAAAAATCCGACATACAGTTCCAAAGACATGGGCGTTTTTTTATTTAAGGCTTTTTGTTTCTTAAAGGGAGCATGTATCGCAGGGTTGGTTTATTGGAGAGCACTCGGCCCAATTCAGCATGAGAAAAAAAAATTCGCAGCATGGTGCGAGTGGCTCCACAAATCTGATGACAAGCATCCATTCAAGTCTATGGGTGCATGCAAAATATTGGAGTGCAATCAGATATCATCCGTGTGCAGTCCCAATCATGCAGACACAGACAACGGGAAGATGAAGAAATTAAGTTCTCCGTCTACTCTGCACCAGTGCTGCGATTTTTTCATGCAAGAAAATCGGATCAAGGTAAACTGAAACTCTGTTCAATCTCTGGCAGACTTTGAGCCAAGTGTCATTAGCATAATCAATCTGATTGTCTGACATTAGAAAATATACACTCGTGTGACCCCAGCCTAAAACTGGCAGGCAATCTGCCTCTACCAGGACCTGGTGTACAAAGATGCAGGGCCATACCTATTCTAAGTACAAGGGGTTTATAATAATAATAATAATAATAAATTTTATTTCTATAGCGCCGACATATTCCGCAGCACTTTAAATTTCAGAGGGGATTTGTACAGACAATAGACAATACAGCATAACAATAATCACATACAGTAGATTATAACAAATACCAAGAGGAATGAGGGCCCTGCTCGCAAGCTTACGGTCAATGAAGAAAGAGGTAGACATGAAAGGTGGGTGGTAACAATTGCCCTGATTGTATGGACCAGCCATAATGTTAAGTGTGTAACAATACAAACATAGAGGGCTAATGGATGCATAAAGCATGTGGGAACATGATGCAGGAAATTTGGTGATGGTAAAACTTTTGGCTGTGCCACACAGGGATAGATTAGGTTAATGTGTTGAGGCGATAGGCCAGTCTGAATAAATGCGTTTTCAGGGCACGCTTAAAATTGTGGGGATTGGGGACTAATCGTATTGACCTGGGAAGTGCATTCCAAAGAATTGGCGAGGCACGTGTAAAGTCTTGGAGACAGGAGTGAGAGGTTCTGACTATTGAGGATGCTAACCTCAGGTCATCAGCAGAACAGAGGGCGCAGGTAGGGTGGTATACTGAAACAAGGGAGGAGATGTAGGGTGGTGCTGAGCTATGGAGGGCTTTGTGGGTGAGGGTAATAAGTTTATACTGAATTCTGGAGTGGATGGGTAGCCAGTGTAATGACGGGCACAAGGTAGAGGCATCGGTGTAACGATTGGTGAGGAATATGATCCTGGCTGCAGCATTCAAGACAGATTGGAGGGGGGAGAGTTTGGTAAGAGGGAGACCGATTAGAAGAGAGTTACAATAGTCGAGACGAGAATGAATAAGAGAAACAGTAAGAGTTTTTGCAGAGTCAAAAGTAAGAAAAGGTCGAATTCTAGAAATGTTTTTGAGGTGCAGATGACAAGAGCGAGCCAGTGATCGAATGTGGGGGGCAAAGGAAATCTCGGAATCAAGTATGACCCCAAGACAGCGGGCCTGTTGCTGGGGAGTAATAATGGAACCACACACAGAAATGGCAATGTCGGGTATAGGTACATTAGTAACGGGAGGAAACACAAGGAGTTCAGTCTTTGACAGGTTCAGTTTCAGATATAGTGAGGACATGATATTAGACACAGTGTTTAGACAATCGCCGGTGTTTTCTAGAAAGGCTGGCGTGATGTCAGGAGAAGCGTATAATTGGGTGTCATCAGCATAGAGATGGTACTGGAAACCAAATCTACTGATTGCTTGACCAACAGGGGCAGTGTACAAGGAGAAGAGGAGGGGGCCTAGAACCGATCCTTGAGGGACCCCAACAGTAAGGGGAAGGTGAGAGGAGGAGGAACCGGCAAAAGATACAGTAAAGGAGCGGTTGGAGAGATAGGAGGAGAACCATGAGAGAACGGTGTCCTTGAGGCCAATGGAACGGAGCATAGTGAGGAGGAGCTGATGATCCACAGTGTCGAATGCTGCAGAGAGATCCAAGAGAATTAGCATGGAGTAATGACCATTTGATTTAGCTGTTAGTAGATCATTAGAGACTTTAGTGAGGGCAGTTTCAGTAGAGTATAAAGAGCGGAAACCGGATTGGAGAGGGTCGAGAAGAGAGTTTTCTGAGAGATAGCAGATAAGACGGGAGTGGACCAGGCGTTCCAGGAGTTTAGAGATGAAGGGAAGATTAGAGACAGGTCTATAGTTAGCGGCACAGTTTTGGTCGAGGGATAGTTTTTTAAGCAGTGGATGTATGATGGCATGCTTAAATGAGGAGGGAAAAATACCAGAAGAGAGAGAGAGGTTAAATATTTTAGTTAGGTGAGGGGTGACAGCAGGGAAAGGGCCTGGAGGAGATGTGACGGAAATGGGTCACTGGTGCAAGTGGTTGGGCGAGAAGATGCAAGGAGCCTGCTTACTTCTTCTTCTGTGACTGGTTCAAAATCAGAGAGTGAGCTAGATGCAGTGGGGGAGGGAGGACAGTGCATGGTATGAGGTGATTGGGAGATAATTTCCTGTTGAATCTGGTCATTTTTTTCTTTAAAGTAATTGGCCAGACCGTCAGCTCGGAGCTCCGTGGTTGGGGCCTGTACTCTTGGGTTGAGTAGAGAATGAAAAGTGTCAAAGAGACGTTTCAGGTTATTGGACAGTGAGGTGATGAGGGTGTTGAAATAGGCTTGTTTGGAGAGGTGAAGGGCAGTGTTGTATGTTCTTAGCATAAACTTGGATGAAATCTTCGGGTAGATTGGATTTTCTCCACAGACATTCAGCGAACCTTGAGCACCGCTGCAGGAAACGTGTTTGCACCGTGTGCCAGGGTTGTCGCCATCTGCGTTGTGGTGTTCTATTTATAGGGGGTGCAAATTCATCCAGGGCACTTTGAAGTGTTTCATTGTAATGCTTCAATGCAGAATCAGGACATGAGAGGGAGGAGATAGGGGCCAATCAAGACTGCAAGTTATTCATAAGTTTCTGGGTGTTAATGGCCTGTATGTTTCTATAAGTCTGGACAGTGGGGGTGACCTGAGCAGCCTGGCAGTTCTTGATAGAGAATGAAAGAAGATTGTGGTCAGATAGCGGGAGAGGGGAGTTTGCAAAATCATCCACTGCACAAAGCCGAGAGAAGACCAAGTCGAGGGGGTTTCCGTCTTCATGCGTTGGAGAATTAGTAATCTGCGAAAGGCCAAATGAGGAGGTTATAGATAAAAGGTGAGTGGCAGATGGTGAGAGGGGAAGAGCAATGGGGATGTTGAAATCTCCCACGATGAGGGTAGGGATGTCACAGGAGAGAAAATGTGGAAGCCAAGTTGCGAAATGATCCAGGAACTGATGGGAGGGGCCGGGAGGACGATATACCACTGCCACTCGCATGGAGAAGGGGGTGTAGAGTCTGACAGCATGGACCTCAAAAGAAGGGAAGACTAGTGAGGGTAGTTGAGGGATAACCTGAAATGTACATTTTGGTGATAGGAGCAGACCAACGCCTCCACCTGCTCTATTGTCTGATCTTGGGGTATGAGAGAAGCCCCCCGTATGAAAGAGCAGCAGCAGCGGTAGTGTCTGACTGCTGGATTCAGGTTTCAGTAAGAGCCAGGAGGTTAAGAGAATTAGAAAGGAAGAAGTCATGGATGAAGGAGAGTTTGTTACACACTGAGCGAGAATTCCAAAGTGCACAATTAAGAGAGACAGATGGCATGCAGGGAATATTAATAAGATTAGAGGGGTTTCTGAGTGTAGCAGTCGGGGGGTTTGACTTTCCATAACATGGGGGACCAGGGTTGGGAGCAATGTCTCCTGCGACTAGGAGAAGGAGGATAGATAGAGCGAGCAGATGGTTAAGTGATTTGTGAGAGTGTCTCTTATGTTGAATGGTGGGACTGACTGGATCTGTGCAATTGAACAATGTGAAAACAGCGTGAGTGCTATACATAGGAGAGGAAAGGAGCGAGGGAACAATATGAATGGAGTGTAGAGAGTTAATGCCAGGGTGGTGGATGTGTGTGAATGCAGCGGCCAGGATATAAATTACACATATGCATATGGTATATATTTGATGTACTCCAAATGTACAGGGAGTAGATGTATATAAATGTCTTACCTGTCTCCTGCCCTGTCTAACTGCCATGTTATAACTTCCAGTAGTACTTTGATACATGTACTTCGATTACATGTGCATAAATGCCCCCTGCATAAATGCTCCCCCTAGCTATGGGTTTCAGTTGCTTTGGGGACTGAAGCCAAGGTAAGCCCCTAAAAGGTCCCTTTGGCCCATATATGAAGACCCACACTGTGAAAGAATATAGTTTCAGTCCCTGTTGGAGATTTTGCTTTTGGACCTTGAAAATGCGTAACAGAGGACTGATGAGGTAAATGAGTAAGCCCTTTTCTTCTGTATAAATGTTCATTTAGATGTCTGTTGCTCTTGTATGATTGCCATCTGTGGTTTTCATGACAAGCACTCGTACCTATGAGAGTCTAGGGGCCATTCACAAACCCGTGACTTTTCATGGACTCAGTGGTCCACACAAAATCGTGGTGACATGTTTGATTTTGTTCCGAGCGTCAGATTAAATTCGGCAATGCAAGTCTATGTATCCATGAAAAAAAAAATTGGACAGCCTTCGAATGTCATCTGAGTGTTGTCTGATTTGATTTTCACAGACTGTCAGAAAGGAGAAGTTGGGGTAAAAAAATTTTCATTTCCACTCACGAGAAAAACTGACACTCTGAGCAATTTCTGAACAATTTTCTCAACAAACTCTAAAGAAACTTTCAACAAACTCTAAAGAAACTTTCAACAAACTCTAAAGAAACTCAACAAACTCTAAAGAAACTAAACAAACTCTAAAGAAACTCTCAACAATCTCTGAAGAAACTCTCAACAAACTCTAAAGAAACTCTCCTCAAACTATGAAGAAACTCTCAAGAAACTCTAAAAAAACTGTAAAGAAACTCTCAACAAACTCTGAAGAAACTCTCAGCAAACTCTGAAGAAACTCTCAACAAACTTTAAAGAAACTCTCAAGAAACTCTCAAAAAACTATAAAGAAACTCTCAACAAACTCTGAATAAACTCTCAACAAACTCTGAAGAACGTCTCAACAAACTATGAAGAAACTCTCAAGAAACTCTCAAAAAACTGTAAAGAAACTCTCACAAACTCTGAAGAAACTCTCAACAAACTATGAAGAAACTCTCAACAAACTATGAAGAAACTCTCAAGAAATTCTCAAAAAACTGTAAAGAAACTCTCAACAAACTCTTAAGAAACTCTCAACAAACTATGAAGAAACTCTCAAAAAACTGTGAAGAAACTCTCAACACACCCTCAAGAAACTCTCAACAAACTCTGAAGAAACTCTCAACAAACTATGAAAAAACTCTCAACAAACTGCTCTCCGCTGCTCCCGTCTATTCCATTTAAAAAACAAAATCTGTCAAACAGTTCCAGAGATATGAACCTTTGTATCAATTTTCATGTTTTTTTATGGTCAAGGGGTAATAATGCAGAGGAGCCTTAACACACGCCCCCAGAGAGCACTATGAGCACCGTCCTCTTAGTAATGACCATAAAAATTAGCACCAACGCCAAATAAAAAGGCCCAGGTGCCTGGAAACATATGGTGGACTTTTTTTTTTTTTTTAGAAAAAACAGAATACAGGAGAATAGAGGAGCAGGTGAAAAAGGACAAAAACTGGGCACTGCTGACAGATACTCTTTAAAGCTCATCCACAGTTGTATTAAAGCTGCAACAAAGTACCGGCACCCACAATAATCTATATCCATGATTTCATGCTATTCAAGTATTGCAGATATAAAAACTCACCATATGGCAGTATATGGCGTATGCAATACTCAATACTTCAAAGCCATGAAGAACCTGAATGTGCATGAGGGTCTAAATGTATCATTGCTCTCGGAGACCCTAGATACATTAACATTGCAGAGATTTTTGAAAGGTACAAATGAAAAATGGATTTGATCAGGAAGGCCGTTACATTCCCTGTAAATGCAGCTGCTTTAATCTTAGAACACATAACTAAAGGATGGTAATGTATGGTCTCCTCTCTTGCGATTTCTCTGCTTCACACCTTCCCACTGCAGGAATATTCTCGGAATTTTCTGTCATTCCCTAAACCGCGATCCACAAGCTGCAATCACTGCAATGAATGGATGAAGAACAAAGTGGTGTGATTACGCTTGTATCCCACGTACTCTCTGCCTTTCTATAAATTGAGGATTTTTTTTCACATAGTGACACGCTGGAGATACTCGCATTCATGAAAAAGTTTTGCTGTGACCATGAAATAAATGAATCTTTTATTTGGCTTCCCACACTCGGCGTCAGCGGCTGTCGCACATCGTACAGTGAAAGCCCAGCGCTGACGTCTTATCGCTTTTTTTTAGTATTACAGATAGGGCCGTCACCTCTTAGAGAATCTTTTCGGTAGATCTGAATCCCGTTAACGGAGCTGCTTAGGTCAGGACTGCTTTCTTCTACAAGCACGCCAGTGATGTTGTCCTGCAGGGTAATATTAGTCATGTTCATTGCAGAGGAGGACAATCCGGTGTTGTTAGTGATCAGCACAATGTAGGCTGTCTGATGGTCCTTTACCTGTAATAAAGGTGGAAATATACTGTGAGCGGACAACCCTCATGCTATCCGGTTCCTTGTCTATATGACCCACTCTGGACATCTATGAGCAGATGCTAATCTGAAGGACTCGTTTCAAAGCGATCAACTGATTGTTTCGATTGGGAGTTGGAGCCACCCCTTTAAAGGCTAGGGACACCTTTGAGATAGAAAATGATTTTTACAAACGGTAGTGGCCTCCTTTAGTTAATAAAATAGCACCAAGTTTTAATCTACCATCTTAATTCCTTTATTTTTTTTCAAACCCCATGATTTGCAAATTGATCTACATTTCAGATTTACTCTTCTGGGAATGTTACTCTCTGTAATACAGACTGGATATGAGCTATGTGCGCATCCAGGGTGCTGCTCTCTTCAATAGTTCATGTATAAATACAAGTTATATCCTGCATTTGTTTGCTCTTTATATCCTTTCCTCCTTTTATGTTTGTTTTTTCTGCCCTCCCTGAAATACTTTCTCCCCTCTCCATGATGTGGAGATTTATGTGTATTTCACTCCCATGCCCTGCTGCAATCTCTAACACTGAGAGCATGACAATTAGTCAGAAATGCAGGCAACCAGTGTGGAATGAGGGCCAGGAATAGCATCATAGGGCCCAATCCCAATAATAAAAATATAATACAACTCCAATCCAAAAGACAAAAAAAAGATTGAGACGCTGAGTATAATATACAGAAAACAAAAATCCAATGAATTGGAAATGTTTTATAGCCATATTTTATTCACAACAGGACACATCAGAAGTTTTTCTATTTCATTTGAAAAAATTAACTCAAAGTCAGGAATCGATGGCGGCAACACATCTCAAAAAAGTTGGGACTGGGTTAATAAAAAACTGGAAAAGAAAGCGGTACTAATGGAAAACAACTGGAGGCTCAATTTTCAAGTCATATAACCGTGTCTAAAAAAGAGCATGTTAGAGAGGCAGAGTCTCTCAGAAGCAAACATGGTCAGAAGCAGGGTAGGACTGGCCATCTGGCAATGCTGGCAAATGTCAGAAAGACCAGTCCAGCCGTTGTCCAACTTGACTGCTTGACTGCTACTCTGTTAACAGTATAATCGTCCTCAAGACACCAATACTATTGACAGTTGTGTAAGAATACAGAGACACAGCCTCTGTCTTACCCCGCAGACTTCCCTCCCATGTTCAGCCGTCCAGAGGCCGGCGCACACAGGGGACGTCGACAGTGAGGTGATTGCAATGAATTGCGCTGCCGCCATCCACTGACAGATCAAATAGAAGTGGAGACCAAGGTTGTGGAGGATGACGTATCTAGATTAGGTGAGTATAACAATTTTTTAATTTTGGGGGTGCTGTGGTGGATCATCATACTAAATAGGGTGCTGTCTGGGGGACCATTATACTGTATAAGGTACTGTTGAGGGGACCATCATATTATATAAGGGGCTGTTGGGCATATCATCATACTATATGGGGGCTTTTGGGGGGACCATCACACTATATACATGGAGCATCATACTGCATGGGAGGCGGTTGGGGGTAGCATCATCCTATTTAGGGGTCTTTATGTGGACCATCATACTGTATTGGGACTGTGGGAAATCTTCATAGTGTTTAGTGTGGCTGTGGTGGATAATATACTGTGTGCACATCTATGGGGTGCATTATATTATGTCACAGGCTGTGCTGACCTTCATTTTGTATGGGGTGGTTATGGGAGACATCATACTGTATGGGGTGGTTATGGGAGACATCATACTGTATGGGGTGGTTATGGGAGACATCATACAGTATGGGGTGGTTATGGGAGACATCATACTGTATGGGGTGGTTATGGGAGACATCATACTGTATGGGGTGGTTATGGGAGACATCATACAGCATGGGGTGGTTATGGGAGACATCATACAGTATGGGGTGGTTATGGGAGACATCATACTGTATGGGGTGGTTATGGGAGACATCATACAGTATGGGGTGGTTATGGGAGACATCATACTGTATGGGGTGGTTATGGGAGACATCATACTGTATGGGATGGTTATGGGAGACATCATACAGTATGGGGTGGTTATGGGAGACATCATACTGTATGGGGTGGTTATGGGAGACATCATACTGTATGGGGTGGTTATGGGAGACATCATACTGTATGTGGTGGTTATGGGAGACATCATACAGTATGGGGTGGTTATGGGAGACATCATACTGTATGGGGTGGTTATGGGAGACATCATACAGTATGTGGTGCTTATGGGAGACATCATACAGTATGGGGTGCTTATGGGAGACATCATACAGTATGGGGTGGTTATGGGAGACATCATACTGTATGGGGTGGTTATGGGAGACATACTGTATGGGGTGGTTATAGGAGACATACTGTATGGGGTGCTTATGGGAGACATCATACTATTTGGGGTGTTTATGGGAGACATCATACTGTATGGGGTGCTTATGGAAGACATCATACTGTTTGGGGTGGTTATGGGAGACATCATACTGTTTGGGGTGCTCATAGGAGACATCATACTGTTTGGGGTGCTTATAGGAGACATCATACTGTTTGGGGTGCTTATGGGAGACATCATACTGTATGGTGTGGTTATGAGGTATATCATACTATATGGGGGCTGTGGGGCATTACTAATATTAGTAATGGGTATCATCATCTGGGGATCGGCGGCCTGCGTGCCCACAAATGCCAGGGATGAATGTTAGTCCCAGTCTGTTCCTGGTTAGAGGTCACCGACCTGTCAATAACATTTTACATAGTGTCCCACCTCTTTTGAAATTATGGTTGCAGGTAATTGTTTTTCAGGCTATTACCAAATACATAGCTCACACTTTGCTACAACCTTGAGAAGAACAAGACTGGAAAGTGCAGAATTTTTGTCCCAATTTATCATTGAAAGTTTTTCACTTTGTGGTTAATTGGGAAAAAATGCAGGTGTGAAAACCGAAAGCGGAATATAAAAGAGTATGAAAGAGGAAAACAGCGGGCGAGAGACTGATACCGGAGCTAAAAATACCTTGTAAACACCAATGGTCTCCTGCATAATGAAGGTTTAATCAGTGGAAGGTGCTCGGATGCATCCAGAGCAACAATGACAGAGACAAATTAACAGAGAATTGCAATCAACAGAAAAATGGCTACAGGCAGTGGGTAGGTAACGACGGAGAAGAATCTACGGGATGTGATAATGAAGCCATGCCAAGTGTGTACACAGCCCAACATGGGAACATACAAGCACCTAGTAACCCTTTCCCACCGAGCCTATGGCATGCAAACATGTGGGCTGGCTCTGTGTGTCTAATCTGCCACCCCAAATTTTGAGGGACAGAGCGCATGAGACCGGTATGTAGGGATAGATGGGTCTTGGAGGTGAAACCTGAATCTCAGATACTTATGGCATTTGGTATTTTTGTAACTCCAAGAGAAGTGAATATAAGGAGATGCACACCCGCAGTCACCTTTTGTCACTCCCGAAGACAAGAGATGGACCCTACAATGCGGGAAGGGAAGCAAAAGGCCAGAAAAAGCCATACACCTGACAAATGCTATTGAGAACTCTGCTATTAGAAGTGGAAAGGAAGAACAAAGACAAAAGAATCTAAATAATAAAAATATTGGCGTAACAGAAACCAATCACAAACTAAAATGTTTCTATACTAATGCACAAAGCATGGGCAACAAACAAGGAGAATTGGAACTACTAACACAGGGAAAGAAATATGATGTCATTGGAATCACAGAACCTTGGTGGGACAATACACATGATTGGAATACTGTCACGTCTGCCATGTCTGTTTGTCTCAAGAACTCCTGGAGCGATGTGCATGCGCATGTTTTGTCTGCTGTCCTGCATGTTCGCTAGAGCTGTGTGCAGACTCACCTCATGTCTGAGCTGCAGGATCCCTGCGTTTCTGCTCTGCCTTCTGTGATCTTCTCGTCATGTCTGGAGTCCTTGATCATGTGATGTTTCTTAAGATCCTGCACTGTCTGGTTCTGCAATCATCTCGTCATGTCTAGAATCCCGGATCAAGTGTTCTTCCTAGGATCCTGCACTGGTTGGTTCGGTGATCATCTCGTCATGTCTGAAACCCTGATCATGTGACGTTTCCTAAGATCCTGCACTGTCTGGTTCTGCTATCATCTCGTCATGTCTAGAATCCGGAAGTTCTCCCCTGGTCCTGACCTGGAGGAGGAGGTGCTATGCCCTATATCAGGCCGCCTCTTCCTATGCTCAGGGCGTGATTATTGTGTTGCTTCCCTGCAAGGCTCTGTGTCTGTGGGGTTGCTCCCTCTATTCTGTGCCCTTGCACTTTGCTCTGTAGTGCGTCTCTGCACACGCTCCGTGCTCGTATTTCGCCTCTTGTCTTGTGCCATGTCTTGTGTTGTCTCTCGTGCCATGTTTGTCTTTGCCTTGCTTTGCCTTGTAGTCCTTCTGCTGTTCTTTGTCTTAGTCTGTTTTGCTATGTCTCGCCTTAGCTATGCTTTGACTTGTAGTCCTTCCTTTGTTCTCTGCCTCGCCTGTTTTGCCATGTCTTGCTTTTGCTATGCTTTGACTTGTAGTCCTCCCTGTGTTCTCTGCCTTGCTATTCCTTGCTTTGTGTTCCTCCCTATGGTCTCAGTCTTTGCTTGCTCTGCCTCGCTCTCTCCTATGGTGCTCTGTAGTGCTCCCTGGCACACGCACCATTTCTCCTCTCCTTAGTGCTCGTTTCTTTGTCTAGTCCCAAGGTCTTCCCTTGGCCCGGCTCTGGGCTTCTGCCTACGCTCCGCTGCTAGACTCTGTCCTCTCTCTGACCTGGCTCTGTTTCTGCCTGTATTCCTTGCCTTGTTCCCTGCCTTGTCCTTGCATTGAACCCCGGCGTGGGTTCCCCTTGGCCGTCTCCTGTGCCGTGGTAAGTGCCACGTGTTTGTGTACAGCCGTGTGTACTGGCCAGTGTGGCGTGCCCCCTGCGTGGCTCCTAGCACGCAGCCCTTCCTTGTGCCCTGGCGTGGCTCCTAGCACGCACCCTGCCTTGAACCCTGGCGTGGCTACTAGCACGCACCCTGCCCTGAACCTGGCGTGGCTCCTAGCACGAAGGTTCCTTTGCCCCCTCCTGTGCCTTAGTCGTGCCTCGTGCTGGCATTACAGCCGTGTGCATTGGCCAGTGAGGTGTGCGTCCCTGCGTAGCTCCTAGCACGCAGCCCTGCTCTGAACCCTGGCGTGTCTCTACACGCACCCTGTCTTGTGCCTTGGCGTGTCTCTACACGCACTCTGTCTTGTACCTTGGCGTGTCTCTACACGCACTCTGTCTTGTACCTTGTGCCTTGGCGTGTCTCTACACGCACTCTGTCTTATTCTATGCTTTGGCGTGGCTACACACGCACCCTGTCTCGTTTGCGAACCTTGGTGTATCCCCTACACACGCACCTCGCTTTGAACCCTGGTGTGTCCCCTACACACGCACCTAGCCTTGGACCTTGGCGTGTTCCCTAAACACGCACCCTGCTTGGATATCTGTCGTGCCTCCTTGCCTGAACCCTGGTTTGCCTGCCGGATGCCCGGAACCTGCCGACCGTTGCCAGAGGTCCGGAACCAGATGACTACGGCCTGATGTCCGGAGCTGACGTCCGCAGCCTGATCCCTGGACCCTGTCGGTTTGCCAGCAGTCCGGAGTCCGATGCCATCATGCCATTACCTGTGCCTAGGCGTGCCATCTGGCACGTACCATGTTATGGACCTTGGCGTGCCCACGCGCGCACCTTGCACGTTTTGCTTGTTTTCTCTGTATGTGATCTTGTGTTATTCTAATGAAGATACCTTGCACCTACGTCTAGTCTCGTCCTTGTCGTCAGACACTCGTCTAGTGTCCCCTGAGCCGGCCGTCTGGTCCCAGCAGTCGTGGTGGCTCACCCCCTTGGTCTTGCCCCTGACACTCCCTGTATAGGGGGTGGATTCTCACAAGGTCAGCTCGTCCTCGGTGGGTGGGTGCCACGACCCAGAGGGTCCACTCAAAAATGGGCTCAGCAGGAGCTGAGTCCGTCACAAATACAAGGCTAGAAGGAAACAACTTATTTACTAGAAACAGACTTGATAAATGAGGAGGAGGTGTTGCATTGTACGTTAGAAACGCGTATATCTGCACAGAGATTGAAGCTTCAGAGACTGGGAGTTCTGTGGAAACTCTTTGGGTAAAAATACAAGGACAGAACAATGGAAAGGACACCATTGTAGGCATTTACTACAGGCCGCCTGTGCAAGCTGAAGATATGGATGAACTCTTTATGCATCAAATGGCCAAGTTCTCCAAAAAATATGACATAGTTGTCATGGGAGATTTCAACTATCCAGACATTTGTTGGGAATCTCTCTCAGGCAAAACTAACAGGTCAAGGAAATTCTTATCCTCTCTTGCTGACAACTTTATCTTCCAAAAGGTAGGGGAGAAAACAAGGGGATCTGCTACCTTGGATCTAATCCTTATAAACAGGGAGGAAATGGTTGAGAAGGTAAAAGTGGCTGGGACCCTAGGAGGTAGCGACCATGCTATTTTAGAATTTTGGATAACTAGAGGCGGAAGACCTGTGAAGACTCAGACGTCAAGGTTAGATTTCAGAAATGCAGATTTTAAGGGATTCAGAAAGAGAATTGGAGGGATCTAATGGCTGGATATCCTTAAGGACAAAAATGTCCAGGAAGGATGGGAAATCTTGAAAAATGAAATTCTCAAAGCACAATTGTTAACAATTCCGAAAAGAGGGAAGAATAGGAAGCATTTAAGGAAACCAGGATGGATGAACACAGAACTTAAGCACATGCTAAAAAGGAAGAACGAAATGTTTATAAAATGGAAAGAGGGAGGCATATCTAAAAAAGTATATAATGCTGTCTGCAGAACCTGCATGGCACGAATGAGATTATCTAAAGCTGACAATGAATTGAGGCTTGCAAGAGACGTCAAAAACAATAATAAAGGATTTTTGGGATATGTCAAAAGTAAAACAAAAGTCAAAGATGCTATAGGATTTTTACAGGATGAAAATGATGAAATGGTAAGACAGGATGTTGAGAAGGCCGAACTTTTATATTCCTATTTTGCATCTGTTTTCTCTCAGAAAGGAAATGTAACATCAACTATTCTTCACTGTCCTATTAAAGGAATAGAAGAATCCAGGATATCTATAAACAGAAATATAGTGAGGAAACACTTAGCTAACCTAAATGAATTCAAGTCTCCAGGTCCAGATGAATTACACCCCAGAGTATTGAAGGAGATAGCAGAAGAAATTTTTGAACCGCTCTCTATAATCTTTGAAAATTCGTGGAGAACAGGAGAAGTCCCAGAAGACTGGAGAAGAGCAAATGTTGTTCCTATCTTCAAAAAGGGGAAGAAGGTGGACCCAGGCAACTATAGGCCGGTGAGTCTGACTTCTATACCAGGAAAGATATTTGAACAAATTATTAAACAACATTTATTTCAGTACCTGGATAAGAATGAAGTGATTAAACAGAGTCAGCATGGGTTTGTAACTAATAAGTCATGTCAGACTAACTTAATTTCCTTCTGTGACGGAATCACTGATTGGGTGGATCAGGGAAATGCTGTAGATATAGTATATCTTGACTTCAGCAAAGCATTTGACAAATTATCTCACACAATCCTTATTGAAAAAATGACTAAGTATGGAATGGACAAGGCAACTGTTAGGTGGATTCATAACTGGCTTAGTGATCAGACCCAAAGAGTGGTCATAAATGGCTGCACATCCAGTTGGAAGAATGTCTCAAGTGGGGTACCACAGGGCTAGGTCCTGGGCCCTGTATTGTTCAACATCTTTATCAACGATTTAGATGAAGGAATTGAGGGTAAACTGATTAAATTTGCTGATGACACAAAGCTAGGAGGGATAGCTAATACTAGAGAAGAGAGAGAGAGGATTCAAAAATATATAAATAAACTGGAGCAGTGGGCAGCAACTAACAGAATGGTTTTTAACAGGGAAAAATGCAAAGTACTACATCTGGGCAATAAATATAAAAAAAGGATATACATAATGGGAGGAATAGGGCTAAGCAACAGCACATGCGAAAAAGACTTGGGTATACTAATAGATCACATACTGAATATGAGTCAACAGTGTGATGCAGCAGCAAAAAAAGCAAATGCAATTCTAGGATGTATTAACAGAAGCATACAGTCTAGATCACGTGAAGTCATTATTGCCCTCTACTCCTCTTTGGTCAGACCTCATCTGGAATACTGCGTCCAGTTTTGGGCGCCACATTTTAAAAAAGACATGAACAAACTGGAGCAAGTTCAGAAAAGAGCGACCAGAATGGTGACCGGTCTGCAAACCCTGCCTTATGAGGAAATGTTGCAGGATTTGGGAATGTTTAGCCTGAAAAAGAGAAGACTGAGAGGAGACTTAATAACTGTCTACAAATATCTCAAGGGCTGTCACATTGCAGAAGGATCATCTTTATTCTCATTTGCACAAGGAAAGACTAGAAGCAATGGGATGAAACTGAATGGGAAGAGACACAGAGTAGATATTAAAAAAAACTTTTTGACAGAGTGATCAATGAGTGGAACAGGCTGCCACGAGAAGTGGTGAGTTCTCCTTCAATAGTAGTCTTCAAACAGAGGCTGGACAGACATCTGTCTGGGATGATTTAGTGAATCCTGCTTTGAGCAGGGGGTTGGACCAGATGGCCCAGGAGGTCCCTTCCAACTCTACGATTCTATGATTCTACTCTCAAAATGGGTGCAAACGAATATGGATATGCTATAAATATCTTAGACATCCCTTTCAGCAGGTTCTAATTTGCCTGTAGGTCAATCTGGCTTTAAAGGGAATCTGTTACCAGGTTTTTGCTACCTAATCTGAGAGCAGCATTATGTAGGCATTATGTAATCTGATTCTAGCGATGTATCACTTACTAGGCTGTTTGCTCTAGTTTTGGATGAAATCAGTGTTTTATCAGCAAAAATGTGTCACTAGAGGAATAATAAACCTGCTGCCAGGAAGTCAAACTCCACCCCCACCAATGAATGGCAGTTTTTATACATAGAGTGCATAGAAAGCAGCCAATCAGTGGTGTGGGCGGGGTTATACAGACCTCAGCATTCAGTGAACTGGTCGATCTACAGCAGAGAAAACTGTGATTTTATCAAATCTATAGCAAGCAGCCCATTAAGTGATACATCGCTGGAATCAGGGTTTCTGTCCCTACATTATACTTGTCTCAGATGCGATAGTAAAAACCTGGTGACACTGATCCAGAGCTTTCTGTAATCTCCTACAAATATATGCTGATACACGGTAATATGTTTATGAGCCTTTAAAGGTCACTTTCACCAGAAAAGGCAATATATATAAATGGGACAATTATTGATGTGAAAGCTCATCTTTATGAGATTTTGCATCCAATTAATGGACCCCACATTGCCATCAAGAAATGTGAGTATGCTACTGCACAATGGCAGCACACACAGATCTGCTATGGGGGGGGCCCGATGATGAGAAGCATTTAACCATTTAACTGCTTCCTGTCGTGCAATCCTAGCATTTTTCTGCAGCCAGATTGATACAGCTGTCATTGAATCCCAAACTATCGGTACAATTCCATCTGCAGTGAGCTCCCTCTAGTGATGGCTCCATGCAGAATGATTTTTTTTTTTCTTTTTGCATTATATTTATTTAAAAATATGTAACAATGAAGTGATGAGTGATCGTACTGGTATAAGGTGTTATCTGACCATGCTCACGTGCTATAATATATATTCGAGTCCCTGCGGCTGCATGTGTCGCGGCTATAACATAATATACGCATGAATTGCCTGATTGTTAGGCTATGTGCACACTCTGCGGATTCACCCGCGGATTTGACCTGCGATTTTCCTGCGGATTGCCCAGCGGTTTGACACCTGGACAATGGAATAGGTGGCAAACCGCAGCGGAATAAGTAGAAAGATTTGACGTGTCGATTCTTTCTGCGGATTCAAAACCGCAGCTTTTCCGCAGTGGAAAAACCGCAGCATGTGCACAGCGGAATGTAAATCCCATAGACTTACATGGTACTGTACACTGTCTGCAGAACTACTGCGGATCCGCAGAGGCCAAATCAGCATTGGATCCGCAGCAGAATCCGCAGCGTGTGCACATAGCTTAAGTCTGCGAGACTAAAGGCCCCTTTACATTTAGCGATGCACCAGCGATCCCGACAACGATACGACCCGGTCAGGATCGCTGGTGCATCGCTAAATGGTCGCTAGTGAGCTGCCAAACAGGCAGATCTCACCAGCGATGCAGCAGCGATACAGCGGTCGTTACTTACCTTTCAGACGCAGCGATCCTGACGTCCTCCGTCTGCGTCCACGCGTCGCTCGTCGGCGCCAGCAGGAAGCCCAGCAGGAAGCGCCCAACGAGAAATGAAGCTGCGCGATCAGCGATGGACAGCGGGGGAGCCGGTCGGAGGTATCACACATAGCGATATCGCTGCTGCGTCACCAAATCGGTGATGCTTTAGCGATATTGTTAGCGTTATCGCTATGTGTAAAACCCCCTTAACTGAGATAACCCGACTTACAGTATCTGTAGTATACTTTGTTACTGGTTAGACGCAAAAGACTGACTATCAAGAGTCTGAAATACAATGAATGGAATGGAGATGAAACCCCCCGATTGCTGGGGGTACCATCAGCTGGATCTACAGTGATCGATAAGTTATCCCCTATTGTATGGATAGGGATGACTTACTATGTTGGGAATTACCTTTCAATGGGCCAAGGATGATGTAAGAGAAAAGGGGTGGGGTGGGATATAGTATGGACAGGTGCCAGTTTGGAAGATTTTTTTTTTTACTTCTTACACTACTCTAGGTGCAACAATCATGGTGAACATCCCTTACAATGGCCCCTGCCCAGGGTGGGATGTAATAGGCAGCAAGTGAACAATTAATTCTTGGAGTTGAAACACCAGAAGCAAGAAAAAAAGAATAAGAATCTGGGGGACTATGACAAAGACGAAATTGGGATAACTACACGACTGGGTCAGAGCATCTCCAAAATGGCAGAAGTGCTCCCAGTATCTAGTGGTTAGTACCTACCAATTGTGGTCCGAGGAAGGACAACCAATGATCGATTGACATGGTGGGAGTGAAGGAGAGGTTGTCTGGTCTGAGCCAACAGAAAAACTACTGGATCACAAATTGCTGTAACCTGCGGATCCGCGCGGAAAAATCCGCTGGTGAATCTGCAGCGTTTGCACATAGCCTAAAAGTTTCTACTGTCTGGCAGAACATGTAGAGCATCACAACTTACAGGATCTGCTGCTAATGTCTTGGCGCCAAATTACAGCAGTGACGTAGTGAGGAGGGTCCCAGCCCCAACTGTCGAAGCCTTCAAGCCTATAATTGCCCCTTATTTCCTGATCAAATGATTGGTGGAGGAAGTGCTGCTTCTTCTTAGTGTAGCATAGAGAGACCCAGCCCTGCACAGCCTACGCAGAGCTCAGCAGTCAAGATGAGTTTGAAATTTGCAGCTGCGCTCCGCATAGGCAGTGACCTAGATAACTTAGCTTTCAGTAAGGACTTATTCATGTGTCCATCCAAATCGGTCCGAGCACGGACTGCTAATGCATAAGCCGGCTGCAGGTCTCCAGGCCCGAGTGTGACAGCTTCATGTAATTTTGTGAGTATGTCTCGCTCCGGTCGGGAGAGCAGCGGTCAATCCATGCATTAGCTCTCTGATCTCAGACCGATTTGACGGACTTCTTGAATTAACCCTTAAAGTTAGCTATGTTATTTCGCTCACTGCCTATGCAGAGCGCAGCAACCAAGATGAGAAACAGAGTGGGTAATGAATAAAGAGAATACCGGATCAATGCTGTCTTCATTCATTATGAAGAGCTGCTTTAACGCTTTTTTTAACCCGAACTATGGTTAGGGCTAGCGTCAGGCTTAGGAATTTGGCTAGTGTAATAAAAAGGTTTTTTTTAAAAAAAAAGTCAGACTCTGCATGATGAAAACTTTGTGTTTAAAATCTGTCATTTAAATGTAAAAAAAAAGGGGCACATATTGCTATTCACATCAGCTTCCATCAGTTATTACCACGGGTCACGACATCTCCAGCGGCAGAGGCAGGATTATTCAGCGCTGAGCCAAAGCACACAATTAGAAAATAAACCTTCTCTAAAATATATAAAGCTTATAACTAACTAATTCAGCCTAGGAATTAAAATCTCCATTGTGCCAGTCACAATCCCGGCTTAACAGATTTGATAAAGCTCTGCCATATTAAATCCTGCTTCTCGTGGGAGTGGAGCACAGTTCCTGCGAGCAAAACCATTGTCTATCCATACAAATCCATGGACACAGGTTCAGAAAAGTGTGTTTGTCATACTCAGAGGTAATGTAGGGGCTTATAACTGATTACTTGTTCATGTATAGGGTGTAAAATACAAGAATAATGATTTTTATAATATTTCTGCTTATATGAGACAGTCGTTTTTTTTTTCATTTCCAAGTAAAATTTATTTTTTAGTAATAAAGAGGAAAAAAATGACATATTCCAGGGACATGGAACACATCAAGTGCAAACATATCGTAGCCTAGACAGATCTTCAGTTCGATCTGTTTCCTTTACTTCGGTGTGGGGTGATGGTTGGTTTACCAAGCGCTTGGTAAATCCAAACTGCCAGGTAGCTATTAGACCAATATGGTTGCATCTGCAATCTTAGGGTTCCATTTCACATAGCGACGCTCCAGTGATACCGACAACGATACAACCTGGTAGGGATCGCTGGTCCGTCGCTACATGGTCGCTAGTAAGCTGTCAAACAGGCAGATCTACTCAACGAAGCAGCAACGATACAGCGATCTATATAACGATCTCTGCGGTCATTTGTACCTTGTCACACAGCAGCTATTCTGATGACTTACGCCTGTGTCCATGTGTTGGCCAGTGGGACACCAATGATCAAAAAATGGCCTAGGACATTCGAGCACGATCAGCGATATCCAGCGGGGGGGGGGGGGCAGTCACCGCTATGTGTCACACGTTGCGAGATCGCCGGCGAGGTCGCTGTTGCGTTACAAAATCTGTGACGTTTCAGCGATCTCGTTATGTGAGACGGAGCCTTTACTTCTTGGGCCGTGTCATATTCCTCTATCCAGACTTTTAGAGAAAAGAAGGCGCACCAGCAGGCAACTCCCAGACCCTCATGTAAAGGTGGTGAAGATGTTGAACACCCTCTCTGAAGACACTTGTCATTATATCTAATGTGACCTGTTTATTATTGTGTGTTTTCTCTAAATATAAGAGGCAGTTTCTTATTAGTCAGGAGCGGATAGGGTTAACTGTAAGGCCAGCCCATGGTTTGGGGAGGAATAACAGGGCACTAGGAGTTACTTCCTGTTTTTTAGTTAGTCTATGTTTAGCTACTAGTGATGGGCAGTCCGGCTGTTTTTGGTGATCTGGCTTTCCTGGCTCTGCTCACCAAAAATAATCATCCCTTTTGGATTGTAAATGGTTCCCTTTTAGGGAACACATATTTAAGCTGACGTTCATGTGGTCGAAACCCTGCCCACCCACGGACGAAACTCTGCCTACTTGCTATTAACCAATTAAATTGATGAGTGGGTGGAGTTTGGTTAGGATGTGCGGAGATAAGTCCATCAAATACCAGAATTTTACGCCCAGTGAGAGCCATTCAGAAAATTTAGTGGTTCTCACTGGGGTGTTGGCTCTCATCCTAGACAGCAGGGAGTTGGCTCTTTGTACCGAGTGGTTGCGAATGGCCCATCACTATCAGCTACAGAGAAAGGAAGAGTACTCTCAGCACTGTCAGCCGTATTGGGTGTGTGCAGAGAAGAGCAGGTTCAAAACAAGGTAGTGCGATCCTTCATTATCAAGCAACAGAGACGGCAGGTTCTCCTATAAGCAGGCGAGTTGAGGCTGGATCAGCCAGCTGGGACACATTGATAAAGTATTAAAGATGGAAGACCTCCCTTATATAGTCCACAGCTGATCTAGCAGTCTCGAGCTGTAATTGGCAGCATCTGGGATAGAGGGGTGAAACGGTACGTCCCCCCAGAGAAAATCCTGAAAAAAGGGCAACTTGGATTGCAAAGCAGAGATTTCACATCTTGCCCTACAGAAGAAACAAATTTGAATATTTCTACAAATGTGTAATGCAACTCACAAAGGACAAGAGTGGCCGAAACGGTGGTACCCAAAGATTTTTACAATGCACTTAATTCAATTTTTGGAGATCGTGACAGATCCTATTTAAAAGGGTTGACTGGCCTTAGGCTTTAAGTCTGCAGTCACTTTACTGTATGTAAGAAATGGCTATTATAGTAGCACATAAGAATACTTACAGTTGCGCATTTCTGGAAAGTTACATCTCCAATACCAGATGACAGAACATCCCGAGGCTGTGAAAAATATAAAATAAAATTACAAAAAAAATAATAATTTAAAAAATACTGAGGATGTGTTCACATGTTCAGGTTTTCAGAGACCAAATTTAAAGTCAAAGACAATATTCCTGCCAAATTTAGGAGGATTTTTAAGCCTTTTTTAAACTGTGTTTATTTTTAGTTCTTGACAAAGTTCTTCGGCTAATTCATTATTTGCCACAATCTATACACAATTGTACTCCAGTACCACAAGGCAGTGAAAAATCTGTCCACTTTAACATTTTTACAGTTGAAGACAAACATGGGACTTTTTAAAGTTATTTCCAAGAATTATGTAAAATTTTACTCCAAAAACGGACAAAATTAACCAAACATCATGGGCCGTGATAGACATGAAAGAAAAAGGATTTTTAAAAAATCCAATTGAAGATCAAGCTGCAGAAAAAGGATGCAGTTTTGCAACAACTGCGGCAAGAGACTGCAAGGTGGACACAGCCTTAGGACCTCCGGTTTGTCTTCACAGCTGTCTTTTCTGCATTTAATGCAATTCTGTGGGGAAAATGTGCACATAAAACTCGGCGTACCCGCAAGAGAAATTGACATCTTGCGGATTTGAGACACTCTGCCGGTCAGGTTATATGTCATAAAGAAAAAAGCACAGCGGGAAGGAGATTTCTCTAAATTTCATCCACTTTGCTGGAACTGGAAGACGATGCGTTTTTCACAAGTGAAAATACATCGTGAAGAATACTCATCAAAAACTCATCGAGGGCACATAACCCAATGGTTAAGAATACAAATTTATGGTACTTTTCCACATCAGGAAAAAGGGCACACATATTTTACACCAATCAAAAATGATGAAACTTAAGCCGCACTTACCTGCGTAAGGCTGGTTTCACATTTGCGTTTTTTAGCGCTGGAAAAAAACGCATACCTGCGCATGCGTTTTTTCCCCTATATTTAACATGGGTGCGCATACCTGCGCGCTGGTAAGCGCATGTATGCGATTTTCATGCGCTGCGTTTTTTTGGGGTGTGCGTTGGTATTTTCCAGACGCAGCATGTTGCATTTTTGGCCCTGCAAAAAAGCGCATGCGCACATATGCGCACGTTTTGCGCTAAAAATGGCCATTATAGCCTATGGATGCGCATATGTGCGCACTGGCATGCTCATGTATGCGTTTTTTTGCATATGCGTTTTTTTTTTTTAACCATGGAATTTAGGGGTTTGGGTTAGAGTTAGGGTTAGTTAAGAGGGTTTAGGGTTAGGGTTATGGTCAGGGTCAGGGTTAGGGTTGGGGTTTGTGTCAGGGTTAGGGTTAAGTATGGTTTGGTTAAGGGTTAGGGTCAGGGTTAGGGTCAGGATTAGGGTTAAGTATGGTTTTGTTAAGGATTAGGGTCAGGGTTAGGGTCAGGATTAGGGTTAAGTATGGTTTTGTTAAGGGTTAGGGTCAGGGTTAGGGTTAGGGTTAGGGTCAGGGTTAGGGTTAGGGTTGGGGTCAGGGTTAGGGTTAGGGTCAGGGTTAGGGTTAAGTATGGTTTTGTTAAGGGTTAGGGTCAGGGTTAGGGTTAGGGTCAGGGTTAGGGTCAGGATTAGGGTTAAGTATGGTTTTGTTAAGGATTAGGGTCAGGGTTAGGGTCAGGATTAGGGTTAAGTATGGTTTTGTTAAGGGTTAGGGTCAGGGTTAGGGTTAGGGTTAGGGTCAGGGTTAGGGTTAAGTATGGTTTTGTTAAGGGTTAGGGTTAGGGTTAGGGTCAGGGTTAGGGTTAGGGTTAGGGTTAGGGTCAGGGTTAGGGTTAGGGTCAGGGTTAGGGTTAGGGTTAGGGTTAGGGTCAGGGTTAGGGTTAAGTATGGTTTTGTTAAGGGTTAGGGTCAGGGTTAGGGTTAGGGTTAGGGTCAGGGTTAGGGTTAGGGTTAGGGTTAGGGTCAGGGTTAGGGTTAGGGTTAGGGTCAGGGTTAGGGTTAGGGTTAGGGTTAGTTAGGGTTTAGGGTTTGGGTTAGGGTTAAGTATGATTTGGTTAAGGGTTAGGGTCAGGGTTAGGGTTAGGGTTAGGGTCAGGGTTAGGGTTAGGGTTAGGGTCAGGGTTAGGGTTAGTAAAGTCATGGTTTGGGTAGTGTGAGGGGCCACCTAAAAATGTTGGAAAAAAACGCAAACGCGGTAAAAACGCACTAAAAACGCATACAAACGCATAAAAACGCTGCGTTTTTTTCATGCATGCTCATAAAAATGCTTGAAAAAAACGCAGCAGTTGTATGCTTATGTATGCGTTTTTTCAATGCGTTTTTTTGCGGGAAAAACGCGCTGCAAAAAAAAGCAAGTGTGAAACTAGCCTAAGATCTGCCCACCAAGTGCCCCAGTTACCCACGCCATAGTTTTATATGGTGCCATCAATGTGTATATTTTATACCATATAGGAGTGGATGGTGTAAAGTTATCTTACTAGGACAGATCGCCAGCCCTGAATACTGACAATTAGTGATGTGCAAATGTGCTGGGATAAGGTGTTATCCTAGCAAGTCTGGGTGCTAACCGAGTGGCTTAACCGAGAGTGACTTTGGTGTGCTCAAAAAACATATTCTAGTCCCTGTGCCTGCATGTCTCGCGGCTGTTCGACAGCCACAACACATGGAAGAATTGACTAACAAACAGACAATCTCTGCATGGGTTGCGGCTGTCGAACAGCCGTAGGGACTCATATATACAGTATTTTTCGAGCACGCCAAAGTCACTCGGTTATCATCTGAGCATGCTCGGAGAAAACCTTTTCCGAGCACGGCTGCTCATCACTAATGACAATATGAAGAAATTATCATCTATGATCCGCACCATTCCTCAAGTATTTATTATTTCTAGATTTCATATTATATCCGTTAACAGTGTCGGACTGGATTGGCAAAGGCCCACATTGATTCTTGGGGGCCCACTGTTTAGCTACATACAAAAATAACCTGACCCTAGTATACAAATTTACTTTTGCTTCTATGTGATATTAATTTGGCTAGCTTGTTTAATGAATCATTAGATTATACCTTTTTTTGCAAATTGTGAATCAAATGAAGAATCACTGCTTATTAGAACTCCTTCACAAGGGCCTACCGGAGGTTTCTCCTGGTTTTCCTGTGGGCCCTATTTTGCATATGAAGGTGTCAGCAAATGTGCGTTTCTGATCCATGACTTCTATGAGAGTTCAGCACAAAGCTGGTTGAGCTTGCTTCTTCCAATGTTCTCGGAACTTCGATAGAAGTCAATCGAGAGAGCCTTCCATGAGCGGTCACCTCTCCACTAACAATGAAGAAAGACAGCAACCTGTTCTTGGAATAGATGTGGTTCCGGGAGTTGAGACGGGAGATGGGAATACTCCTTTTATGGAATATAGTCATGAAAAGTAGATTGATGACAAGCTGACCAATTCTCTAGCATCTCTATTTAATAGTGCACTCAGGAACTTGATGAGGAAGCGACCTTACTAAATGGTTTCTCCATTATTCAGTACATTATATTTCAACCAAAACCACAAATATTTTAGCAAAAAATAATCTGTCACGGGGTTACCACAACATTGTGGAACCATAAGACCGCAGCGTCTGATTGCTCCTACTCCAGCGCTGAGAAGAAGCACTTCTCCTTCATTTTAAATGTGTTTATTTCTTCTGGCAGAACAGTGGTTAATCGGCCATGTTGGAAATCCGTGTTCTTACAGCTGTGCTCGGTTAGCCATTCCTTTTCCTGTTATAATTTGGGCTCTGTTACTAATCCTCGTCAGAGTAAGCATTTGCTGCATGGCTAACGGAGGGAGAGGAGCTCATATGAGAAGAAGAGTTGGAGGAGTTATCAGTGACTGTCGCTTGGTTTGTATGAATGGTAATTCCTTATCCTTCTCTATTTTGGTTTATTCTCTTATCTCCACGCCCCGGTACATTCCTCTGTTACATGTGATTGAATATTTTATATGCCTGGAGTTTTCTGTTAACCCTTGTCCGGGTTGCCTTGTATGTCCGGTTGGTGTACTACTGTGCACAGTAGTGCCCCCTCCTCCCTGGGTGGGGGAAGAGAACATACGGATGGCTATTAGTAGATAAGGCAAGGGCGGAGCCCCCCGGCATCTTTGCCAAGTATCCAGGGGAGCAGGGCGAGCTAGGGCACCCCCTAGTGTTAGGGACAGGGAAGGAGCCCCTGGTCGCGGGTCACCCGACAGCTGTGTCATGACATAATCTCTCACAAAAGGAAGGCTTTTGGAAGATGAGGCAGATAAAACTAAAGCTCAAAAACGAAAATAATCATGCCTTTAAGGACACTGGGTAATATTATTTGACTAGATTAAGGCCCGATGCTATCGCATCGGGAGGATAGTGACACACCTCTTGCCATGTTAACCCTCAACACACACCTCCTCAACACACACTCCCCTCACCTTTCACCATCTCCACTCACTCTTTCACTCCACATACGACCCTTTCTCTCACTCCGTCTCTCATACTCACGCCGTCATCGCCGCTGCTCCACGATCCCCGACATCTTCTTCCGCCGGCACCATCCTGGACATGTTCTTGCGGCGACGCCATCTTGAGTATCGCGAAATCCCGCGATACTCAAGATGGCGTCGCCGCAAGAAGATGTTGCCGGCGTGGACGACGTCTGGATCCAGGATGGCGCCGGCGGAAGAAGATGGGGATCGTGGAGCAGCGGCGATGACGGCGTGAGTATGAGAGATGGAGTGAGAGAAAGGGTCGTATGTGGAGTGAAAGAGTGAGTGGAGATGGTGAAAGGTGAGAGGAGTGTGTGTTGAGGAGGAGTGGTGTGTTGAGGGTTAACATGGCAAGAGGTGTGCTGTGACGTCACCAGTTACAACTGGACGGAAGTTGTTACAACCCGGAAGCTGTTTAGCGCATTTATTGTTATAGATACTGCTTATTATTTGGACACCGTATGGTGGAGCCATACAACCAGTACTATTTCGCGGTGCAGATTCAGTAGAGCTGAATGTAAAAGGTCCGGACCCATGATGGTTCTCATGGGTGCGCTCTTTGACTTACCATACATTTCCTTATAGCTACAAGTTCATGGCTTCTACTAAAGGAAGACAGATTTACAGACACTAGTAGCAAACCCTCGTCACAATGAAAAAGTTTTAAGAGCAGCTGCTCAACTACCCATGAAGGAGAGCGGCAGAAAATTAGTTATTGATTTCCACTGACGGGAACACAAATAATTTGTTCTGACAAGAGGGCACATTATATTACCATAAATGCGCAGAAAGTAAAATTCAGAATCACCTAACATGACTTTGGAAAGAGGCAGAGAATTTTGCAGCCTCAGACGGAGCAGATGACCCAACTGGCGATACTTAAAAGCGGGGAGCGATCCGCCAGTCGTACTGACCAAAAGTACTTGCCAACTGGACAAAAAAGGGGTTATCCATATCTACATTTAAAAGAGATGTTCCTAACAGAATGGGGAGGAAGATTAGAACGTCATGCAATTTGGGGATACAAATTTTGCTGTCATATTCTGTCATCACTGTTTTAGCAAAATTTTATATTTCCCTATAAAAAGAGTAAATCGTTCTTAGAACTCTGCATTGTGACATCCTCAATTACTCAAATAACAAAAGACTGACTGTGTAACTTCTAAATCAGAAAACTGGTGTGAACAGGTACGAACTAAGAGTTGCCATCTCTATACATTACAAAAAAATAAAAATGCACTCTGTAGTACTAAGGTGTGTAAATATTGGTCAACGCGTTTCGAAGTTTCATACTTCTTCATCAGGACAAAATCACGGTGACCGTGGTTTGTCCTGATGAAGAAGTTTTAAACCTCGAAATGCGTTGAGCAATAAACCGGAGAATTGGATTCTAGTCTTCTCATCTTCCTTTGACGGCAGTGAAGGTTAATCCATATATTTCCAGTTTTTAAAGTTGAGATCTAAGAAAAGGTGATATAGAATTGTGGAATAAAAGTATTTAGACAGGTGAGAAAACCTGAGAACTCCTCTTCACAAGGAAAAAAAAATGCATTGAAAGTAGAGATTAGTAATTCAAGTTGCGCTGCTCGATGTCGAGTCCGGTCCTCCATGGCAGCTGGTCTTCACTTCTTCGTCTGCCAAACTCAAAGTCTCTGAAACATCCTGAGTCACGGCACCGTAGGATGCCGGGTACAGAAGTGAAGACCCTGTTGTCACAGTGGACAGGACCGGACGCCGGACCAGGGCAGCACAAATTGAATTGTTCCTCTCCAATTAAAATCCTTCACGTACTTGGGAATTTTGGATCACTGCCGCCCGTTTTGACTTTCTTCTTTTCATCCATGAGGGTAATAAAGCAGGAACTGTCTGTGTCCGCAGATTATCAGAAGATTCAGATTTTCGAATTACGATTACCATCCCATTTGGCGCCAATTTCTGATCCGTGGAAATATCTAGAACAGACAAACAATTGTATTACCACAGCCGGAAAAAAATCATTGCATGTTATCTGCCTGTTTATTTCCAATTGGCTTTACAGTGATCACCCGACAAGGAGACATAAAATATACAAAGTACGGTAGCTACAACAGAAAGTAGCAGCTTTCTTGCAGCAGGAGGCAAAATGAACGCATAAAGTAGGGAGACTACATGAGAAATGTCATTGCCAGGGTAAAGGGTCAGGTAGAGAGTGACAGACACTGCACTATACAGGGAAGACAGGTAGAGAGTGACAGACCCCGCACTACACAGGGAGGACAGGTAGAGAGTGACAGACACTGCACTACACAGGGAGGACAGGTAGAGAGTGACAGACCCTGCACTACACATGGAGGACAGGTAGAGAGTGACAGACCCTGCACTACACAGGGAGGACAGGTAGAGAGTGACAGACCCCGCACTACACACGGAAGACAGGTAGAGAGTGACAGACCCCGCACTACACACGGAAGACAGGTAGAGAGTGACAGACCCCGCACTACACACGGAAGACAGGTAGAGAGTGACAGACCCCGCACTACACACGGAAGACAGGTAGAGAGTGACAGACCCCGCACTACACACGGAAGACAGGTAGAGAGTGACAGACCCCGCACTACACACAGAGGACAGGTAGAGAGTGACAGACCCCGCACTACACACGGAAGACAGGTAGAGAGTGACAGACCCTGCACTACACACGGAAGACAGGTAGAGAGTGACAGACCCCGCACTACACACAGAGGACAGGTAGAGAGTGACAGACCCCGCACTACACACGGAAGACAGGTAGAGAGTGACAGACCCTGCACTACACAGGGAAGACAGGTAGAGAGTGACAGACCCCACACTACACACAGAGGACAGGTAGAGAGTGACAGACCCCGCACTACACACAGAGGACAGGTAGAGAGTGACAGACCCCGCACTACACACAGAGGACAGGTAGAGAGTGACAGACCCCGCACTACACACAGAGGACAGGTAGAGAGTGACAGACCCCGCACTACACATGGAGGACAGGTAGAGAGTGACAGACCCCGCACTACACACGGAGGACAGGTAGAGAGTGACAGACCCCGCACTACACACGGAGGACAGGTAGAGAGTGACAGACCCTGCACTACACACGGAGGACAGGTAGAGAGTGACAGACCCCACACTACACACGGAGGACAGGTAGAGAGTGACAGACCCTGCACTACACACGGAGGACAGGTAGAGAGTGACAGACCCTGCACTACACACGGAGGACAGGTAGAGAGTGACAGACCCCGCACTACACACGGAGGACAGGTAGAGAGTGACAGACCCCGCACTACACACGGAGGACAGGTAGAGAGTGACAGACCCTGCACTACACACGAAGGACAGGTAGAGAGTGACAGACCCTGCACTACACACGGAGGACAGGTAAAGAGTGACAGACCCCGCACTCCACATGGAGAAAAGGTGGAGAGTAACAGACCCCACACTACACAAGGAGGAAAGGTGGAGAGTAACAGACCCTACACTACACATGGAGGAAAGGTGGAGAGTGACAGACCCTGCACTACACATGGAGGAAAGGTGGAGAGTAACAGACCCTGCACTACCCACGGAGGAAAGGTGGAGAGTGACAGACCCCGCACTACACACAGAGGACAGGTAGAGAGTGACAGACCCCACACTACACACAGAGGACAGGTAGAGAGTGACAGACCCCGCACTACACACGGAGGACAGGTAGAGAGTGACAGACCCCGCACTACACACGGAGGACAGGTAGAGAGTGACAGACCCCGCACTACACACGGAGGACAGGTAGAGAGTGACAGACCCTGCACTACACACAGAGGACAGGTAGAGAGTGACAGACCCCGCACTACACATGGAGGACAGGTAGAGAGTGACAGACCCCACACTACACACGGAGGACAGGTAGAGAGTGACAGACCCTGCACTACACACGGAGGACAGGTAGAGAGTGACAGACCCCGCACTACACACAGAGGACAGGTAGAGAGTGACAGACCCTGCACTACACACGGAGGACAGGTAGAGAGTGACAGACCCTGCACTACACAGGGAAGACAGGTAGAGAGTGACAGACCCTGCACTACACACGGAAGACAGGTAGAGAGTGACACACCCCGCACTACACACGGAAGACAGGTAGAGAGTGACAGACCCTGCACTACACACGGAAGACAGGTAGAGAGTGACAGACCCCGCACTACACACAGAGGACAGGTAGAGAGTGACAGACCCTGCACTACACAGGGAAGACAGGTAGATAGTGACAGAACCCGCACCACACACGGAAGACAGGTAGAGAGTGACAGACCCCGCACTACACACAGAGGACAGGTAGAGAGTGACAGACCCCGCACTACACACGGAAGACAGGTAGAGAGTGACAGACCCCGCACTACACACAGAGGACAGGTAGAGAGTGACAGACCCCGCACTACACACGGAGGACAGGTAGAGAGTGACAGACCCTGCACTACACATGGAGGAAAGGTGGAGAGTAACAGACCCCGCACTACACATGGAGGTCAGGTAGAGAGTGACAGACCCCACACTACACATGGAGGTCAGGTAGAGAGTGACAGACCCCACACTACACATGGAGGTCAGGTAGAGAGTGACAGACCCCGCACTACACACGGAGGACAGGTAGAGAGTGGCAGACCCCACACTACACATGGAGGAAAGGTGGAGAGTAACAGACCCTGCACTACACACAGATGACAGGTAGAGAGTGACAGACCCCGCACTACACACGGAAGACAGGTAGAGAGTGACAGACCCCGCACTACACACGGAAGACAGGTAGAGAGTGACAGACCCCGCACTACACACGGAGGACAGGTAGAGAGTGACAGACCCTGCACTACACAGGGAAGACAGGTAGAGAGTGACAGACCCCGCACTACACACAGAGGACAGGTAGAGAGTGACAGACCCCGCACTACACACAGAGGACAGGTAGAGAGTGACAGACCCCGCACTACACACGGAGGACAGGTAGAGAGTGACAGACCCCGCACTACACACGGAGGACAGGTAGAGAGTGACAGACCCGCACTACACACGGAGGACAGGTAGAGAGTGACAGACCCCGCACTACACACGGAGGACAGGTAGAGAGTGACAGACCCTGCACTACACACGGAGGACAGGTAGAGAGTGACAGACCCCGCACTACACACGGAGGACAGGTAGAGAGTGACAGACCCCACACTACAAACGGAGGACAGGTAGAGAGTGACAGACCCTGCACTACACATGGAGGAAAGGTGGAGAGTAACAGACCCCGCACTACACATGGAGGTCAGGTAGAGAGTGACAGACCCCACACTACACATGGAGGTCAGGTAGAGAGTGACAGACCCCACACTACACATGGAGGTCAGGTAGAGAGTGACAGACCCCGCACTACACACGGAGGACAGGTAGAGAGTGACAGACCCCGCACTACACACGGAGGACAGGTAGAGAGTGACAGACCCCGCACTACACATGGAGGACAGGTAGAGAGTGACAGACCCTGCACTGCACACGGAGGACAGGTAGAGAGTGACAGACCCCGCACTACACACGGAGGACAGGTAAAGAGTGACAGACCCCACACTACACACGGAGGACAGGTAGAGAGTGACAGACCCTGCACGACACACGGAGGACAGGTAGAGAGTGACAGACCCTGCACTACACACAGAGGACAGGTAGAGAGTGACAGACCCCGCACTACACACAGAGGACAGGTAGAGAGTGACAGACCCTGCACTACACACGGAGGACAGGTAGAGAGTGACAGACCCTGCACTACACACGGAGGACAGGTAGAGAGTGACAGACCCCACACTACACATGGAAGACAGGTAGGGAGTGACAGACCCTGCACTACACATGGAGGAAAGGTGGAGAGTAACAGACCCCGCACTACACATGGAGGTCAGGTAGAGAGTGACAGACCCCACACTACACATGGAGGTCAGGTAGAGAGTGATAGACCCCACACTACACATGGAGGTCAGGTAGAAAGTGACAGACCCCGCACTACACACGGAGGACAGGTAGAGAGTGGCAGACCCCACACTACACATGGAGGAAAGGTGGAGAGTAACAGACCCTGCACTACACACGGATGACAGGTAGAGAGTGACAGACCCCGCACTACACACGGAAGACAGGTAGAGAGTGAGAGACCCCGTACTACACACGGAAGACAGGTAGAGAGTGACAGACCCCGCACTACACACGGAGGACAGGTAGAGAGTGACAGACCCTGCACTACACAGGGAAGACAGGTAGAGAGTGACAGACCCCGCACTACACACAGAGGACAGGTAGAGAGTGACAGACCCCGCACTACACACAGAGGACAGGTAGAGAGTGACAGACCCCGCACTACACACGGAGGACAGGTAGAGAGTGATAGACCCCGCACTACACACGGAGGACAGGTAGAGAGAGACAGACCCCGCACTACACACGGAGGACAGGTAGAGAGTGAGAGACCCTGCACTACACACGGAGGACAGGTAGAGAGTGACAGAGCCCGCACTACACACGGAGGACAGGTAGAGAGTGACAGACCCCACACTACACACGGAGGACAGGTAGAGAGTGACAGACCCTGCACGACACACGGAGGACAGGTAGAGAGTGACAGACCCTGCACTACACACGGAGGACAGGTAGAGAGTGACAGACCCCGCACTACACACAGAGGACAGGTAGAGAGTGACAGACCCTGCATTACACACGGAGGACAGGTAGAGAGTGACAGACCCCGCACTACACACGGAGGACAGGTAGAGAGTGACAGACCCTGCACTACACACGAAGGACAGGTAGAGAGTGACAGACCCCGCACTACACACAGAGGACAGGTAGAGAGTGACAGACCCTGCACGACACACGGAGGACAGGTAGAGAGTGACAGACCCTGCACTACACACGGAGGACAGGTAGAGAGTGACAGACCCCGCACTACACACGGAGGACAGGTAGAGAGTGACAGACCCTGCACGACACACGGAGGACAGGTAGAGAGTGACAGACCCTGCACTACACACGGAGGAAAGGTAGAGAGTGACAGACCCCGCACTACACACAGAGGACAGGTAGAGAGTGACAGACCCTGCACTACACACGGAGGACAGGTAGAGAGTGACAGACCCCGCACTACACACGGAGGACAGGTAGAGAGTGACAGACCCTGCACTACACACGAAGGACAGGTAGAGAGTGACAGACCCTGCACTACACACGGAGGACAGGTAGAGAGTGACAGACCCCGCACTCCACATGGAGGAAAGGTGGAGAGTAACAGACCCCACACTACACAAGGAGGAAAGGTGGAGAGTAACAGACCCTACATTACACATGGAGGAAAGGTGGAGAGTGACAGACCCTGCACTACACATGGAGGAAAGGTGGAGAGTAACAGACCCTGCACTACACACGGAGGACAGGTAGAGAGTGACAGACCCCGCACTCCACATGGAGGAAAGGTGGAGAGTAACAGACCCCACACTACACAAGGAGGAAAGGTGGAGAGTAACAGACCCTACATTACACATGGAGGAAAGGTGGAGAGTGACAGACCCTGCACTACACATGGAGGAAAGGTGGAGAGTAACAGACCCTGCACTACACACGGAGGAAAGGTGGAGAGTGACAGACCCCGCACTACACACAGAGGACAGGTAGAGAGTGACAGACCCCGCACTACACACAGAGGACAGGTAGAGAGTGACAGACCCCGCACTACACACGGAGGACAGGTAGAGAGTGACAGACCCCGCACTACACACGGAGGACAGATAGAGAGTGACAGACCCCGCACTACACACGGAGGACAGGTAGAGAGTGACAGACCCTGCACTACACACAGAGGACAGGTAGAGAGTGACAGACCCCGCACTACACACGGAGGACAGGTAGAGAGTGACAGACCCTGCACTACACACGGAGGACAGGTAGAGAGTGACAGACCCCGCACTACACACAGAGGACAGGTAGAGAGTGACAGACCCTGCACTACACACGGAGGACAGGTAGAGAGTGACAGACCCTGCACTACACATGGAGGACAGGTAGAGAGTGACAGACCCCACACTACACACGGAGGACAGGTAGAGAGTGACAGACCCTGCACTACACAAGGAGGACAGGTAGAGAGTGACAGACCCCGCACTACACACAGAGGACAGGTAGAGAGTGACAGACCCTGCACTACACACGGAGGACAGGTAGAGAGTGACAGACCCCGCACTACACACGGAGGACAGGTAGAGAGTGACAGACCCTGCACTACATACGAAGGACAGGTAGAGAGTGACAGACCCTGCACTACACACGGAGGACAGGTAGAGAGTGACAGACCCCGCACTCCACATGGAGGAAAAGTGGAGAGTAACAGACCCCGCACTACACAAGGAGGAAAGGTGGAGAGTAACAGACCCTACACTACACATGGAGGAAAGGTGGAGAGTGACAGACCCTGCATTACACATGGAGGAAAGGTGGAGAGTGACAGACCCCGCATTACACATGCAGTGATTGTAGAGAGTGACACACCCTGCACTGCCCATGGAGAGCAGATAGTGAGTGACAGACCCCACACTACACATGGAGTGATTGTAGGGAGTGATAGACCCTGCACTACACATGGAGTGATTGTAGAGAGTGATAGACCCTGCACTACACATGGAGTTATTGTAGAGAGTGATAGATCCTGCACTACACATGGAGAAAAGGCGGAGAGTGACAGACACCGTACTACGCAGAAAGACCCCACAGTCCACATGGAGGCTAACTAGCGAGTGACAGACACCTGAACTACACATAGAGGGCAGATAGTGAGTGACAGACCCCGCACTACACATGGATGACAGAGAGATAGTGACAGACCTTGCACTACACATGGATGACAGGTAGAGAGTGACAGACCATGCACTACATACGGAGAAGAGGTAGAAAATGATATATTTTTTACTACATATGTAAGATATGTAGAGACAGACTTCACACAATACAAGGAGGGCACGTAGAGAGTGACAGACATTTTTCCCAAGCCTGGACAACCCCTTTAAGCTAGGGTTATTTTTTTATATGCTGCACCCTTCATAACAGCCTCTCCCATTTTTGCCGTAACCTGCTGCTTGCTTATCACCCTCTGCTGAGCTTTCCTAAGTTAATCATATCTCTAATACCGGTAACATCACAAACAGACACATCCTTTAGACATTTTTTCTTAGCAGTACTGCCATAGCTGACAGCTCTTTGTATCTCCCAGGTTACTTATTTGCTCTAATTTCTCCTCAAAAAACAGTATCACTTGTTACATTTTCCAAGAGGGTTAAGCACGGGATATCCGTTGAGTATCCGTCGGTCATGCCCTATCATTATCTCCGGAAATCAAAATAAAGAACCTTCAATTATACTTAACCAAGCCGAGTAATGGCGGCAGAGACGTTTCCCTGGAGCGCTATCAGTTACTTATAGGAACATTTCTAAAATGTGCACAAATATTTGTGGGTTTTACCTCTTCCCTGCAAAGTCAATAATTACAGCTTCCATAACCTCATGTTTAATGTGTTGCCTTCTCCGTTACTAATGCAGGTCAACCCTCCACAGCCCCTGACCTAACACACACCCTGCGAAACAACGCTGGTCTCTAAGATGCCAAACACTGCACGACTTGCTAAACCTGTATAATCGGCCGTCATGGAGTCCTCCACTACAATGTGTGCATGGAACCGCACATACACAAAACAGATTCACCCCATCAATGGCTGTGGCTGTTCTGCAAATATTGACAGTCTGGTTTATTAGCGTCGGCTACATGGTCATAATCCAGTGACAGAGTAAGGATTAGCTAAAGGGTAAATACAACAATCTTAAGGGATATTATACCACAAAGATATAAAGTTGTATTACATTACAGTTAACCTCTTCATGAATGATGATAGCAACCAACAAGCTTTCGGCAATGAAACATTACAACTCATAATACATGTACTACACCCAATGGAGCATGATGGATTCTACGACCTGTGCACTCCCCGTTTGCAGATCCGGTAGCGTGTATTCACAGCCCGGTGGACAGTCATATTTTTTGTAACAAACCACCAGGACCAGCGCCACCATCTAGCGATCTAGGGTAAGGGCTGGGGCCCGAAGTGCATTTGGGGCCCCCTCACTCAGATTAATGTCTCTTCCGGTGGCCACCTTCCCCAATAATATCAAGACGAGGTACCTCTATGTAGTCTGTGGCTGGGCTTCAGAAGAGATCAGTAATTTTACAATATACAGCAATATCACAGTATGGCAGTGCATTATACAAGTGATTGCAGGTTCAATTCCCCTAATGGAACTAATAAGAAAATGTGAAAAATCATGATTAAAAAAATAATAAAAATAATATTTCATATCAGTCCTTTTTCAGATTGCAAACTCGTAAACTGTTTTACCGCTACAGAGAGGAGGCAGAAGACTGCAGTGTCTGATTTCTCCTACTCCTGCACTGATTAGAAACACTTCACCTTCATATTAAGTTGTGCAGGTTTCTTCTAGCAGTGCAGGAGTTAATTTGTCCAGGTGAGAGCTCCTGGAAGCTTTCCTGCATTAAGGCTCTCAGCTGTTCACTGTTAGCCACTCCAGTCTCCTATATAAACTGGGTCCTGGCTAGCACTCATTGTCAGAGATAGCGTATGCTGCATGGCTGGAGGTTGTTGTTGGTTGTCACTGGAGAAGGCATTTGGTGGATTTATCTGTTACTATTGCTAGGTTTTGAGTGTGTGATAATTCTCTTTCTTCTCCTACTTTGGTGTAACCCCATCTTCCACTTCCTGATGCATTCCTCTGCTATTTGTGTGAATATATTTGTATGTTTGGTATTTTCCTTTATCCCTGTTCATATTACCTTGTTAGTCTGGTTATTGTATTACGGTTCAATAGTCGGGTGGGGGAAGGGAACAGACAGAGGGCAGATTCAGAAGCTCAGCAAGGTACGTGCCCCCGGCATCTTCATCATCAGAAGTAATCCGGGGAACAGGGAGAGATAGAGAGCTGCTAGTGTTAGGGACAAGGAAGGAGCCACTGGTCCTAGGACAAAGAGTCTTGAAATGCGGACTGTAATACGCTAACATCCACTGCAGCAGGCAGCAAATACTGCATTGTGCCGTTGAGCTGATATATAAATCCTGTTTCGCAATTTGTTAATTGTAGCTGTTTCCTGCATAGAAAAATCTGCAGACCTGTGCAGCTTTATTTTTTCTTTTTTCTCTACATAATGAGTCGGATATGCTATTCAAGTATTTGGAAAAGCTAGGTGACATCAATTACTCAGATTGTTTTTTTACTTAATGGGAAAACACTTTTTAAGGAAAACACTTTTTAAGGAATGTGAACTATTACCTGTCTACCTTACATGCCCCCATGCGTGTGGTGGCAGGTTTGTTTGTATCAGTTCTGTACTGTAATCCTGCATATTATGATGATGAATATAATGATTACTGTCAGTCCCAAGTAAAACTGTTCATTTCCCATATCTTCAAATTCTGCTGAAAATTATAATATGCAACAGTCTGTATATTCAGACATGTTTGGCATACCCTGATTATTTGCTAACAATGTCTTTTGAGGGAATCCTCTCTGCTGGTTTAACTCACACAACCATGAAATATAGTGTGAGGCAGTGATTGGTGACATATGTGTGTCGCTGTGTGTTCCCCCAGGACGCGCACAGAAGCGTATTGAGGCCGTGGGAGTGTATTGAAGTCACAGACATAGCTGTGATTGCAATGCAAAATAAAAGTAAGTGTTGGTCTTGGGCAAGCTATTTGTCCAAGGCAGATTTAAGAAAAATTTCCTCTGTGCTTTTTGAAACGGACTACAGGATGGTAGTGGAGCAGTCCGTTTCCTTCCCCAATGGGGTTTGCCACGTGGCCTACGGCCACAGGTTCCTTGTAAAAACCCCTGAAGCAGAGGGTTGGGTGTGTCAGTTTGGTATTGCAAGCATGCAGAGCAGACGGCTCTGCAGAGCTCCACCTGGGTGAGGCAACAGAGCCAAAAGGCCTGCACCTACAGCGTACAAGGTGGTGCAGTCGCCCACGGGAACAGGTCTTGGAGGTGGACTGTTTTGTTCCCCGGCTGCCATCCGGTGGATACTGTGTGCTGTGCATTTATGTGAGTTGGACAATAAGCCACGTTTTGCTTTGAACTTTGCTGGATCACTGCCTTATCACTCCACAGTTTGGATACCACTGCACTACAATAGACAGATCGCAATACCCCACCTGGCCACCAGGACTCCTGACCTGAGTTAAGGGCTCATTCACATGTCAGGATTTTCCACGTATGAATAAAAAGGTCCAATTATTCTGATCAGACGTCGATCAGAGTTTGTTCAGGGAGTCACTTGTTTTTCTCGTACTTATTTCAGTCTATGGCAGAGCATTAGTTGTGTTTGAGCAGACGAGTATCCATAAGGGGCCTATACAAGGACATCAGTTCTCAAAGGGGCTTTTCCCATCTCTTAGGATTTTCCACTACTTTTAGATCAGTGAAGGTCCAACCTTAAAACTAAGAACAATAAGGACACAGTTCTGTGTTTCATATTCATTTCTCTCTGCACAGCAGCGCCCCCAACCACCTGTGGCTTTGTAGGGAACTGCAACTGGCCATGGAGCTTCTGCTTACAATTAAAAAAATGGGATGTCAGACTATACCAGCACCGATTTCTCTTCATTCTCAAGATTGGAGAGGGTCCAACAACTCCTAGAGGTCAGATCTCCATCAATCATAAAGTGATGGCACAGACTATCCTTTCACTGTGATTTTACAAGATGGAAAACCCCTTTTGCCTGCATCTGTCAACATCAACTGGAAAAATCAGTAGTAGTAGTACCCTGCTGTCCCTGTACAGATCTATGCAAAAAAAAATGCAAAAGAAAAAACAGAAGAAAATGGAGAAAGGACAAACCTTTATTAGATTCTGGAAAATCTTCAGCCTTTATTGGTTTGTGATCCGATCTCTATAACAGAAAAAGGCGATAATAATATTACTGGAGCAAAGATAAACCATGGCCATCACAGAGAAATGTAAAAGGCAGCTCCGCTGTGACTCCATCAATACATTATTGCGTACTCTACATGGCAATGTACCGCTGTGACCTTAGCTGCTGCTATAGCCGGGAGCGGTTATAAAAAGGATTGATGAACTGTTCGGTGGAGGTTGCGTTTTGCATGCAACTCACATGCAATGTACGAGTGATGAGAGCACAAGCCGCATGGATCCTGTAGAGGTGTAGGAACCTGGAGATGGCCATTCCCAGATACCTTCTGGAGCACAAACAGAAGTGTCTTTTCTTGCTGGACATTTTATGCTAGCAACAATGGCACAAAATGCTGGCACACCACGGGCAGGCTAAGGCCTCTTTCACACATCCGCTTTGCGCCGTCAGGCGAGGTCCGGCTTTTTTTTGTAAAACCGGATCCGGCGAAATGCAATGCTGGATCCGGTTTTTCCCCATTGACTTGCATTAGCGCCGGATCTCGCCGGATGGCATTGCGGTTCTTCCGTTTTTTGCCGGATCTGGCTATTTGTCTCATTCCGGCATTGGAAAAAAACGGCTACTGTAACGTTTTTTGTCTCCGGCGAAAAAGCCGGAAGCGCCGGATCCGACGCTTCCGGCTTTTTGCCACAATGAAAGTCTATGGGCGCCGGAATGCGCCGGATCCAGAAAAAGACGGATCCAACCACCGGATCCGTTTTTTTAAGTCTTAGCATGCTCAGATCCAATTGGCCAGCCCCCAGAAAACAGATATAACCTGCCACACGGATCAGACAGAAAAACGGATCCGTTTCTACAGTTCTCCAAAATTTACGCCGGATCAGTTTTTTCTAAAAATAGCCAGATCCTGCCTGACGGCAAAAAACTGATGTGGCCTTAGGCTACTTTCACACATCAGTTTTTTGCCGTCAGGTGCGATCCGGCGCTAATACAAGTCAATGTGGGAAAAACCGGATTCGGCATTGCATTTTGCCAGATCCGGTTTTACTAAAAATAGCCGGAACTTTCCTGACGGCGAAAAACGGATGTGTGAGAGGCCTAAGTGTTAGATTTTTGGGCAAGTTTTATATATTGGAGCAAGAACCACAAGAACCTTAAAGAAGTTGTCCAGAAAGCTAAAAAGTTGCCTGAACCTATTAGGATAGCTGTCATATGTCCAGAAGCCCAACCCTAGTTACAACGCAAAAAGGAAGCCCCTCCATGTTGATATACTTGTGACATGCTTGAAGGGGGTAGGTTGTCCGGCTCAGTTCAATGACCTCTTTGCTGTCCCCCATTCAAGCATATCACTGATCATGGGTTGGGATGAACCTGGAAGTGGTGCCGACTGGATCTGAAATTGGGACATCAGGGCACACTTGCGAGTCTCGCATCAATACCTGGCACTGCCGCCGGCATTCGGGACCGGAACGTACAGCTGCATGGAAATACATGCAGCTGCACACTCTGGTCCGAGTGCCGGCGGCAGTGCCGGGTATTGAGGCGAGAGACTCGCGCAAGTTTCTCGCATCACACTCGCAAGTGTCAGTGTGACCCCGGCCTTAGATTAGCTTCTGCAGCACTCTACAGACATTATCATCAATGTCCCCAATGGGGCTCACAATCTAGATTCCCTATCAGAATGTGAGAGGAAAACAGAGGAAACCCACGCAAACACTGGGAAAAGACACAAACTCCTTATAGTTAAGGAAAGTACTGTATATTGTTTAAAGGTTTGCAACATTTGGCATTAAAATTTGCAAAAAAATGGACAGAGACAAAAATAAAGAACATTTCTTAGTTTTACGATAAATTCATTAACTTTGAGCCATTTTGAAGAAATGAAGAAAAAACAAAATTGAAAAAAAAAGAAAACTGACTTCAAGAAATCGCATATAATGAATCGGGGTCATAGTCTACTATAGTCTTGTAGCCACCTTAGAAGATGGATGCCACGTGAAAGAAACGCAAACAGAGCCAGATGTTATATACTCTGGACTCCCTTTGCCTAACCCAACGCTAAAGGATCCAACACATCTGAATCCCATTTTTCGAGCATTCAGACCAAACCCACAGATGGAGTCAGGAACATAGTGTGAACAGTCCCTTAGTCTATTTTCTAGATCAGAACGAGTAAGTACTCTACCGAACCAAGCGTACATGTGTTTATGGGTCTTAGAATAGGAGAGTAAACCTCATACATTCCCCACTCTTGTAGGAGTTCGGACAGGAGGAAGCAAACAAGTGCTGGGTCCTACTGTCATGATGAGATTCCTGGGGCCCAGAGGAAGTGTTTCTGAGGCGGAACTTCCAACTATACAGAACATGTGTCCTTTGGTGATCAATAGGATATAATAGATTATTTGTGGAGAATCAGGTAAGAAATAAGCCAAAGGGAAACTTTGGGCTCCTAAGATCTTCTAGTATTGGGGGTGAGACAGTCAATCCCAACGATCCAGTAAAAGTGGAGTCTCCCTTTAAGGCTGCTGTATAGTGGGATAAGTACTCTAAGACGGACCACATCATTACCCGCCATATCTTAGTATGCAAATTGTTGGACCTTAAATAACACTATCACATTCATCTTCCCTGAGTAATACCGTAATTCCTAATTTTAACGTTGCGTTTGATACCTTTGCAGACTGGGTCAGAAAGCTGAATTGCAATTACAGCAGATAAAATCTCGGCATACATAATAAATCCAGTATTGTTAAAGGCTTATATCCAGCAAGACATTAATGCGGCAGTAATTCCCAAAGCAAGAGTCATTTCCCTCAAAACTGAAAACTAATTTCACAACTTATTACTGATTGAACTGAATATTAAAACACAATTAATGAATATCGAGTTTTTCAGAGACGCGATATCATTGAAATGAGCCAGAAGAGTTTTTAATACCAGACATGTTCACTATTTCAGGTTTTACAATCCATACTGGGCCAGTAAGTCAGACTTAGGGCTCATACTCACTTGGGAGAGACTCGCATGAAAACCCGGCACTGCCGCTGGCACTGGGACCGGAGCGTACGGCTACGTGTATTTTCTAAGCAGCCGCACGCTCCGGTCCCAGTGCCGGTGGCAGTGCCGGGTTTTCATGCGAGAGACTTGCACGAGAATCATGTGGGTCTCTCGCAAGTGAGTATGAGCCCATACCCAAAGACTCCAGTTCCAAACCCTAACCATGGCATACAAAGCCATCCACAGCCCGTCTCCTCCATACATCCATAACCTCATCTCTCCGTACTTACCTGCACTCAACCTCCGATCCCCACAAGATCTCCTTCTCTACTCCCCTCTTATCTCATCTTCCCGCAATCACATACAAGATTTCTCCCGCGCATCCCCTCTACCCTTGATCTCTCTACTTCAACATATCAGACTCTTGCCTATTATGTAAACCTTCAAAAGAAACCTGAAGACCTACAGTCATATGTAAAAGTTTGGGCACCCCTATTAATGTTAACCTTTTTTCTTTATAACAATTTTGGTTTTTGCAACAGCTATTTCAGTTTCATATGTCTAATAACTGATGGACTCAGTTATATTTCTGGATTCAAATGAGGTTTATTGTACTAACAGAAAATGTGCAATCTGCATTTAAACAAAATTTGACCGGTGCAAAAGTATGGGCACCCTTATCATTTTCTTGATTTGAACACTCCTAACTACTTTTTACTGACTTCCTGAAGCACTAAATTGGTTTTGTAACCTCATTGAGCTTTGAACTTCATAGCCAGGTGTATCAAATCATGAAAAAAGGTATTTAAGGTGGCCACTTGCAAGTAGTTCTCCTATTTGATTCTCCTATGAAGAGTGGCATCATGGGCTCCTCAAAACAACTCTCAAATGATCTGAAAACAAAGATTATTCAACATAGCTTTTCAGGGGAAGGATACAAAAAGTTGTCTCAGAGATTTAACCAGTCAGTTTCCACTGTGAGGAACATAGTAAGGAAATGGAAGAACACAGGTACAGTTCTTGTTAAGCCCAGAAGTGGCAGGCCAAGAAAAATATCAGAAAGGCAGAGAAGAAGAATGGTGAGAACAGTCAAGGACAATCCACAGACCACCTCCAAAGACCTGCAGCATCATCTTGCTGCAGATGGTGTCACTGTGCATCGGTCAACAATACAGCGCATGCATAACGCCTTTTTGTATGACCAAACAACTCAATCTTTGTTTCATCAGTTCACAGGACCTTCTTCCAAAATGTAACTGGCTTGTCCAAATGTGCTTTTGCATACCTCAGGCAACTCTGTTTGTGGCGTGCTTGCAGAAACGGCTTCTTTCACATCACTCTCCCATACAGCTTCTCCTTGTGCAAAGTACGCTGTATTGTTGACCGATGCACAGTATTGTTTAAGATTATTGTCCTTGTTTTTTATGTATATCCCTTTTCACATGTAAAGCGCCATGGAATAAATGGCGCAATAATAATAAATATTAATAATTACTAATTTCAAAGGGTGCCAATTTACTTTAAAATAAGGGTGGGGAACCTTTTTTCTGCCAAGGGTAATTTGGATATTTATACCATCCTTTGGGGGCTGTACAAAATTATTAGCTTGACATCTATCCTGCTATATTTGGTTAAACATTTAATTAACTCACCCCTAATGGAGCTGTTTCTCTATGGTGCCACTGTAAGGCCGGAGTCACACTGGCGAGGAATACGGGAGAGTGAGAGGCGCTAAAAGCACGCATTAGACACGGACCAATGATTCTCTATGGGGTCACTCGCACCAGCCGTATATTTCTCCTCCGTATCCTACGCTCCGTGCCACTCGCAGCATGCTGCTATTGTCAGCGTACTACGCCCGTAGTACGCCAATGCAAGTCTATGGGTGCGCAAAAAATACGGATTACACACGAAACACACGTGTGACCTGTGAGCAATACGCAGGTCTTTTGGCTGGTGAACAGGAAATGGGCCAATCCATCATCAGGAAGCCTAGACATGCAAATGAGCTCAAAAAGCGCTCCAGACATCCAGGAAGTACGCCTCCACAGAGTACAGCAGCAGCATGGCGTCCACATATATTAATGTAGAGCTCCTCATTGTGCTGGTGCAGGAGCGTCCAGAAATATGGGACCCACGCGACGCAAACTATGCGAACCGCACAAGAAAGGAGGCGTCATGGAGGCGCATCTGTCGCCAGATGTACCATGACTTCGGTGACAGACCACGTGATGACCAGCATAAAATTCGTAAGTGCAACCATAAAAATATAATTAACGTTAGCGCGCGCTATAAAATGACTCTACAATCAGCCCCCCCTTCCTGTGCATGTACTTTTATTAGCCTCATGAGGCCGTTACATTAGGATGTGACACGTGGCTTCACACAGCCATAATTAGGGGTTAGGCCACAAGCTCCTCATCCTCCTAGCCACTAAAATTAGTTTCAGGGGAGCTAATGAGACCCTGGGTATCGGCACAATTACATATGCCACCATGGGTAGAACGCACACCCCAGAAGGCCCCATGCCTAGACTACTGTTTGAAAATGTGACCTCTCAAATATATGATTTTGTCAATCTTTCCTGTCACATTGCAGTGGAAGATGTGATGAAACGGTGGAGAAGCATCCGGGACCAATACCGCCGGGAACGCCAGCAGCGGTCCAGGAGTGGGGATGCTGGCCATGTCAAGCACAAATATATCTACTATGACCGGCTGAACTTCCTCGCCCCAATTCTGGCTCTGAGACCGTAAGTACATACCTCACACCACATGACACAAAAACATTACACAAATACTTTACAGGGACAAAAATATTGATGTATTTTTGCCTCTGTTCTATTTCATAACAGAACTCAATCCAACCTTACGGATCGAGGAACGGCCTCAGAGGCAGAGCCCATTATAGATCTTGTAGGGGATGAGGTGGCTGGCCCATCTTCTCCCCCTACAAGAAGGATGTCTGAAGAGGAGGCATCACCAGAACACACAATGGCTGCCCTACACAACACACCACCAGGACGGTCTGCAGCTGCAACCTCACCCATCCTGGAAGAGATGGGCAACTTGAGCAGCAGCCCAACTGCCCAGATCAGGCCCTCCCCACAGGCTGCTCTAGCATCACGGCGAATAAGAAGAAGGCGCCAGGTCACCATTCAAGAGAGCAGGACCAATTTGGACACTGGGGTGCTGAATTACTTGTCCAGAGTCACTACAGATGATGGTGAGGAGGCCTATGCACGTAGCCTCACCCTTTATCTCCGTGCCCTTACCCGTGAGGTCAGGCTCCGTATTAGGGGGTGTATTCAGATCCTGCTTGATGCAAGCACCCCCCCCCAATACCCCATATGAGGTGTTTGAATTTCTGGAGAGGTGGCAGCTCTCACCAAGAAATTTAATGCGCATGAGACCATCCACACAGATGCTTGCTCAAGCAGGGTCTGAACAGCCCCTAATACGTGGGCCAACACCTCAACCCCTTCCTCTCCCTACCCATCCTTCTATTCCGCAGCCCCAAATGTCTTCATCAAGCCAACCCCACCAATATGGCCACTTGTACCCACCCAGTGTTGGAGGCTGGTCCCAACCTGGTTGGGGACGATCTGGCTATCTTGGTGGGTATGAGCCACGGGCCTGCCAGAGCCAACAAGAAGCCCCTCACCATCATCATTATTACTCTGGCCAGTATCACCAACAGGCCCAGGAGGCTGGACAACAACAGCATCATGGGCAACAGTATGGCCCCACACAGGGCGATGTTGGCCACAATGTCCAGCAGCACCCACAGGCTGTTCCTCCCCGTTCCCCTTCCCCTACATATGAGGATTTATGAATCAAAACTTTGGAGATGTCCAGTGACATGTAACTGGTGCTTCTAATCTAGACAAAAAAACAGGTGTTCTCCTTCACCAACATTTAGAACATAATTTAACACTCACATTTTTAAACAATGTTTTCCAAACATATGAAACAATCCATCATGACAGGCAACGCTACCTCACGCCTTTCACACAGATATTACATGTGTGTGTATAAAAGAGAATATTTAAATGCGCTATACTGTTACCTGAAAGGATGAAAATACACTACTCATTTGCTAATGCATAGGAAAGGCGTGCTTGCCTTTAGTTAAGTAGTCAACTTTGTTATTAGCAATCTCTAGTAAACCAATTTGAGGCGACCAGCATTCACAATATCACGCTCTCTCTATGTCTTAACAAGTGAGTTTTGTATTGTCATCCTTTCCAGTATAGCATGCTTAAATATTGTCTGTTCTACAGACAGGTAATATCTGTGTGAAAGATGTGAGGTAGCCTTGCCTGTCATGGTGGAAGCTTTCTATGATTGGAAAACATTATGAGGAAATGTGAGTGTTATCTTATTGACTTTATTTAGGTGATGGAGCTCACCCTTTGTTGCCTAATCAAGGTTAATGTAGTCATGCAGCAATGTTGTTATTGCATAATGTTTGTTGCAGTTTTTTTCTGTAATGTTAATGTTACACCAAGTTAAAGAAGGCCCAAAGGGTCATTTTGGCCATTGCCAAATTTGTGTTATGGCAAAATTATGTTTGCCTTTAAGCAAAACCCAAAAAAAAAAAGGCAAAACTAAAAATTTGTCTACTCTAGTTAACGTCTCTGTGTGATTTCTCACTATCCCTCACAACATACTAACAGACACCAACCAATGCAAAGAAACACTCATAGAATCATAACAAGGCTTGAGTAATATATATTTAGACAAACTTTGAAAAAAAAAAATTATAACATAGACACAGCATTCTCTTGCCAAGAAGTTGCCCCCTCAGGTGAGATAAAGTAATTCGTGAATATATCACGCACTTTGAGGCCAGAGAGCGGTCTACGTTGAAGGATGATAGGTGGTCTCACCCTGCGCACATTGTCCGGCCTACGCACAACACCATCAGAGGAGGAACAATCATGGATCCTGGTGAAGTTATGCAGAACAACACAGGCTTTGACAACTTCATTCACATTTTGCTCACTCAACTGAATGGCAGACTGGAGTACCCGCCATTTGGCACAAAGAATCCCAAAGGAACACTCCACCAGTCGCCTAGCACGTGATAGGCGCAAGTTAAAAATTCTGCGCCTGTGGTCAAGGTTGCGCCGGGGATATGGCCTCATGACATTACGTGATAACTGAAAGGCCTCATCTGCCACAAGGACATAAGGGACTGATTGTTCGGGGGAGCCTGGTAGCTGGCGTGGTGGTGGTAGATCCAACTGGTTGGTGCGTAGCCGCCGACCCATTATGGAAGTCTAGAGTCTCCCGTCCTTCCATAGGCCCCAATGTCAACAATTATAAACTTGTATTGAGGGTCTACCAGAGCCAACAATACAACAGAAAAGTATTGCTTATAATTGAAGAATTGGGAGCCTGAGTTCGGCGGCTTACGCACCCTGATATGTTTGCCATCCAGGGCCCCAATACAATTTGGAAACTGGCAGTCCTCCTCAAAGTCCCTTGAAATCCTTAACCAGTCTTCCATCCTGGGCTCGGGTAGGACCACCTGATGGAGTCTTGTCCAGATTTCTGCACATGTAGACCTCACTCTGCCTGAAATGGTTGACTTTCCAATGAGAAACTCATGGTGGAGGGCGGCATAAGACAGGCCAGTGGACAGGAAGCTGTAGAACAACAGAAATAGTACAGGTTAGAATGGGTAAAGTAAAAAAAAATCAGTTACATGCCGACCAAACTTGGTAGGGAATGAGAGAGAACAACACACACATATTTGGTGGCACAATGACTAAGTGATATGCAGGACATATTAGATGTAACATTCTGCTGTGTCAGGTGAAACATATTTTGAGTAAGATGAGGGTATTAAACTTTGTCCAAGAAGGCCAAAAAACATAAATTAACACACACATTATGAACATAGAGAATGTGGTCGTGGAGTACATACCGTATTGTGAGTAGAAGTCGCTCCTCTGCAGATATGGCTTTGCGCATCCTTGTGTCCTGAAAGGTTATCCCAGGGCGCACTGTCTCCAAGAGGCGATCAAATGTGGAAATGCTCATTCGACAGTACTGGTAAAATTTCTCCGGATGCTCCCGCAGAGACGAATAGAGGCGGTGAAAATGACCTCTTGTGAGTCGTTGCCTCAAAAGTGGATGTACCCACATGCGTCTCCTCCTCCGCGGATCCACTATCACAGGATATGGTTGGCCAAAGCGCTGTGACAAAAGCCAGGTAAAGAGAACCTGCTCGGTTGTATTGAATGTCAGACCCTCGGCCATGCTGCACAAAGAACACCAACACACCTCGTGAAAGCAAGGTGAGAAATGTACAGAATGTAGGCAGCCACCTGTTTCTGAGTGTCTAAATAGGGTGCAGGCTAATGATTTAAATTGTTTGCAGGCCTCAAAACCGTTAAATGTCCATTTTGCAAGGCTGCGAGAAAATCTCGCCATACGGATTGCATACGGATTGCATACGGAGACACACATGCGCAAAATACGCGACCTCACCTTGCTTACGGATGACCTACGGACCACTATTTAGTGGTCATTGATCCGTATTACGCATGTAAAATACTGACCGTATTTTGCGCAGGTTAGTGTGACTCCAGCCTAAGAGGAGGCGTTGGTACCCCTGAAGAGCACCTGCGTGATGTGTCAGTGTGGATAGGCTGCCATCTACTGGAAAAAAGAACCATGCGAAACCCACTGGCACCAGAAGAGTTGCAGGGGGAACGATTTTGTGTGCGGGACCTGGTCAGGTGTCTGGGATGAAGAAGTTCCCAGATATAAAGGTCCTGCCCTCCAAACCACGGGGTGATTTGGCACCAAGAATCGGAGTGGTGTAGACTTGAGCTTGACACGACACTGAAGCCAGTGTGACAGACCTTGGTGGAGAGCGTGAGCCAGCAGGGTGCTGGCCACTGTCAAACAACTCAGACAAAGCCCAGTGAGAGCTGAAGACCCAACTACACTGGTTAAGACCTGAGAACCAGATCTACACCAGTCAATAGCCAGAGCCCAGTCTGTGACAGTTAAGGTCCAAATCCCCGATCTGCACCAGTCAAAATTCAGAGGGAGTCAGACTGGGAGCCAGAGCCCAGCCCTCTTTCCCCTAGTCCCAGGAGGAGACACCTACCATCAGTCAAGCATTGAAGATCCAAGAGGAGACTTCGATCGGGGGAGGACAAATGTGGTGATAAGAGGGAGAAATGAGTGAGACAGGCCATTACTTCTTACACCAACTTACGATACAGGGTTCGGCTAGGGCAAGGACAGCAGGTGGGGTGGGGAGTCAGCCGTGGCAAAAGGAGGCTGAACGGGTGTACCACCCATGTCAAAGGGACACTTGAGTAATCTTTTAAGAGACTTCTCCGACTATTCTGGTTGAACTGTAAGACTTATTTTGTGTTTAGCGTTGTATAACCCACTTGTGTTTGTGCTATTTTCTACGGAAGCAATAAATAGTTTTGTTGTCTGGTCCACTTTGTGCTCGTCTGCGAGTTGCATCCATTCACCTGCTTACACAACTGTGATGTTAGGTGGTATTGATGAAGCTACTCCCAGCTGAATTTCTAGATATGCGTCGGTAGGGAGGCATACAACTCTTTATGATAAATTTTGAAAAGATGGAGACATATTCATTACAGGAGGGGCTGGGGGCTTATACATCAAATGAGGGGCTGGAACCATATACATCACAGGAAATATGAGTGCATATACATCACAGGAGGGGTTGGGGACAAATACATCACAAGAGAGGCTGGGGGCATATAAAGTACATCACAGGAAGGGCTGTGAGCCACATACATCACAGGAGGGGCTGTGAGCCACATACATCACAGGAGGGGCTGTGAGCCACATACATCACAGGAAGGGCTGTGAGCCACATACATCACAGGAGGGGCTGTGAGCCACATACATCACAGGAGGGGCTGTGAGCCACATACATCACAGGAGGGGCTGTGAGCCACATACATCACAGGAGGGGCTGTGAGCCACATACATCACAGGAGGGGCTGTGAGCCACATACATCACAGGAGGGGCTGTGAGCCACATACATCACAGGTGGGGCTGTGAGCCACATACATCACAGGAGGGGCTGTGAACCACATACATCACAAGAGGGGCTGTGAGCCACATACATCACAGGAGGGGCTGTGAGCCACATACATCACAGGAGGGGCTGTGAGCCACATACATCACAGAAGGGGCTGTGAGCCACATACATCACAGGAGGGGTGTGAGCCACATACATCACAGGAAGGGCTGTGAGCCACATACATCACAGGAAGGGCTGTGAGCCACATACATCACAGGAGGGGCTGTGAGCCACATACATCACAGGAGGGGCTGTGAGCCACATACATCACAGGAGGGGCTGTGAGCCACATACATCACAGGTGGGGCTGTGAGCCACATACATCACAGGAGGGGCTGTGAACCACATACATCACAAGAAGGGATGTGAGCCACATACATCACAGGAGGGGCTGTGAGCCACACATCACAGAAGGGGCTGTGAGCCACATACATCACAGGAGGGGTGTGAGCCACATACATCACAGGAAGGGCTGTGAGCCACATACATCACAGGAAGGGCTGTGAGCCACATACATCACAGGAGGGGCTGTGAGCCACATACATCACAGGCGGGGCTGTGAGCCACATACATCACAGGAGGGGCTATGAGCCACATACATCACAGGAGGGGCTGTGAGCCACATACATCACAGGAGGGGCTGTGAGCCACATACATCACAGGAGGGGCTGTGAGCCACATACATCACAGGAGGGGCTGTGAGCCACATACATCACAGGAGGGGCTGTGAGCCACATACATCACAGGAGGGGCTGTGAGCCACATACATCACAGGTGGGGCTGTGAGCCACATACATCACAGGAGGGGCTGTGAGCCACATACATCACAGGAAGGGCTGTGAGCCACATACATCACAGGAGGGGCTGTGAGCCACATACATCACAGGAGGGGCTGTGAGCCACATACATCACAGGAGGTGCTGTGAGCGGGCCGTTCCATGGTAACTTATGTTACATTCATAAGTCAAAAACTGAGTTAATAATGGCTATAGACTGTTCTTTGAAGGCAGGCACAAAAATGAGTGAAAGTATATTGTACATTACACTATTTTCAATAGATTTCAACACAGTTTGATTTTTCAACAATACAAATTAAATAAAAAATAAATTGTTATTACTTGGTAACTTACGTTACACAAAAAGGAAAGGCAATTGTCTATATCATGAGACTGCCAAATATTCTGTTCTGGTAAACAGGGGAGAAGCACTATTTTTATTGTATTAAAACACCATAGTCCAAGCAACTTTAACAAATTTATTTTAACCTCTCAAGTTAAATGCAACAGTTTTTATTACAAGAAATGTAGGTAACTTACGTTACAACACAAAGAATGTGTTCAACTTTGTCAGTGTTCATATTTGAGAAGGCAAACTGACTTTATTTAGACAAAACATGGGCTGCATGTGAATTCATTGGTGTGATCTACATATACAGATTAAAATTTAGTATAAAAATGTAATTGATCAATATTCATGCTTCAGTTGTCAACATTTTTGCAGAGTGGAAATTTTGATTACAAAATATGACCGTTGATCAAATACATAATGTAGACTAAATTTTAATCTAGGACTACATATGTGGTCCAGTCCAATGAATTCAGACACAGTCTGATCACTGATCACTACTGAGCATGTATATAAAGTGCAGCACAGATTCATCTCAACTACGACTCCACAGCACTGGTTACTACTGAGCATGTACAGTATATAAAGTGCAGCACAGATTCATCTCGCCTCCGTCCCCACAGCACTGGTCACTACTGAGCATGTAAATAAAGTGCAGCACAGATTCATCTCACCTACAACTCCACAGCACTGGTCACTACTGAGCAAGTGCATAAAGTGCAGCACAGATTCATCTCATCTATGACCCCACAGCACTGGTCACTACTGAGCATGTACATAAAGTGCAGCACAGATTCATCTCACTTACAACTCCACAGCACTGGTCACTACTGAGCAAGTGCATAAAGTGCAGCACAGATTCATCTCAACTACGTCTCCACAGTACTGGTCACTACTGAGCATGTACATAAAGTGCAGCACAGATTCATCTCACCTACAACTCCACAGCACTGGTCACGACTGAGCATGTGCATAAAGTGCAGCACAGATTCATCTCAACTACGTCTCCACAGTACTGGTCACTACTGAGCATGTGCATAAAGTGGAGCACAGATTCATCTCATCTATGACTCCACAGCACTGCTCACTACTGAGCATGTACATAAAGTGCAGCACAGATTCATCTCATCTATGACCCCACAGCACTGGTCGCTACTGAGCATGTGCATAAAATGCAGCACAGATTCATCTCAACTATGTCTCCACAGTACTGGTCACTACTGAGCATGTGCATAAAGTACAGCACAGATTCATCTCATCTATGACCCCACAGCACTGGTCACTACTGAGCATGTACATAAAGTGCAGCACAGATTCATCTCATCTATGACTCCACAGCACTGATCACTACTGATCATGTACATAAAGTGCAGCACAGATTCATCTCATCTATGACCCCACAGCACTGGTCACTACTGATCGTGTGCATAAAGTGCAGCACAGATTTATCTCATCTATGACTCCACAACACTGGTCACTACTGATCATGTACATAAAGTGCAGTACAGATTCATCTCATCTATGACTCCACAGCACTGATCACTACTGATCATGTACATAAAGTGCAGCACAGATTCATCTCATCTATGACTCCACAACACTGGTCACTACTGATCATGTACATAAAGTGCAGCACAGATTCATCTCATCTATGACCCCACAGCACTGGTCACTACTGATCATGTACATAAAGTGCAGCACAGATTCATCTCACCTACAACTCCACAGCACTGGTCACGACTGAGCATGTGCATAAAGTGCAGCACAGATTCATCTCAACTACGTCTCCACAGTACTGGTCACTACTGAGCATGTGCATAAAGTGGAGCACAGATTCATCTCATCTATGACTCTACAGCACTGGTCACTACTGAGCATGTACATAAAGTGCAGCACAGATTCATCTCATCTATGACCCCACAGCACTGGTCGCTACTGAGCATGTGCATAAAGTGCAGCACAGATTCATCTCAACTATGTCTCCACAGTACTGGTCACTACTGAGCATGTGCATAAAGTACAGCACAGATTCATCTCATCTATGACCCCACAGCACTGGTCACTACTGAGCATGTACATAAAGTGCAGCACAGATTCATCTCATCTATGACTCCACAGCACTGATCACTACTGATCATGTACATAAAGTGCAGCACAGATTCATCTCATCTATGACCCCACAGCACTGGTCACTACTGAGCATGCACATAAAGTGCAGCACAGATTCATCTCAACTACGTCTCCACAGTACTGGTCACTACTGAGCATGTGCATAAAGTGCAGCACAGATTCATCTCATCTATGACCCCACAGCACTGGTCACTACTGATCATGTACATAAAGTGCAGCATAGATTCATCTCATCTATGACCCCACAGCACTGGTCACTACTGAGCATGTACATAAAGTACAGCACAGATTCATCTCATCTACGACTCCACAACACTGGTCACTACTGAGCATGTGCATAAAGTGCAGCACAGATTCATCTCATCTATGACCCCACAGCACTGGTCACTACTGATCATGTACATAAAGTGCAGCACAGATTCATCTCACCTACAACTCCACAGCACTGGTCACGACTGAGCATGTGCATAAAGTGCAGCACAGATTCATCTCAACTACGTCTCCACAGTACTGGTCACTACTGAGCATGTGCATAAAGTGGAGCACAGATTCATCTCATCTATGTCTCCACAGCACTGGTCACTACTGAGCATGTACATAAAGTGCAGCACAGATTCATCTCATCTATGACCCCACAGCACTGGTCGCTACTGAGCATGTGCATAAAGTGCAGCACAGATTCATCTCAACTATGTCTCCACAGTACTGGTCACTACTGAGCATGTGCATAAAGTACAGCACAGATTCATCTCATCTATAACCCCACAGCACTGGTCACTACTGAGCATGTACATAAAGTGCAGCACAGATTCATCTCATCTATGACTCCACAGCACTGATCACTACTGATTATGTACATAAAGTGCAGCACAGATTCATCTCATCTATGACCCCACAGCACTGGTCACTACTGAGCATGCACATAAAGTGCAGCACAGATTCATCTCATCTATGACTCCACAACACTGGTCACTACTGAACATGTACATAAAGTGCAGCACAGATTCATCTCATCTATGACCCCACAGCACTGGTCACTACTGAGCATGTACATAAAGTGCAGCACAGATTCATCTCATCTATGACTCCACAGCACTGGTCACTACTGAGCATGTACATAAAGTGCAGCACAGATTCATCTCATCTATGACTCCACAGCACTGGTCACTACTGAGCATGTACATAAAGTGCAGCACAGATTCATCTCATCTATAACCCCACAGCACTGGTCACTACTGAGCATGTACATAAAGTGCAGCACAGATTCATCTCATCTATGACTACACAGCACTGGTCACTACTGAGCATGTACATAAAGTGCAGCACAGATTCATCTCATCTATGACTCCACAGCACTGGTCACTACTGAGCATGTACATAAAGTGCAGCACAGATTCATCTCATCTATGACTCCACAGCACTGGTCACTACTGAGCATGTACAAAAAGTGCAGCACAGATTCATCTCCACTAAAAGCCGAGACCTCAGATCAGGAACAGAACAGACATTTATAGGACATTTCATAACTTTCCCAAATTCTTATGGAAATATTTACAGCACATCCTGCATTGTATACTGTCGTCTCTTCATCTTTTCAGCTGGTGGCATTGTGACTCTAAAAATGCAAAGAATGACCTTATAATATAATGTAAAATGAACATCAAAATTATGATAGTATATAATTATTTCAAAAAGCTGACTGTTAGGCTATGTGCACACGTACCGGAACTCTCGCGGAAATTACCGCAAGAATTCCAGAATTCCATTCCGCGGGAAAATCGCATTTTAAATTCCCGCGATTTTCCCGCGGAAAAAACAGCATTTTGCAAGCGTATTTAGCTTGCAAAATGCTAGCGTTTTCCAAGCGATCTGCAGCATCGCCTGGAGAACTGATTGACAGGTTGGTCACACTCGGCAAACATAGTGTTTGACGAGTGTGACCAAGTTTTTACTATTGAGGCTGCCTATGCAGCATCAGTAGTAAAAGATAAAATGTAAAAAAAAAAAAATAAAAAATGGTGTTATTCTTACCTTCCGACGTCCCGCGCAGCCGTTCCCAGTAATCCTTTGCGAAAATGCCAACGACGACGTCCGTTCTCGCGGGATCGCGATGTCTCGCGGTCATTCGCATTGATGTCGCGCGAATGACCGCGAGACTTTGCGATCCCGCGAGAACGGACGTCATCACGGGCATTTTCGCAAAGGATTACTGGGAACAAGAGCGTGGAGAGAGGCGGGAAGGCTCCGCGGTACGCCGGAAGGTGAGAATAACAATATTTTTTATTTTAAATTCTATTTTTTGCAGGGATATGGTACCCAAAGCCCGGAGGAGAGGTACCGTGGGTACCATCCGCAAATGTTCTGCTTACTTTTCACATGGTGGGCACAGCCACATGCGGGAAGTAAGCGGAACAATGCATTCCTATTGGTGCGGGATCGCCGCGATTCCGCAAAATTAATGAGCATGCTGCGGTTTTTACCGCGAAGCGATTCCGCCGCGGTAAAAACCGCAGCATTAGCACAGCATTGCGGAATCCCATAGGAATGCATGGGATGCTTATTTTTCGCGTTTTCACAGCAAAATCGCGCAGTTAAAACCGCCGCGGAAACGTGAAAAAAACGCCACGTGTGAACTCAGCCTAAAGTATTGTCTAAAATTTGAAAGGCAGGTAACTTACATTGAAAAGCTTAAGTAACTTAAGTTACAAAGCTGATGGTAACTTACGTTACAATAAGTTTACTTCATACAGAAACAGTGAAACTTTTAGCAGCAGCATGAAACTTAGTGAATAGTTAATACATTATGCAATATAAGAATTCTGAAAGTTACAACTTAATTTATGCTTAGTTCTCAATCCTGCAAAAACTTTTTATCTGTTTGGTAACTTACGTTACTGAAAAAATGTCTACAATGGATATGTGCAAAATTTCTGGTAAAGAATAATCTTACAGAACCAGAGATATTATAGTATTTTGGTTTCCTAATAGTACTTCTTTTATATTTACTGAATTTAAGTTATGCATGTTGCTAGTTAATAGTAATCCACTTACCAATATAGCCTGTTACTGTATGATTCCAGGAAGAACAGTAGGTGTTCACATGCAACCCTCTGCCATCTTGGAAATATATGGAATTTGAAAGAAACAATGTTGCCACCTTATGCCATGTGTAATGAAGTGCCAACTTACAAAAAAATAACTATTTCCAAGATATTTGAAAATTTTGAAAATATTCCTTCTCAGCATGGAACTTCCAAAGCCACATATATCACAGGAGTGGCTGGGGGAAAATACATCACAGGAGTGGTTGGGGGGAAAATACATCACAGGAGGGGCTGGGGGCATATACAGTACATCGCAGGAAGGGTTTGAGCCACATACATCACAGGAGACGCTGAGGGTATATATATGTATATCACAGGAGGGGGTTTGGGGCATATACAGCACATCACAGGAAGGGCTGTGAGCAGGGGCGTATCTAGGGAGGGGCAACCGGGGCAGTTGCCCCGGGCGCAGCCGGCAGGGGGCGCAGTCCGGGCCGCCTGATGCAGCGGTCCGCAGTGTCCTTCCTGGCGGCTGCGTTCTGCCGCCCCCCTGACCTGAGAGTCGGAGGTTCTCTCTGTCAGCTGTCAAGCTGACAGCTGGCGCAGAGAAGGTGCGCGTGCCGGCTCCCAGGGAACAACTGTACTGGCATCTGTATAGACGCCAGTACAATTGCAGCTCTGACCGCAGGGCCAATGAGGTACCTGGATGTAAATGTTATTTGTGACACTGACTTATTCTCTTATTTTTATTTGTTAGGAACATTAAAGGGGTTGTCCAGGTTTGTGCCGAGTCTGCAGACATTCTATGTGACTGCAGACTTCTGAATTCTCACAGTGCTCACTGAACGCTGTCAGGATTCTCTCGTGCCGGTAATTTACATACATGCGGTCACATGCTGACTAGACATGTGTGGCCTCACTCAATGAAAATGAACACAGCGAGGCCGGGCACGTCTAGTCAGAATGTGGCCAGAAGTATATAAATCACATACATGTGCTGACATGACTGTACATCGGCAAGGGAGAATCCTAAAAGTGTGCAGGGCATTCATTGTGAGAATTCAGAAGCTGCAATGTCAGGATTCAGCTCTGCAGGTTCCAGTAGTCATCACACGGACACTTCACTCATATGCGATTTTCATACTTGACAATGAGCTTCTCTTCCTGCTTACAGTTTTTTACTGAACATTGAGAGCATTAGGGAGAGCAGCTCGTGGGTACATGGCTAAGTGTGCAAGTCGCATATGTACTGGGGGGGCGCCGAACCAAATTCTTGCCCCGGGTGCCAGGAAGCCTAGATACGCCTCTGGCTGTGAGCCACATACATCACAGGGCATATACATCAAAGGAGGCACTATGGGGGAAAACACATCACAGGAGAGGCTGTGGACATATATATATATATACATCACAGGAAGGGCAGGGGCATACATATCATAGAAGGGGCTTGGCTTGGGTCATATACATTACAGCAGATGCTGGGACTGATGCTGCAGTGTTCATTGGTGGGACGGAAATGCAGAGCGCACCGACCAGCAAAATACCGGCCTTGAGCACTGACCAGCATGAGGTTGTAATCAGTAGTGAACTCTACGTGTGCTCGCACTACAAGGAGCAATTAAGGCTGAGTTCACACGTGGCGTTTTTTTCGCGTTTCCGCGGCGGTTTTAACCGCGCGATTTTGCCGCGAAAACGCGAAAAATAAGCATCCCATGCATTCCTATGGGATTCCGCAATGCTGTGCTAATGCTGCGGTTTTTACCGCGGCAGAATCGCTTCGCGGTAAAAACCGCAGCATGCTCATTAATTTGCGGAATCGCGGAGATCCCGCACCCATAGGAATGCATTGTTCCGCTTATTTCCCGCATGTGGCTGTGCACACCATGCGGAAAGTAAGCAGAACATTTGCGGATGGTACCCACGGTCCGGAGGAGAGGAGACTGTCCTCCGGGCTTTGGGTACCATATCCCTGTAAAAAATAGAATTTAAAAATAAAAAATATTGTTATTCTCACCCTCCGACGTCCCGCGCAGTCTTCCTGCTTCTCTTCACGCTCTCGTTCCCAGTAGTCCTTTGCGAAAATGCTCGCGATGACGTCCCTTCTCGCGGGATCGCGAAGTCTCGCGGTCATTTGCGTGACGTCATCGCGAATTACCGCGAGACGTCGCGATCCCGCAAGAACTGACGTCATCGCGGGCATTTTCGCAAAGGATTACTGGGGACGGATGCGCGGGACGTCGGAGGGTAAGAATAACACTATTTTTTATTTTTTTTTACATTCTATCTTTTACTACTGATGCTGCATAGGCGGCCTCAGTAGTAAAAAGTTGGTCACACTCGTCAAACACTATGTTTGACGAGTGTGACCAACCTGTCAATCAGTTCTCCAAGCGATGCTACAGATCGCTTGGAAAACGCTAGCATTTTGCAAGCTAAATACGCTTGCAAAATGCTAGTTTTTCCGCGGGAAAATCGCGGGAATTTAAAATGCGATTTTCCCGCGGACTGGAATTCCGGAATTCTCGCGGTAATTTCCGCGTGTGCACTTAGCCTAAAGGGCTCAAGGCAGGTCACCAGACCTGAACCCAATCGAGATGGTTTGGGGTGAGCTGGACCGCAGAGTGAAGGCAAAAGGGCCAACAAGTGCTAACCATCTCTGGGAACTCCTTCAAGACTGTTGGAAGACTATTTCCGTGACTACCTCTTGAAGCTCATCAAGAGAATGCCAAGAGTGTGCAAAGCAGTAATGAAAGCAAAAGGTGGCTACTTTGAAGAACCTAGAATATAAGACATATTTTCAGTTGTTTCACACTTTTTTGTTAATTATATAATTCCACATGTGTTAATTCATAGTTTTGATGCCTTCAGAGTGAATCTGCAATTTTTATAGTCATGAGAATAAAGAAAACTCTTTGAATGAGAAGGTGTGTCCAAACTTTTGGTCTGTACTGTATTTTCTCATATTCTGAGAGAATGGGGCTGATTATGCTAATCACACTGATCAGAGTGTGATCATAGAGTAATCCGATTTTCTTGGATGAGGAGAAGATGAAGATAAAAAATGTCTTCATCGTCTACTTTCTGTCAGTCCGTGAAACTCAGACTGCACTTGGATGTCTTCTGAGTGCAGTTCGATTTTTTACCACAAACTCAATAACTTCCATGGCAGAGAGCGATCTGAATAAAGGATTCAACTCAGGCATGCTACGAGTTCTCCCTCGGATCCTCACAGTCCTAGAAAAAAAAATTGGACATGTGCACGGCCCCATGTAATAACATTAGTCCAGGTGCAATCCAATGTTTTGTCGGATCGTACTTGGACCGAAAATATGGCATGAGCCCTAGGAAAAACTCATTGTTACACACAGCATCACTATTGATAACTGTTTATAACGCTAATCAGCAAAATACTAAATGACTGAATCCTAAAGGAGTCATGCCACAAACAACAAAACCTGGAAAGGTGGTAAATGTATCCTCACTAAAGGCTCGAAAGCTGAGACCCCCAACTATCACAAGAACAGTGACCCTTGCCCCCCTGTGTATGAAGCAGTAATGTCCATGCGTGAACTCACTCCAATTCACTTCTGTGGGTCTATAGGGGAGGTCGTGTACATTTATGACCGCTGCGCTCATACATGAAGACCAGATCGCTGTGGACCCCCATTCTTGGAACTGATGCTGGTCCCAGTAATTGGTTGGGTCCCTAGTGATCAAAAACCATCTACCCCTCTTCACTAGAGTCAATCACCTCTTACCTGAGCCACCAGGCTATCTGCAGAGTTCTTGACCAGCAGCTGACAAATAGCAGTGACACAAGGGGGTCTTGGGTTCATCAAGACTTTGGGGTCCTCAGTGTCTCTCTCATGTATCTTAGTCTGATCCCCATTTAATAAGGAGGTGCCAGAAATCCTGAAGGAAGCCAGAGAAGTCACATATAGGACCATGATGACCACCAGTGCACTCCTCCTGACAGTGGTTGGCCCCCACACATCTCTGCCAACCTCCATGGTAGGGTTCCTCTAAGGTTGGGGGGTATCAGCTTGGCATGGGGTCATCTGTGCTTGGCACCTTCATCATTCTGGCAGGAGCTTCAATTCTCTGTGTGATACAATGTGGAAAGTTGCTCGGAACTGGTTACATTGTGCACACTCCTCAGCACTTCCAGGAGGGGAGGAAGGACTTGGGACACAAGAGTGAAAAAAAGTCAGTTTTTAGGAATGTGAGCTCCCTCCTCCTGGCAGAGATTGGGCAGCAATGTCAGCCCTCTCCTTCCTCTATCCGTTTGTGCTGCTTTTTTTTTCTAACTACTTTGCATCATGGGATTTGTAGTGAAGTTTATGAGCAAAACTTCCATGGAAACTTTTCTTGAGCTGAGAACTTATCATATTTACCCCGAGGCTTTGCACCTAACAATGGGGTGGCTGAAGCCATCAGCACATGTGTGGCAGCACTAGGACATGTCAGCAGGGTGTATATATGTATACTGAGCTGTGGCCATGGCAGGCACTGGCTGCTCCTCTGATGCAGTGCTGACCTTCTCAGTGGACTCCCTCCAGGTGGTCCCTGGCCTGCTGGCCACTGCAGTGGTGCTGGGTATAGTCACTGGGGTGGTCGCTGCAGGACTCCTGTGTTGGCTTGTGCTCCTGCCACTAATCTCCAGGAAGGTAGGAGACCACTTCATGTATCTCTATGTGCAGCAAATGTTTCCCTGTGTTCTGTCTGTTTATCATACTTATTTGTTATAGATTTGTTACAATTGTATCATGTTTGTGTTTTACTGCCTCAATGGAGAATAAGTTGTCACTTGTAACTGTAGGAAATATTCCACTTATTTTTATTATTTATTGTTATAGCGCCATTTATAACCTGGTGCGTTACATGTAATAATAAAAAAACAAGTACAATATTCTTGAACAAAACGAGTCATCGACTGGTACAAGAAGACAGCGGACCCTACCCGTGAGGGCTCACAGTCTACCAGGGATGGGTGAGGATACTGTAGGTAGGTGAAGGTAGAACTGGTTGTGTATGGGGGAACGAGGGTTACTGCAGGTTGTAGGCTTGTCGGTAGAGCTAGGTCTTCAGGTTCCTTTTGAAGGTTTCCATGGTAGGCGAGAGTCTGATATGTTGGGGTAGAGAGTTCCAGAGTAGGGGGTAATATGCGATTGTGGGAAGAGGAGGGTAGAGGAGATCTTGTCAGGATCGGAGGTTGCGTGCAGGTAAGTACCGGGAGACGAGGTCACAGATGTATGGAGGAGACAGGTTGCGGATGGCTTTGTATGTCATGGTTAGGGTTTTAAACTGTAGTCTCTTGGCAATGGTGAGTCAGTGAAGGGATTGACAGAGGGGAGAAGCTGGGGAATAGCGGGGGGACAGGTGGATTAGTTGGGCAACAGAGTTTAGGATAGATTGGAGGGGTGCGAGAGTGTTAGAGGGGAGGCCACAAAACAAGAGGTTGCAGTAGTGGAGGCGGGAGATGATGAGTGCATGCACTAGTGACGTAACTAGAGTCTGAAGGGTCCCGGTGCATGAATTGGGCCGTCTCTCCCCCATCCTGAATATATATATATTATATATACAGTACAGACCAAAAGTTTGGACACACCTTCTCATTCAAAGAGTTTTCTTTATTTTCATGACTATGAAAATTGTAGATTCACTCTGAAGGCATCAAAACTATGAATTAACACATTTGGAATTATATAATTAACAAAAAAGTGTGAAACAACTGAAAATATGTCTTATATTCTAGGTTCTTCAAAGTAGCCACATTTTGCTTTGATTACTGCTTTGCAAACTCTTGGCATTCTCTTGATGAGCTTCAAGAGGTAGTCACCGGAAATGATCTTCCAACAGTCTTGAAGGAGTTCCCAGAGATGCTTAGCACTTGTTGGCCATATTGCCTCCTCTCTGCGGTCCAGCTCACCCCAAACCATCTCGATTGGGTTCAGGTCTGGAACCTGGAGGCCAGGTCATCTGGCGTAGCACCCCATCACTCTCCTTCTTGGTCAAATAGCCCTTACACAGCCTGGAGGTGTGTTTGGGGTTATTGTCCTGTTGAAAAATAAATGATGGTCCAACTAAACGCAAACCAGATGGAATAGCATGCCGCTGCAAGATGCTGTGGTAGCCATGCTGGTTCAGTATGCCTTCAATTTTGAATAAATCCCCAACAGTGTCACCAGCAAAGCTCCCCCACACCATCACACCTCCTCCTCCATGCTTCACGGTGGGAACCAGGCATGTAGAGTCCATCCGTTCACCTTTTCTGCGTCGCACAAAGACATGGTGGTTGGAACCAAAGATCTCAAATTTGGACTCATCAGACCAAAGCACAGATTTCCACTGATCTAATGTCCATTCCTTGTGTTCTTTGATGGCCACTCGTTTTTCTTTACTCAGCTGCTTTTATCTTGCCATAATACAAATTCTAACAGTCTATTCAGTAGGACTATCAGCTGTGTATCCACCAGACTTCTGCACAACACAACTGATGGTGCCAACCCCATTTATAAGGCAAGAAATCCCACTTATTAAACCTGACAGGGCACACCTGTGAAGTGAAAACCATTTCCGGTGACTACCTCTTGAAGCTCATCAAGAGAATGCCAAGAGAGTGCAAAACAGTAATCAAAGCAAAAGGTGGCTACTTTGAAGAACCTGGAATATAAGACATATTTTCAGTTGTTTCACACTTTTTCGTTAATTACATAATTCCACATGTGTTAATTCATAGTTTTGATGCCTTCAGAGTGAATCTACAATTTTCATAGTCATGAAAATAAAGAAAACTCTTTGAATGAGAAGGTATGTCCAAACTTTTGATCTGTACCGTATATGTGTCTGTATGCCCCCTCCATCCTGGTATATATGTCCCTCATCCTCGCCCCATCCTGGTATATACTGTATATATGTCACCCATTCTGGAATATGTCCCTTATCTTGGACCATCCATCATTTATCATTAGAATATTACCTATCAATTATCAGGTTAATGGAAGAGTCAGACGGCCATGACAGCTGCATAGAAAATACGTGAAGTTGTCATGCTCGGGTCAAAAGAGCCGCCGATCAGTCTGAGCATTGCGTTGCGATCCCCGGCCGTCTGACTCTTCCCTAAAAGGGTTAAGAAACATTACATACATATCAGACCCACTCTGCTCCTCCATTCTGCTGCCAGTTTCCCTTTAATTTCTGCTTCTGACAGTAGGGTTAGGTGACTGCTGCTGTCAGTCTGAACATTATCTTTCAGATAACATAGAACATGACTGCTGCAGCCAAACAGTGACTGGTAATTGACTGCAGTGGTCACCTGGCGTCCGAGATTTATGGTAATGGTTCATGCACTTTTGTAAATCTGAAATATTTGAAGCCTGTCTAGTAGAGCAGTTGGGGTAATATAGGAGCAAAAACGGCCTCGTTTGATTGGATGACCGTGTAAATGAGTGATGGGTCACTTTAAGTCACGTCAGGTGATGTATCACACGATGAATGCACAAGTGCACATTTTGGAGACAGTGAAAGGGTGTCGCACCCTATAAGCAATACTATGCAAGCGTCAGATTTGTCCAGTACAGGTGGAATTTTCAGCGAGCAAATCACAACCAGTGGCGTAATGATTGCGGTCACTGAGGGTGCGACTGTGATTGTGCCCATGCAGGAGGGGGGCTGCCGATGCCAGTGCCTATTTCAACTGGATGTGCATCCTCGCTGGATGTGCCATGTGGTGCAGAAACCCGATGTCTCCCTGCACTGCAATACACGCCGCCATCATGTGCCGCCCATGGTGGGCACATCAAAGTCAGATACTGACCTCTGCTCCGGCTATGGGAGAGGTCGTCGCATGTCATGAGGGTGGGGGAAGATAAAATAGAAATAAACAATTATTGTTAAAGGGAATCTGTCACCCCATTTTTCTAGTATCAGCTGCCGGCACCGCCTTCAGGGGCTTATCTACAGCATTCTGTAATGCTGTAGATAATCTCCCAATGTAACCTGCGAGATAAGAAAAATGAGTTATATTATACTTACCCGGGGGCGGTCCGGGTCCGGTTTTGGTCCGATGGGTGTTGCGGTCCGGTCCGGCGCCTCCCATCTTCTAACGGTGATGTACTCTTCTTTGCTGCCTGTCATGGCTCCTGTGCAGGCCCACTGCTCTGCCCTGTTGCGGGAAGAGCAGAGTCCTGCAGTGGGCAGGCGCCAGGAGAGGCACAGGAGCCACGACAGGTAGCAAAGAGGACATCACCGTTAGAAGAGGGGGGCGCCGGACCCGGACCGCGACACCCATCGGACCAAAACTGGACCCGGAACGCCCCTGAGTGAATATAATCTAACTCCTTTTTCTTATCTCTCAGGTTACATCGGGGGCTTATCTACAGCATTACAGAATGCTTTAGATAAGCCCCTGATGGCGGTACCGGCAGCTGATACTCGAAAAATGGGGTGACAGATTCCCTTTAAATGTGTTGGATAAGAGCAGCAGACAGTGGGACATTATTACAGGAAGGGGAGCAGGATTAGGGACATTGTACCAGGAAAGAGCCTAGGATGGGGGACTTTATACTAGGAAGGGGCCAGGATGGGGGACATTATACCAGGAAGGGGAAAATTATTAGTGGAAGGGGCCAAGAATGGAGGACATTATACCAGGAAGGTGTCAGGATGGAGAACATTATTACTGGAAGAGGCCCAGGATGGAGGACATTATTCCAGGAAGAGGCCCAGGACAGGGATATTAAAACAGAAAAGGGCCAGGATGTGGGACATTATTACTGGAAGACGAATATGCAAATAAAGTCCGTGGAGCCTCTTTTAAGAGATTCAAACACGGGACTAGCCAGATCTTCCTCCAGGGAAGGACCCAGCCAAGGAGTGGCTCCTTTCGGAAACCACCATTACCACCATATTAAGTGGCCCTTTAAGTCAATATCCAGCTCTTTATGAGTTTACAGATATGACAAGGGAAATACCAAGGCCAGGTACCCATCCACAGACAGCTGTTTCGGGGTGTTGCCCCTCATCAGTGTGGAGTAGGATTCTGGCTAGGTGGAAGCAATGCCTAGTAGACCAACATCACGAAACAATCACTGACCTCAGGGAGACCAGTCAAAGAAAACACTGCGGCAGCTCCACGGACTTTAAATGAGGCTCCACGGACTTTATTTGCATATTTGTATTTCCCAGGGAGCAATGCACCTAGGATTTCACTGATTGAGCACCTTTGCTGGCTGCCGCAGTGTTTTCTTTGACAGGTCTCCCTGAGGTCAGTGATTGTTTGGTGATATTATTACTGGAAGAGGCCCAGGATGAGGGACATTATACCAGGAAGGGGCCCAGGATGGAGGACATTATTACTGGAAGAGGCCTAGGATGAGGACATTATACCAGGAAAGGATCAGGATGAGGGAGATTATTTGTGCAATGGGTCCAGGATGGAGGACATTATTCCAGGAAGGGGCCCAGGATGGAGGATATTATACAGTTGTGGCCAAAAGTATTGACACCCCTGCAATTCTGTCAGATAATACTCAGTTTCTTCTTGAAAATTATTGCAAACACAAATTCTTTGTTATTATTATCTTCATTTAATTTGTCTTAAATGAAAAAACAAAAAAAGAATTGTCCTAAAGCCAAATTGGATATAATTCCACACCAAACATAAAAAAGAGGGTGGACAAAAGTATTGGCACTGTTCGAAAAATCATATGATGCTTCTCTAATTTGTGTAATTAACAGCACCTGTAACTTACCTGTGGCACCTAACAGGTGTTGGCAATAACTAAATCACACTTGCAGCCAGTTGACATGGATTAAAGTTGACTCAACCTCTGTCCTGTGTCCTTGTGTGTACCACATTGAGCATGGAGAAAAGAAAGAAGACCAAAGAACTGTCTGAGGACTTGAGAAACCAAATTGTGAGGAAGCATGAGCCATCTCAAGGCTACAATTCCATCTCCAAAGACCTGAATGTTCCTGTGTCTACCGTGCGCAGTGTCATCAAGAAGTTTAAAGCCTATGGCACTGTGGCTAACCTCCCTAGATGTGGACGGAAAAGAAAAATTGACAAGAGATTTCAATGCAAGATTGTGCGGATGTTGGATAAAGAACCTCGACTAACATCCAAACAAGTTCAAGCTGCCCTGCAGTCCGAGGGTACAACAGTGTCAACCCGTACTATCCGTCGTCGTCTGAATGAAAAGGTACTGTATGGTAGGAGACCCAGGAAGACCCCACTTCTTTCCCCGAGACATAAAAAAGCCAGGCTGGAGTTTGCCAAAACTTACCTGAAAAAGCCTAAAACGTTTTGGAAGAATGTTCTCTGGTCAGATGAGACAAAAGTAGAGCTTTTTGGGCAAAGGCATCAACATAGAGTTTACAGGAGAAAAAAAGAGGCATTCAAAGAAAAGAACACGGTCCCTACAGTCAAACATGGTGGAGGTTCCCTGATGTTTTGGGGTTGCTTTGCTGCCTCTGGCACTGGACTGCTTGACCGTGTGCATGGCATTATGAAGTCTGAAGACTACCAACAAATTTTGCAGCATAATGTATGGCCCAGTGTGAGAAAGCTGGGTCTCCCTCAGAGGTCATGGGTCTTCCAGCAGGACAATGACCCAAAACACACTTCAAAAAGCACTAGAAAATGGTTTGAGAGAAAGCACTGGAGACTTCTAAGGTGGCCAGCAATGAGTCCAGACCTGAATCCCATAGAACACCTGTGGAGAGATCTAAAAATGGCAGTTTGGAGAAGGCACCCTTCTAATATCAGAGACCTGGAGCAGTTTGCCAAAGAAGAATGGTCTAAAATTCCAGCAGAGCATTGTAAGAAACTCATTGATGGTTACTGGAAGTGGTTGGTCGCAGTTATTTTGGCTAAAGGTTGTGCAACCAAGTATTAGGCTGAGGGTGCCAATACTGGCCCATTTTTGGAGTTTTGTATGAAATTATCAATGTTTTGCTTTTTGCTTCATTTTCTTTTTTGTTTTTTCATTTAAGACAAATTAAATGAAGATAATAATACCAAAGAATTTGTGTTTGCAATCATTTTCAGGAAGAAACTGAGTATTATCTGACAGAATTGCAGGGGTGTCAATACTTTTGGCCACAACTGTAACTGGAAGGGTGTAAATAAAGTGTGGATCGATCATTTACACTTCCAATCCATTCATTATTTATTAAAGCGATGAAGACCAGCCAAGCACATGGCTCAGTTTCTTCGGCACTCCCATTAGGAATGAATGGAGCGGCGTCATTAGGGATGATTGACCACTGCTCCATTCATAAGGGTCTCAGTGTAGCCCTGGCTCTTGGGATTGACGGTGTTCTCCAGCAGTCAGACCCCCAGCAATCAGAAAGTTGTCCTCTATGCCATAGTTAAGGGAGAACATGTTGAGGACACCCTTTTAAGGAGTGAACTATTGTAAAAATATATGAATAATTTCTTCAGCACAGAATTTTTACCTATTTAGATAAAAATAAACTCAGTGTTGGTCGTTCACGTTAAGGTCATTTTGACCCAGGAGGTGATTTGCATATTTCATCTTGTGGAGATTATACGAGTGTGACAAATGTGGGATGTCAGGGATGACGCACAATGTCTTGGCTTGTATTGCCGGGGGAACCTGCCATGTTGGTTATCACATGACAGCAGTCTGTTAATAACCCGTCATCTGGGGACGGCACGAGCCATCAATATGCTGCTGAAATGTTAGCAGGGATGAAGGGACAGAGATCTTCCCACAAGGCCTCTGACTGTCATGTCTCTGAACCAGGCCGCAGTCCCTAATAATATTCTCATTACCGTGGTAACCACCGCCATCCCTCTCAGGAAAGGAACGAGCCTCTCCTTGTAGATTGCAATCCTGACCCTCTTATGTGACATGGAGGCTGTGTTTGTATTCCACCTTCTTCTGTAACGTTGGCTGCTAATGACGGGCTCTTCAGGATGGCGGTCACCATGGCATCATGTCCATCTGTACGAGTATGATGTGTATTATATACGGCCTCATCTATTATATATGGCATCATCTTTCCTGGCACATATAGGAAACACAATGTGAAAGGAACCTTAAAGGGGTCATTCACTACTTGCACAGTAGCCAGGGGCGGCCATTACACAGCGCACAGAGCTGCGATGTTTCTGATCCATTCACTATTTAGATATGGCCACCACCACTGGTGGGAACAGCTGACTGGTGGGGACGCTGGGTGTTAGACCACAATACAGGGTAGATCTAGGGGGATCAGTCACCCAAACGACTAGAGAGCAGGAGGCTCAGATTCGCAGTGAAGAGATGATCGCTGCCGCAGCTCAACCAGATGCACAGTGCTTGGGTCAGCAGCAATCAGCTGCTTAAAATGGTCATTTCCATCTTCATAGATGAGCATAGTTTTATAGTGCTTGATAAAATAATAATTTTTGCAGTTTACTGTTAATTAAATTTTTCAGCCATTCGTGAGATATTATCATTTTACTTTTGTTTGCAGCTCGTTGCCTTAGAGACCGACCACCACTGCTGAACAGCACAACATGAACAGTGCTTACAAGCTCCATTCTATTGAGTTTATAGACACTTTTTGAAGCCTGCTAGGATCACTGGAGCACCTGTAGGGAAGGTGACCTGACGGACGGACTTGTCAGCAAGTAGGAAGGAGGGTTTGAACATTTTAGGCAGATAGCAGTTATGACAGTGGGGAAACAGCTAGGAAAGTGTAGGTGACGTGCAGTACCTGGGGTTGACCACAAGATGGCAGGGAGGAGTGTGAGTTCAGGACTTGACAGCAGCTTAGGGCTTTAGAAACCGTTGGTCATGGGGGGCGGAGTTACAGGGAACCGGGAAAGTTATAAATTTGTCAGGAGGGTTCCAGAAAGTTCCAGTCCCCGGGAGGAGTTCAAGAAGAGAGGAGCCTGTGGCAAAGTGGGTGTTGTGAGGAAAGCTCAACCAGGGGACTGAGGAGAGAAGAAGTCAGGGGGGTGGTCCTGACACGAAGTACCGCAGTACAGACGAGGTCCTGAGGGGAAGCATACCGAATTTGATGACGACAGCTGACCAGTAAAATTACTGTTGGTGTACAGTGGCCTAAGGCAGCCACAGTGACCAAACTGGCAGGAATGTCACTAAGCTTAGAAAGGGACGGTGTGTGCATCTACGTCCCAAGTGAAAATATGGTGTGTGTGTACCGGGGCCTGGAAATGGAGGGCCGTGAAGGAATTGCGGTGTGTTGTCAGAGCCGTCAGTCTGACGGCGGAAAATAAACTTGGACCTGTTGCACCCGAAAACTGCCTCCATCTTGTGTCTGTACGTTACTGTGTGGTATACAGAGGGACCACCCCCCAGTCTGGCCCACTGACCCTACACACCCTCTAACCTAGGCTAGCTTCAGCACGGTGTGTACAAGATATACAGCCGCCATGGTCAGTCTCCTAGGCAACAAGCTGTAAACAATATTTCGCGCATGCGCATTGCAATCTCCACTCGCACTTGCGCAGTATGCTTTGCCCAACTGCAGGCAAAGCTGGAAAAAATTAGTTTGCATGCGCCAGAAGTTCTATGTCCCGTAAGTATTTCGCTGCCATTTCTGTGTTCCAGGACATAGTTCACCGGCGCATGTGCGCTAATGCTTTTCGGCTTTGACCGCAGTTGGGCAAAGCATACTGCGCACGCGCGAGGGGAGATTGCAATACGCACGTACGAAATATGGACGAGAACTACAGAAATTACCTGAAATATTGCATACAGCGGACAAGGAGGGGTGGAGGGAAGGAGCAAAAACACCGCCCATTGGACCGGACCCAACAAATTTACATACAGCACAGGTGAAAGAAAAAAGGTAAATTTTGGTGATACATGGGGAGTTAGGGGAATTCAAAACTAGGTGGGAAGTGTATAGAAAACACTCAATACAATGATATTTTTATCTGATAAGCCATAAATGAGGTGACAGATTCCTTTTAATAACAACAGCTTTAGTGGTCAAATTGCTGCCTATGTTCTGCAGAAACTGAAATTTTATCAAATAATCAAATTAGGGTGCTCAAGGCTTAGAGCACTGCTCTACCCATTGGTTTTGTATACCCCATGCTGTCAATCATCAATGAGGGGCGGGGCATGTAAAACCAGTGGGCGGAGCAACACAAAGAGCTTCCTGACCACACCCATGGTGCGCCAAGACACCTAATTAGCATTAGTCTAGTCACACAGGCGGGTTCCCTAGGGTATCTCCCTGCCTGCTGCCCTGGAGTGACAGGTCTCTGCATCATTTTAGAGTCATACATACTTTACACAACCACTTGAGCAACCATATTACCACCATATTTAGTCTCCTGCATGGCTCGGTTCCTGGTGGCTTTTAATCATGTTTTTAACTCTGAAGTGCCACATTATTTCAGTCAGCATGTATCAGTTGTTAGATTCACTTTAACCAGTTCAAGAATTAGCCATTTTCCAACCTTCATGACGAGGCCCATTTTTAGTTTATTTATCCATGTGGTTGTCAGACAAATCTGTCAACAGGTTTTTTTTACCTCATCTGAGAGCAGCAGAATATAGGGGCAGAGAACCTGATTCCAGCGATGTTTCACTTACTGGTCTGCTTCCTGTAAGCCTTGATAAAATCCCTGCTTTATCTGCTGAAGATTGATCAGTTCACCAAGTGCTGGGCCCTGTGTAAACCCTCCCGCACCACTGATTAGCATCTTTCTGTATCCACTGTCCTTTTCTGACTGATCTCCTCCCATCAGCTTAACATTGTGTAACAAGATGGAAATGCTACCCCTTGAAAAATTTGTGTATTATAGATGTGTGATGTGAATTGTAACGTGTGTTAAATATTTTAGTAATGTTTATAGTGTGGGTAGTTTGACAGTCGAAATAGTGAGAGTTAATGTTTGGGACTAGCCCAGAGTGGGAGGAGCTAAACTGAAGGAACAAAAGACAGTTCCTGTTAGAACATCAGATAGGACCTGGAGTGCATTGAGAAAAGACCTAAGATGCAATGTGAGTAGAGCCACGTTCTTTGGTGTCTAAAGTGATTGGGGACCGAGAGGAAAGGGATAGCGAGATCCGGAGAAGAAGTGACTGAGAGACAGAGTGAATTATCGAGACGGGTCCTGGGAGAGCACGCCTAGCAGTAATTCCCAAAGTTTATAATTCCAAGAGGTACTAGACAGGACAGAGTACACAAAACAAATAGAGTGCCCCGGATGGAAGTTCTAGAGCATCAGGATCAGAGAAGATAAGTACCAGCCTTACTGGCAAAGTGGTTCCTCAAGGGGAAAGAAGACCCCGCACCAGGGGTTGAGTAATGGACTCTTGTAGTGTCGAGCTGAGCTGTGGTGAAGTAGTGAGAAGCAGGGAATACAGAGAAGAAGTAGAGAGAGTAAAGAGGAAAGGTGAATACTGAGAAAAAATGAAGGAAACGTTCATAAGACCGTGTACCCGCTATCTCATGGATATATTCTCTACCAAGTTCCCGTTCAGTAAGGCTGGTTTCACATTAGCGTTTTTGTGCACAGCACATCGTGCGCATCCGTCCGCATGCGTCTTGCGTACCTATGTTTAACATGGTGTACGCATGGTCTTGCGTTCGTCTGCGTTTTTGTACGCATGCGTTTTTTCCAGGTATGCGTCTAGACGTGCCAGACGCAGCATATTGCATTTTTGGGTCCACCCAAAGGCATAAAAAAACGCATGCGTACGCTTGCGCACGGAATGCGTCAAAACAGCGCATTACAGTCTATGGGAACGCAGGTGTCCCATTGGTGGAGTCTGTTTCAAGGATTTTCCTCCTGTGAAATGTGACACCTAGAGTACGCATGCGCATAAAAAACGCAAACGCATGCAAAAACGCATGCAAACGCTGCATTTTTTTTCTCGACATGTGTACGCTGATGCGTAAAAAAACTATGCGTTTGCATGCGTTTTTGCATGTGGGTCGCCCTCCCAGGGCTGTGGGGTACTCGGTACCGGGCCGGTCTCTCAGATGGGAATGTCACAGTAGCGGTGACCCGGTCCGTGGCCCTGGGCGCCCATGTGAAGGGGTTGAATAAAGTTTATAAAGGATTCGTGACGCCACCTGTGGTGTTCGGCAAGGGAGGTGTTAAGCCGACGCTGCAGACAGATCCTCTGGGACTGATGGTGTAGTGCAGCTATGATGTTGTAGCCCTCCACAGGCAGGGCTGTAGTCCCAGGGCAGTGTAGATAAAGGGGTTAGGAAGAAGGTGCAGTGTTTGGCACAGAGATGTAGCGGTGCGGAGGATGTTGCGGGAAGGAGGCAAGGACACAACAGGGTGCAGTTTCTTTACCTTTACTTGGCAAATACAGTCCAGGGTCCTGGTTACAGATGGCACAGGAGCAGGCCAGCCTGGAAGCAACTAGGTTATCTCTGAATCAGATGGGTTGTGTAGTCTCCTCTCTAGCACTGGCTTGAGGTACATCCAGTACTATGTTACACTGAAGTTCCTCCTTCTTATCTCCTCTTAGAACTACCTCGTATGGCAGACAGCTGTAGCCCTCTATCTCTCTTGGCTCACCCGTTGCTGTTGTGCCTCCGAGTCTTAGGTGGGAATAGAGCATTTACAGCTTCCTATTCCTCTGGTGTCTGTTGCAGGACCTTCAGTATCCATACAACTGTGGAGACCAGGCTCCAGATCATGCGCTCTCACTGGGAGGGAGCTCTCTGTCCTCAGCTCAACCTCCAGCTTCTCTCCACACGTCTACACTCGTTGCCCTCCTTACACTAACTATTTCCCCTCCTGGCCCTCAGAGCGCGCTCCTCCCTCAATCCTGGTTCAGAGCTCCCTCTGCTGGCCTGGAGTGGGAACCGTGTTGCATGTCATGGTTAACTGCTAGAGAGACCCTTCTGTGCTTCCAAGCATGACATCACCCTCCCTGGAGGAAGGCAATGCCATTGTGGCAGCCATACTCCTGGGGGCGCCACACATGCGTTTCTACTTGCGCACAGTGCGCTGTGCACAAAGGGGCAAATGTGAAACTAGCCTAAAAAGTTTATTTTCAAAATGGTCTCTGTCATTGAACCATCCAAAACCCGGTCTTGGCAAACTACCAACATTGTATACATGCAGCATGCATGGGCGTAGCGCCCTCACAGCACAAGTCCACACACCCAGCCAGTACCCCACTCTCAGTTAACATGCCAGGGTGACTAGTACCGCGACAATGGCTACCACCCAGTGCCACATAGTACCTGTTTTCTGTTAGTGCTTGATCGCACCTGCGCTTTAAATTTGTGTAGTGCGGGTAGTGTCACTTTCTGCCTGTCCCCCATGCGTAGTTCAGGGTCTGCCAATCTCTACCTTTCCTCTATATGCAGTGCGGGGGGGGGGTCTGTCACGCCCTACCTCCCTTCTATGTGTAGTGCAGAGTCTGTGATTCCCTACCTTCCCTCCATATGCAGTGCAGGGTCTGCCACTCCCTACCTCCCCCTCTATGTGTAATGCAGGGTCTGTCACTCTCTATCTGTCCTCCATATGAAGTGCTGGATCTGTCACTCTCTACTTTCCCCCTTCCCTATGTATGCAGTGCAGGGTCTGTCACTCTCTACTTGTACTCCATATACAGTCCAGGATCTGTCACTCCCTAGCTCCCCTCTGCATAGTGCAGAGTCTGTCACTCTCTACCTGGTCTTCATGTGTAGTGCAGGGTCTGTCACTCGCTATCTGCCATCTTTATGTAGTGTGGGATCTCTGCTTGTCCTCCATGCATAGTGCATGATCTGTTGTTTTCTACCTGTCCTCCGTGTGTAGTGCGGGGTCTGTCACTCTCTACCTGTCCTCCGTGTGTAGTGCAAGGTCTGTCACTCTCTACCTGTCCTCCATGAACAGTGCAGGGTCTGTCACTCTCTACCTCCCCTCCATGTATAGTGTGGGGTCTGTCACTCTCTGTCATCTATGAGTAGTGCAGGGTCTGTCACTCCCTAACTTCCTTCCATGTGTAGTGTGGGGTCTGTCACTCTCCAGCTGCCTTCCATGTGCAGTGTGGGTCTGTCACTCTCTACCTGTCCTCCATGAACAGTGCAGGGTCTGTCACTCTCTACCTCCCCTCCATGTATAGTGTGGGGTCTGTCACTCTCTGTCATCTATGAGTAGTGCAGGGTCTGTCACTCCCTACCTTCCTTCCATGTGTAGTGTGGGGTCTGTCACTCTCCAGCTGCCTTCCATGTGCAGTATGGGTCTGTCACTTTCTACCTGCCCTACATGTATAGTGCAGGGTCTGTCACTCTGTACTTTTCCTCCATGAGTAGCGTGGGGTCTGTCACTCCCTACCTGTCCTCCATGTGTAATACAGGGTCTGTCACTATCTACCTTCCCTCAATGAGTAGTGCAGGGTCTGGCACTCGCTACCTGTCTTCATTGTGTAGCACAGAGTCTGTCACTCTCTACTTGTTCTTCATCTGTGGTGTGAGGTCTGTCACTCTCTACCTGCTTTTCATGTGTAGTGCGGGGTCTGCCATTCTGTATGTGACCTCCATGTGTAGTGCGGGTTATGTCACTCTCTACCTGCCCTCTAAGTGGACGGTCAGGTCTTTCTGCATAGTGCGGGGTCTGTCATCCGTGAGTAGTGCAGGGTCTGTCACTCTCTACCTGTCCTCCGTGTGTAGTGCAGGGTCTGTCACTCTCTACCTGTCCTCCGTGTGTAGTGCAGGGTCTGTCACTCTCTACCTGTCCTCCGTGTATAGTGCAGGGTCTGTCACTCTCTACCTGTCCTCCGTGTGTTGTGCAGGGTCTGTCACTCTCTACCTGTCCTCCGTGTGTAGTGCAAGGTCTGTCACTCTCTACCTGTCCTCCGTGTGTAGTGCAGGGTCTGTCACTCTCTACCTGTCCTCCGTGTATAGTGCAGGGTCTGTCACTCTTTACCCGTCCTCCGTGTGTAGTGCAGGGTCTGTCACTCTCTACCTGTCCTCCGTGTGTAGTGCAAGGTCTGTCACTCTCCACCTGTCCTCCGTGTGTATTGCAGGGTCTGTCACTCTCTACCTGTCCTCCGTGTATAGTGCAGGGTCTGTCACTCTCTACCTGTCCTCCGTGTGTAGTGCAGGGTCTGTCACTCTCTACCTGTCCTCCATGTATAGTGTGGGGTCTGTCACTCTCTACCTGTCCTCCGTGTGTAGTGCAGGGTCTGTCACTCTACCCGTCCTCCGTGTGTAGTGCAGGGTCTGTCACTCTCTACCTGTCCTCCATGTGTAGTGCAGGGTCTGTCACTCTACCCGTCCTCCGTGTGTAGTGTGGGGTCAGTTACTCTCTACCTGTCCTCCATGTGTAGTGCAGGGTCTGTCGCTCTCTACCTGTCCTCCTTGTGTAGCGCAGGGTCAGTCACTCTCTACCTGTCCTCCTTGTGTAGCGCAGGGTCAGTCACTCTATCTGTCCTGCGTGTAGTGCAAGGTCTGTCACTCTCTACCTGTCCTCCGTGTGCAGTGCGGGGTCTGTCACTCTCTACCTGTCCTCCATGTGTAGTGCGGGGTCTGTCGCTCTCTACCTGTCCTCCGTGTGTAGTGCAGGGTCTGTCACTCTCTACCTGTCCTCCATGTGTAGTGCAGGGTCTGTCGCTCTCTACCTGTCCTCCTTGTGTAGTGCAGGGTCTGTCACTCTCTACCTGTCCTGCGTGTAGTGCACGGTCTGTCACTCTCTACCTGTCCTCCTTGTGTAGTGCAGGGTCTGTCACTCTCTACCTGTCCTGCGTGTAGTGCACGGTCTGTCACTCTACCTGTCCTCCGTGTGTAGTGTGGGGTCAGTTACTCTATACCTGTCCTCCTTGTGTAGCGCAGGGTCTATTACTCTCAGTCTCCACCTTTCCTCCATGAGTAGTGCAGGGTCTGTCACTCTTTACCTGTCCTCCGTGTGTTGTGCGGGGTCTGTCACTCTCTACCTGTCCTCCATGTGTAGTGCAGGGTCTGTCACTCTCTACCTGTCCTCCGTGTGTAGTGCAGGGTCTGTCACTCTCTACCTGTCCTCCGTGTGTTGTGCAGGGTCTGTCACTCTCTACCTGTCCTCCGTGTATAGTGCAGGGTCTGTCACTCTCTACCTGTCCTCCGTGTGTTGTGCAGGGTCTGTCACTCTCTACCTGTCCTCCGTGTGTAGTGCAAGGTCTGTCACTCTCTACCTGTCCTCCGTGTGTAGTGCAGGGTCTGTCACTCTCTACCTGTCCTCCGTGTATAGTGCAGGGTCTGTCACTCTTTACCCATCCTCCGTGTGTAGTGCAGGGTCTGTCACTCTCCACCTGTCCTCCATGTGTAGTGCAAGGTCTGTCACGCTCTACCTGTCCTCCGTGTGTAGTGCAGGGTCTGTCACTCTCTACCTGTCCTCCGTGTATAGTGCAGGGTCTGTCACTCTTTACCCGTCCTCTGTGTGTAGTGCAGGGTCTGTCACTCTACCCGTCCTCCGTGTGTAGTGCAGGGTCTGTCACTCTCTACCTGTCCTCTGTGTGTAGTGCAGGGTCTGTCACTCTCTACCTGTCCTCCGTGTGTTGTGCGGGGTCTGTCACTCTCTACCTGTCCTCCATGTGTAGTGCAGGGTCTGTCACTCTCTACCTGTCCTCCGTGTGTAGTGCAGGGTCTGTCACTCTCTACCTGTCCTCCGTGTGTAGTGCAGGGTCTGTCACTCTCTACCTGTCCTCTGTGTGTTGTGCGGGGTCTGTCACTCTCTACCTGTCCTCCGTGTGTAGTGTAGGGTCAGTTACTCTCTACCTGTCCTCCGTGTGTAGTGCAGGGTCTGTCACTCTCTACCTGTCCTCCGTGTGTAGTGCAGGGTCTGTCACTCTCTACCTGTCCTCCGTGTGTAGTGTGGGGTCAGTTACTCTCTACCTGTCCTCCGTGTGTAGTGCAGGGTCTGTCACTCTCTACCTGTCCTCCATGTGTAGTGCGGGGTCTGTCACTCTCTACCTGTCCTCCGTGTGTAGTGTGGGGTCAGTTACTCTCTACCTGTCCTCCGTGTGTAGTGCGGGGTCTGTCGCTCTCTACCTGTCCTCCTTGTGTAGTGCAGGGTCTATTACTCTCAGTCTCCACCTTTCCTCCATTTGTAGTGCAGGGTCTGTCACTCCCTACCTGTCCTCCGTGTGTAGTGCAGGGTCTGTCACTCTTTACCTTTCCTCCGTGTGTTGTGCGGGGTCTGTCACTCTCTACCTGTCCTCCATGTGTAGTGCGGGGTCTGTCACTCTCTACCTGTCCTCCGTCTGTAGTGCGGTGTCTGTCACTCTCTACCTGTCCTCCATGTGTAGTGCAGGGTCTGTCACTCTCTACCTGTCCTCTGTGTGTAGTGCAGGGTCTGTCACTCTCTACCTTTCCTCCATGTATAGTGCAGGGTCTGTCACTCTCTACCTGTCCTCCGTGTGTAGTGCAGGGTCTGTCACTCTCTACCTGTCCTCTGTGTGTAGTGCAGGGTCTGTCACTCTCTACCTGTCCTCCGTGTGTAGTGCGGGGTCTGTCACTCTCTACCTGTCCTCCGTGTGTAGTGCGGGGTCTGTCACTCTCTACCTGTCCTCCGTCTGTAGTGCGGGGTCTGTCACTCTCTACCTGTCCTCCATGTGTAGTGCAGGGTCTGTCACTCTACCCGTCCTCCGTGTGTAGTGTGGGGTCTGTCACTCTTTACCTGTCCTCCGTGTGTTGTGCGGGGTCTGTCACTCTCTACCTGTCCTCCATGTGTAGTTCAGGGTTTGTCACTCTCTACCTGTCCTCTGTGTGTAGTGCAGGGTCTGTCACTCTCTACCTTTCCTCCATGTATAGTGCAGGGTCTGTCACTCTCTACCTGTCCTCCGTGTGTAGTGCAGGGTCTGTCACTCTCTACCTGTCCTCCATGTGTAGTGCAGGGTCTGTCACTCTCTACCTGTCCTCTGTGTGTAGTGCGGGGTCTGTCACTCTCTACCTGTCCTCCGTGTGTAGTGCAGGGTCTGTCACTCTCTACCTGTCCTCCATGTGTAGTGCAGGGTCTGTCACTCTCTACCTGTCCTCTGTGTGTAGTGCGGGGTCTGTCACTCTCTACCTGTCCTCCATGTGTAGTGCAGGGTCTGTCACTCTCTACCTGTCCTCCGTGTGTAGTGCAGGGTCTGTCACTCTCTACCTGTCCTCCGTGTGTAGTGCGGGGTCTGTTACTCTCTACCTGTCCTCCGTGTGTAGTGCAGGGTCTGTCACTCTCTACCTGTCCTCCGTGTGTAGTGCAGGGTTTGTCACTCTCTACCTGTCCTCCGTGTGTAGTGCAGGGTCTGTCACTCTCTACCTGTCCTCCGTGTGTAGTGCAGGGTCTGTCGCTCTCTACCTGTCCTCCTTGTGTAGTGCAGGGTCAGTCACTCTCTACCTGTCCTGCGTGTAGGGAAGGGTCTGTCACTCTCTACCTGTCCTCCGTGTGTAGTGCAGGGTCTGTCACTCTACCCGTCCTCCGTGTGTAGTGTGGGGTCAGTTACTCTCTACCTGTCCTCCTTGTGTAGTGCAGGGTCTGTCGCTCTCTACCTGTCCTCCGTGTGTAGTGCAGGGTCTGTCGCTCTCTACCTGTCCTCCTTGTGTAGTGCAGGGTCAGTCACTCTCTACCTGTCCTGCGTGTAGGGCAGGGTCTGTCACTCTCTACCTGTCCTCCGTGTGTAGTGCAGGGTCTGTCACTCTACCCGTCCTCCGTGTGTAGTGTGGGGTCAGTTACTCTCTACCTGTCCTCCTTGTGTAGTGCAGGGTCTGTCGCTCTCTACCTGTCCTCCTTGTGTAGTGCAGGGTCTATTACTCTCAGTCTCCACCTTTCCTCCATTTGTAGTGCAGGGTCTGTCACTCCCTACCTGTCCTCCGTGTGTAGTGCAGGGTCTGTCACTCTTTACCTGTCCTCCGTGTGTTGTGCAGGGTCTGTCACTCTCTACCTGTCCTCCATGTGTAGTGCGGGGTCTGTCACTCTCTACCTGTCCTCCGTCTGTAGTGCGGGGTCTGTCACTCTCTACCTGTCCTCCATGTGTAGTGCAGGGTCTGTCACTCTCTACCTGTCCTCTGTGTGTAGTGCAGGGTCTGTCACTCTCTACCTTTCCTCCATGTATAGTACAGGGTCTGTCACTCTCTACCTGTCCTCCGTGTGTAGTGCAGGGTCTGTCACTCTCTAACTGTCCTCCGTGTGTAGTGCAGGGTCTGTCACTCTCTACCTGTCCTCCGTGTGTAGTGCGGGGTCTGTCACTCTCTACCTGTCCTCCGTGTGTAGTGCGGGGTCTGTCACTCTCTACCTGTCCTCCGTCTGTAGTGCGGGGTCTGTCACTCTCTACCTGTCCTCCATGTGTAGTGCAGGGTCTGTCACTCTCTACCTGTCCTCTGTGTGTAGTGCATGGTCTGTCACTCTCTACCTTTCCTCCGTGTGTAGTGCAGGGACTGTCACTCTCTACCTTTCCTCCGTGTGTAGTGCAGGGACTGTCACTCTCTACCTTTCCTCCTTGTGTAGTGCAGGGTCTGTCACGCTCTACCTGTCCTCTGTGTGTAGTGTGGGGTCTGTCACTCTCTACCTTTCCTCCGTGTATAGTGCCGGGACTGTCACTCTCTACCTGTCCTCCGTGTGTAGTGCGGGGTCTGTCACTCTCTACCTTTCCTCCGTGTATAGTGCAGGGACTGTCACTCTCTACCTGTCCTCCGTGTGCAGTGCAGGGTTTGTCACTCTTTAACTGCCCCCCCCGACCAGCAAGATCCTGTTGTCTTTGTTGATTGGCTTCAGCAGTGATGTCGCATTGACAAATTTTTTGGCTCTGTGAGCTATGCCATCTACATTGTTGGAGACGCTGAGCCCAGTGATTGGCTGCCGCAATTGCGAGTCCTATAGTCAATCTGCTGTCTCAATCTCCGTTCAACAAAGACTGGGACAGCGACTGAGAAGCCCCGCTAGAAGTAGAGTGCAAGTGAAAGCTCTGTTTGTAATTTTGGACCCTAGCAACCCCATGTATACACCTATACACACAATACATGTAATTAAGGCTTAAATACATAAAGTGTCATAGAGAGCACCAATAAAAAAAATCGCGAGCCAATAAAATCAATATTGCTTTTATTAATATTACATAAAAGCAAGCATATAAGTATGATGAATACAGAATGGAAAAACACAAAGAAAAAAACGGGATATCACTATAAAACTAATAAAGCCATAATGAAAAAACCTTTGCTGAATGAATAATAAATATAACGCCGCGTATAGGGGTATATTTGTTGTAAACCATTTACTTTATAGTCGTGACTGGTAAGTCGGAACCAAGATAAAAGTAAAATAAATGTTTTTACTGCAACTGACTATATAATATAATTTAGTAAGTCAGCGTGAAGCTTCCATTACAGTGAGTAAATATAAAAAAAATAGCAGTAAGACACCCATCTATATAAATGATCCGGAAGGGATTATATCACATTTACATCCATTATATACCCACCTGGTTCCAGTAGTGCAGCACCAAGTTCAGAAGGTGATATCCCACTGCACCCCAACGCGCGTTTCGCAAGAACAGCTTCATTCAGGGAGCAACCCTGTGGCACAATAACAGTTTACAAGGGAAATCCCTATAACTGCCAAATTGGTCCATGCTATGTATCTGCAGACCTTGCTGGTTATTATTTTCGATGTGTGGTTATCCAAAGAGGAACCTATCTATTAGAATAATGTACTCTAAGAGGGCAAAAGGTTCCTTCTGAGCAGGCAAAATTTACGAAGAAGCTGCTTGGTTGGTCTAATTGTCCAACTTCTCAAAATAATTTTTTTTTTTAATTCTGGACAATTCTCCACGTCCTTAGTGCAGTCAATAAATAAACCTTTTATCCAGCATAGAAAATATCAGACAAGAGCTTCTATTTGAGCATATACAAGGCTGAATGGTGCTCCTCTCACGTAACAGTGCAGTGATCAGTGAGAGTAACATCATGTGGGAGCCCAGTGACAGAGATCAAGTGGCTGCTGGCATTGAGGAAGTAAGAAGATTAAAGAGGGACAGGGCTGCATCAGGCGAAGGCAGCAGAGAGGTGAAGATAAATGAGGACACTTCTGGAAATGTCACATTTAACTAAGTGTCAGCTTAACTTTGTCATTCACTAACCTGCAGCTGTCAGACTTCAAGGAAACGGCGGGGTACCGGTCACTAATATCGTTTTTATAGGACTGGAAACAGGCAGTCATATTAATTTATTTTTTTTTTTTGCCAGTAATAAAGTCTAAATTTCTTTCTCATCTCCAGCTTCCAGAGATGAGCGGATCTTTTGAAATTCGATTTTTCTGGCTTCGCTAAATTTTTACAAAATATTTGATTTGCTGTAAATATAGTTGCTTGGATCTAAATACTGGAAAGCTTGTAATTGCTCATAAGAGGTCGCATTTGAGCACTTTTGTCACTTAGATAAAGTTTTCAAAAGTTTTGGCCGCAGTTTCATCTCTACAGGAATGAACATTTTCATACTGGACTCATTTGTTTTATTGCAGGAGAAGGAAAAAGTTGTAATTCAGGAGAACAACAAGCCTGATGTTATCCAGGACACCCATGATGTGGCCTCTAAAGCCAAGAAGAAGATGAAAGTCAAAGACTTCAGACTGCAGCCCTTGCAGGAGGTAAGTCATTACCGTGGTGTGGATGAGTGGCTTTTACAGTGTCCATTTTAGGACATGATCAGATATCAAAGTCAAACATCAGAATAATGTCAGCTTGAGGCCAAATACCCATCCTGACATGTGACATTGACAGTTGAATATGAAATCTGACTTTTACATCTGACATCGATATGTGACTTTGACATCTGATGTTGACATGTGACTTTGCCATCTGACTCTGACATCTGACTTTGAGATCTTAGTTTGACATCTGACTCTGACCTCTGCCTCTCACCTCTGACTCTGACTTTGAGATCTGAGTTTCACATTTGACTCTGACTCTGACCTCTGACTCTTAACTTTGAGATCTGAGTTTGACATCTGACTCTGACTTTGAAATCTGAGTTTCACATTTGACTGACATCTTACTTTTATATGTGACACCTAACATATTGTTTGCTTATTATATATTACCTAAATTTCTAATCAAATAAATAATGAATCATCCAGCACACTTACCATTTAGCTATACACCCAGTGAAATGACAATGGATCTTTTATTGGGTTATGTGATTTTCAGTGCAAATATGTGTCTGAAACTCATTGGGACTGTCACACTGACTTCCTCCAAGCCAAAATCAAATGATGTTTGATATGATTTTGGTATCCGACTTTTTTCACACATCAGAATCACAAGGACTTTCAGACACCCTGGGTATTTCCATAGTTAATCCCATAAACCAAGAAAAATTAGCAGCCAGAATCACCTGAACCCTTGGCTGAATGGTAAGACTTCTGTCTCATAAAGCAGAGATTCTGAGCTGAGTTCAAAACTCAAGAGCAAATCAACGGCTTTTTATTTTTAAAATTATGCTGTTTATTATGATAGTATAGCTCAACGGTAAGTGTCCGAGCTTACAGACGGCGTGCTTTGGGTTCAAGTTCCAGTAGTGAACAGTGAATTATAATTAGGCTTTCAAACCAAAAGTATGTGTGACACCATTATTCATTTGAATAGATATTTAGGTAATAATATAAAATAAGCAAACAAGTTAGGAGTCAGATGTCAGTCAGATGTCACACTGGGTATTTAGCCTCAAACTGACATTATCATGATGTTTGACTTTGATATCTGATCATGCTAAAAAAATGGACACTGCAGGCTTTAGGCTGTGTGCACACGATGCGGATACCCAGCGGATCCGCAGCGGATTTTACTGCTCAGAAACGTTGCATATCCGCATTGTGATGTACAGTAGCATTTTAGTCAATGAAAAAAAAAACCGCTGTGCAGACGCTGCTGATTTTTCCGTGCGGTTTTCCTGCGGTACAAAATCCGCAGCATGTCACTTCTTTTGTGCGGTATTCCATCTCACCTGTCACCAAATCCACAGGGGGAAAACCGCAGTGGAAAACCGCACAAAAACCACAAGAAAAACTGCATTAAAAATGGAAGAAATCCGCAGGAAAAATGCAGGACATTTGACCTGCGGTTTTCTTCAATTCTTTGCGGAAAAATCCGCAGGGCTAAAAAATACGTGTGAACTCAGCCTTATAGTGGTTAGTGTTCTACTGTATGCTATAGTCATACAGTAATGACAGCTAACCTCACTTTCTTTACAGTGAAGGAGCAATTGGTGTACAGAGTATATAACTGCTTCCAGGTACAGGGGTCCAAGCTGACGTTGCAATAGACGACAACTTCAGTGTAATAAATAAGCTTTGTGGGGGGTGTAATGATATGTCCTGGTAGTTGCTTGTTATCAGTGTGATAGACAAAAGTTTCTAAACTAAGCTGAAGAACTCTTATTTACATTATTCAATGAAAACTTTATGAAGTAGAATCATAGAATCGTAGAGTTGGAAGGGACCTCCTGGGCCATCTGGTCCAACCCCCTGCTCAAAGCAGGATTCGCTAAATCATCCCAGTCAGATGTCTGTCCAGCCTCTGTTTGAAGACTTCCATTGAAGGAGAACTCACCACTTCTCGTGGCAGCCTGTTCCACTCATTGATCACTCTAACTGTCAAAAAGTTTTTTCTAATATCTAATCTGTGTCTCCTCCCATTCAGTTTCATCCCATTGCTTCTAGTCTTTCCTTGTGCAAATGAGAATAAAGATGATCCTTCTACAATGTGACAGCCCTTTAGATATTTGTAGACAGCTATTAAGTCTCCTCTCAGTCTTCTCTTTTGCAAGCTAAACATTCCCAAATCCTGCAACCTTTCCTCATAAGACAGGGTTTGCAGACCGGTCACCATTCTGGTCACTCTTTTCTGAACTTGCTCCAGTTTGTTGATGTCTTTTTTAAAATGTGGAGCCCAAAACTGGACACAATATTCCAGATGAGGTCTGACCAAAGAGGAGTAGAGGGAAATAATGACTTCACGTGATCTAGACTGTATGCTTCTGTTAATACATCCTAGAATTGCATTAAAAGCTTTGGACAAATTTGATATGGAAAAAAAATGATTTTACATAAGTTAGTAGTTCCTTTTTCGTTACTACAAATACATTGAGTTTAAGTTTGCCATTTTCATTCCTTCATTCATTTTCAGACCCTCTGATATGTAGTTTGTAGCTTGATCCAACTTTCAGATATTTCACTTGTGGGAGTTTCTCTCTCAGTAATGTATGCTGGATGTGCTGTCTGTGTGTATTCAGCGTACTACTGTTTACATTAGCTAATTTATCAGCACAGCTTCTATCCTGCACTGTTAAAACTAAGTAGGAGCTCTTATGGATTAAAGGGGTTGTCCACAATTCAGATAATCCTTTGTCAATCTTTATGTTTTCCCCCAGTAAAATAACAATACTTAGGCTATGGCCACACTATGAGTATTTGTTCAGTATTTTTTCTCAGGATTTGTAAGCCAAAACCAGGTGAGGAACAATCAGAGGCAGGGCCGGCATTAGGGGCTGGCAGACCAGGCAGCTGTCTAGGGCCCCCGCTCCCCCAGGGGCCCCCAGCTAGCGGCACATCACACAGCTGCTATAGGGCCCCTTGAAGCAGGGGGCCCACTTTCCCCCAGTGCCGACTCCCCCCGCCACCGCATTGAACTATACCGGCGACTGCCAGTACAGTTCAAAGCAATAATGGAGGAGAGCGTCAGCCAACGCTCCCTCTCCCATCATTCCCCGCTCTGCCTCTGACACAGCGGGTGCGCGATGACATCATTGCACTCTCACTGTGTGCCGGCAGAGCAGGAGACAGGAGCAGCCAGCAGCGCGGGCACAAGGAGAAGGTGAGAATAGTTTTTTTTTTTTTTTAATATATCAGTGAGAGTACTGGACTGTGGGGCCATTCTGGGGGGGAGCGGCTATATGCTATGCTGGGCTATACTCTGTGCTGGGCTATATACTATGGTGGCATTGGTGGGCTTTATACCATGCTGGGCTGTTTACTGTGCTGGGTTATATACTATTGTGGCATTGGTGGGCTATATACCATGCTGGGCTATAAACTATGGTGGGCTGCATACTATGCTGGGCTATATACCATGCTGGGCTGTATACTGTGCTGGGCTGTATACCATGCTGGACTGTATACTATGGTGGGCTATATACCATGCTGGGCTGTATACTATGGTGGGCTATATACAATGCTGGGCTGTATACTGTGCTGGGCTATATACCATGCTGAGCCGTATACTGTGCTGGGCTATATACTATACTGGGCTGTATACTGTGCTGGGCTGTATACCATGCTGGACTGTATACTATGGTGGGCTATATACCATGCTGGGCTGTATACTATGGTGGGCTATATACTATGCTGGGCTATATACAATGCTGGGCTGTATACTGTGCTGGGCTATATACCATGCTGAGCTGTATACTGTGCTGGGCTATATACTATACTGGGCTGTATACTGTGCTGGGCTGTATACTGTGCTGGGCTATATACTATGCTGGGCTGTATACTATGCTGGGCTATATACTGTGCTGGGCTATATACTGTGCTGGGCTCTATACTATGCTGGGCTATATACTATGCTGGGCTATATACTATGCTGGGCTGTATACTATGCTGGGCTCTATACTATGCTGGGCTCTATACTGTGCTGGGCTGTATACTGTGCTGGGCTGTATACTATGCTGGGCTGTATACTGTGCTGGGCTATATACCATGTGGTGCTGGGCTATACAACATGATGGGCTATATACCATGTGGTGCTGGGCTACATACCATGCTGGGCTATATACCATGGTGGGCTGTGCTATATACCATGTGGTACTGTGCTATATACCATGGTGGGCTGTTCTATATACCATGGTGGTGCTGTGCTTTATACTATGCAGCTGAGTTATATACCAAGGGGGTACATTTTACATTATAATCTATGGGGGAGGCTGTGTTATATAATATGGGGGCTTACATTATATTCTATGGGGAGGTGGGCAGTATTTTATTCTATTTGGGGCTACATTATATTCTATGGGGGGCTGTATTATATTTATTATATTCTATGGGCGGTGATTGCATCATACTCTATGAGGGGGCTACATTATACTATATGAGGAGGCTACATTGTATTCTATGGGGGGCAGCATTATCTGTGGGGGCTAGATTATATTGTATGGGGGCTTTATTATATTCTATGGGGGCTGCATTATACTATATGAGAAGGGCTACATTATACTATATAAGGGGCTGCATTATACTCTATGAGGGGGTTGCCATATATTCTATGGAGGGGCTGCATTATATTCTGTGGGGGGTTACATTATATTCTGTGGAATAGCTGCATTATACTCTGAGGGGTAGCTGCATTATGCTCTAAGGGGTGGCTGCATTATACTATAAGAGGGGGGCTGCATTATATTCTATGGGGATTACATTATATTGTATGGCGGGGCTGCATTATAATCTGTGGGGTGGCTGCATTATGCTCTATGTGGGCTGCATTATACTGTATTGAGGACTATGGGGAATACATTATATGATGAACTATGGTGTGCATTATACTATGGGAAGTGAATTGTACTACATGGATGACTATGGCGGTGCATTATACTATATGGAGCACTATGAGGAGTGTATTATACTATATGGTGGACTGAGCAGTGTATTTTAATATATAGAGGACTATGGGGAGTATATTATACTATATTGAGGACTATGGGGAGTGTATTATACTATATGGAGGACTGAGGAGTGTATTATACTATATGGAGGTCTATGGAGTACATTATATTATATGGAGGACTATAGGGAGTGTATTATAAAATATGGAGGACTATGGGGAGTGAATTATGCAATATGGAGAACTGAGGAGTTTATTATACTATATGGAGGACTATGGAGTACATTATATTATATGGAGGACTATAGGGAGTGTATTATAAAATATGGAGGACTATGGGGAGTGAATTATGCAATATGGAGGACTGAGGAGTGTATTATACTATATGGAGGACTATTGGGCACATTATATTATATGGAGGACTATGGGGTGTAAACTGTAGATGTGCTGCTGATAACATGATACTGTATGGTGATTTGTTAGTGATCCATTAGTGATTGTTCTGTCCCCATCATTCTTTCTCAGACGGTGGAAAGAGGCCGGGAAACAAGTGTTGAACGACTTCAATATTGTCGATCACACTCATTTAGCGGCCTGAACTCAGCGCATATAAATACAACCGAAATGCTTCTGTGTGATGTGCAATATGTTAGCTTTTGGGGCCCCATTTTAATCTTTGCCTAGGGCCCCACTTTGCCTAAAACCGGCCCTGATCAGAGGACAAGGTATAATAGAAACAAGTGCACCAATTCTGCATGTTTGACCCACTCCGGGCTTTGGCTTACAAATGCTAATGTGAAATACTGACTAAATACTGATAGTGTGGCCGTAGCCTTATACTCACCTCCGGCAGCGGTGCCATTCAAGCAGTGTTGGCACTGTCTCTCCCGAGGCTTGCATGACATTGTTATGTCACGCAAGCCCTGCAACCAATCACCAGCTGCCTCACTCTCCCCGCCGTGGGGAAGCAAGCGAGAGTACAGCAGCTTCCACTTCCTCCAAATGTATGTGACTTGTCCAAAGGTTTGCTGTTCACACAATTATTAAACTATTACAAAGGCTTTTTAGCAAGTCATCCAAAAATTATCTTCTTTTTCAAGGAGACTAAGCAGGTGAACTCTTTTCAAAGTAAAGAAGCAAAGGCTTGTCACCATCTGTGAGCCACAGTCTGCACTGTGAAATGTAGGAGAACTTCAACTACTTGAAGGTGGTTTCTTTTCTCTAAAATACAAGCAAATTGTACTGGTTTATAGAGATGCATATGTATATAGCATTGCAATTCTATGTACCTGTATTCTAGGGTTAAATAAGTCAAATTTTTTTCCCGTAGAAAATTACTAAAAAATAATGAAAAACAATTACAATAAATACATTTTTATGCACTGTAATAAAAATATATACCATATGTATATTTTCTATACCGCTAATCAAAACAGACTATATAATACAGTGATCAGATTATTTATTGGTAAATGGCATTAAAAATGTCATGATTGATATTTTTTTTTTACATTAAACCCATAAAAATGTATTAAAAATGAAATGCTTAGACTTCGAAATGCTACTCCAGTCACCAATTGAAGTATTTCTGGCACAGAGGCACACGCCACTGAAAAGATGCGCTAAATTCATTAAATGGTGCGTATCTCCTAATGAGTTTGGCACATTTGGCAATACTGGAGTAGTGTGAGCGTGCGCTATTCAAGTCTAAAATGCATGTAATTGGGGCAATTTTTGCAATTAAAAATGTTGCACCATTTATCTTCAGCTGCCCTGTCTATTGCTGGCTGCAGAATGAGCTAACTGAGAATCCATCAGTGAGTTCAATATGGCGATCTGAAAAGGAGTTTGTCTTTTATCTTTTTTTCTGAGCTCAATTCAGCCGATTTATGACTACAGATCCCTCAAAGTACAATGTGCAGAGTATCAAGCGCCAAATGGGGCCAAATTTTTAATGATACCAAATTGCAAAAATTGTTTATAACCCCAAAGACATGTATTTATGTAAGACAAAATATAATACCTTTACGACTCCTGAACCTAAGCCCTCGGAGGATGAAAACTTATGCTTTGCCCCTGTACGTCTGTGGGAGTCCGTATATAAGATACATGAGATATAGTCAGATTTGAATAATGCAAATTATCAACTAATTATATCTTCCGCAGAAAAACTACAGACAGCCCACATCTATAAGGTTCTAATGGCGTACAACTTGCCACGCGCATACATTAGCGGTATTTAGAGTACCTTGTTGAGAAGCGGCCACATAAATCTTACGCTAATGGTTAGCGCGGGGGATAATCAGACGCATAATAATTAATTGAGGAACAGCTTTCGTCAACTTAATGCCGTTCTGCTCTGTTAGGCTTTATTTGTGTGAATAATTGGATAATGCTTCATGGTTTATTTATCTTCCATTCCCACCGATGCATTCTCATATTTTATGCAATCTCTATAAATAACGGCTTTTCATATTCTTTTCTACTCTGAGATTGATTTGCTGTGTTGGGAAATAAATTGATGTGGTTGATGGTCTGAATATTGTTACCCAAACTCTCCTCCCCCAGTCGCCCTCCCGTTACCGTTTCTGAGGACTAGAAGTAATAGACGCTCCGTTCTTCTTTTTTTTTAACAGGAAGGTGACCGGCTGTCGAATAACGGAGTCGCCGCTTTTGCATTAAAGGCCAAAGTTATTTATCCATTAAATCAAAAATTTAGGGTAAGGATTCGGAGCCCATGCTCGGGAGGCGCAAAACAATCTCTGTCTATGGCATTGTATATTTTATAATACATTTTATTTTTTTATTTTATTTTGTATAATCCGCAACTAGTAAAGATACATATAAAGTGTGCATTATTGCAGGGAACAATACACTATGGCACTGGGTTGTTTTAATATTCAAAGCTATTCATATCTATCCTGATCGGAGCCGCAAGGAAAGATGGCAGGGATTTTATATTTTGCATTTAAATTGACTAGAGGGTTTTATTTGAGAAAAAAATCATTTTGCTAACCACAATTTACCATGTACTGTAGATAAATCTTAATCAGCTCTACATCCTTAAAGGGACACTCCATGCATAAGTTGTATACTGTGTTATGTTTAATACAAAGCCTGAGGGGTGCAGAGCATGGCGGTATACTAAGCAATGTAGCAGACAAAATTTAGTTCATTCTTTTTTTTTTATCTTTATGGAGTGTTCTGTTACTTTTATTTTTCTTAAATTGCTGTAATTGGGGTTAAACATTCTTGCAATTGGGTTTTGATTACCCTTTGTAGCCTCAGTGTTGCACTGCCACTTGCTGCGTATAGAGTGAGTTAACTGAGAATCCATCAGTGAGCCTGATAAGAGGCTATAAAGGCAGGTGTAGACAGCCGAAGAGTCTCTCATCCAACAGAATCGGGCTGATCATGCAAATCACACTCCGATCAATCTTTGATCAGAATGTTAACATGGTGTGATCCAATTCACTCAGATGAGAAGATGGAAACAATTCTCCATCTTTTCCATAGTGTCATTGTGAAAAAAATCGGACTGCACTCAAATGTCATCTGATGATTCCTATGCAGTCAATGATCATTGGATCACGCTGCGATTTTTTTTCCTTGGACAGACGCTGTCTGAGGAAAACAACGAACATGTGCACGTCCCCATAAAATAACATGAAGATAAGTGCTATCCGTCAAAACAACGAATAGCACTCGTCCAATTATTATAGCCATCTGCACGAGCCCTTGAAGGGAGTTTGTAACTCTTTTATCTGTCTTTTTTAAGCACTTCAAAGTTAAAAGCGCAGGGAAACAAAAACCAAATGGTGAAAAATTTTTAATGAATCCCAATTGCAAAAAATGATTTTTAGCCCCAAAGACATGTATTTAAAGAGAATCTGTCAACAGGTTTTTCATATGTAATCTGAAGATACCATGAGATAGAGGCTGAAGCACAGAATTCAGGGATGTATCACTTGTCAAAGTGCAAGCTGCTGTTTACTAACTGTGAAGAGATTAACATTGCCGGACTAGTCCAGCAACTAAGCACCTCACTGTCTATGGACTTTGTACATAGAAAGCCTGATGTTGTTGGGGTTAGATGTGGTGTGGGCGGGGTTAGCTTTCTCAGCTCTGCTTCATTCTAAATCTTAAAGCTCTGGTTGTGTCATAACAGCTGCTCCCAGTAAACGGAGTGATACATTGTTGGTTTCAGCTTCTCTTTGCCTACATTACGCTACTCTCAGATGAGGTAGCAAAAACCTGCTGACAGATTCCCTTTAAGTAAAAAAAAGAAAATGGTTATTGCCAACTCCTTTATGGATAGAAGATGTCAACTAAGCACTTGGAAGAAAATTGGTGAAAATGAAAAGTTGAGTTGAGAAGTCAGCTTACTTCTTTATTCTTCAAAAAGACCAAGCTGGAATAAACTGGATCTGATATAGAGGAGACTTTTCCTGCACAAAGTGAAAACATAAAGTAAAAAGTCCACACAACATATTCGGGAATCGGGGCCGCCCACTCAGGATAGTGTCCGGTTCTTTAGGCCTTGGAACAGACCAACACACAGGAGATCCACGCTTCTCCAGCTCCAGACACTGAAGGATACACTCGGTCTCCATTTTATCTCCCAGACCACGCCCCTGGGGTGGGGATATGTGAGCCGTCATTCCCACCCATCTCCTATGACTCCTCGCAAAGCCTAGCCCTGGAATGGCGTAATAACTCTCTCAGCACTATATGTGTTGGAACATGTTTCCGAGCTCACATCACCACAGCTAATGACCGCAGTGACACATATCTCCCCTCAAGGACCTGTCCGGCAGTCATCTTACAATATGTGTATATACGCTCGTATATTACTGTGCTTTATGATCGTGAGTCCAATGGAAGAAACGATTGATGGAAGATGTACAGTATTAACCCTTTATTCAGTTTTGTTTATGCTTCCAGCCTCTTGCCGATGGAGCGTCAAATCCTTCGCTGCATGAGAACTATAAGAGGACTCGGCTACCCAACCAGATGTTTGAAGACTCTGCGGAGAGCAGCATGGAATCCATGAGTCAGGGAGAGAAGGACGACGGGAGTTCTTCTACTACGATACACTCTATTACCAGCCTGGATCGATTCTACGAGAGAATGTTTCCTCGCGTTAACAGCTTCCCAGAAGTCCTGCAATGTAACGGGTAAAGATCGGTCTATATTTTAGCTTGATGAAACAATTTTTTGCCTTTAAAGGAATCCTCTTTGTATAAGAAGTTCTGAAAACCTAAAGAGATGAACTGGAGTACACAGTGACAAGTAAAAGTTTCACTTTTAGAATTGAGTGTTGGTCTTTGTGTCCCAAAGAGATAGAAATTAGGAGGCTCTATAGCAAACAAAATAAATAAATATAAAAATAATTAATATTCAGCGGAGTAGACAGATAAGGCAGGGGCATAAGCCTTATAGAAGGTCATACCTCCCAACTTTTTTAAAGACAGAGAGAGGGATATGAATTGCAGCACTTACATGGTAGTTTTTGTCCATATTGAAGCCCCTTAGTGATCTCACCTAAAATACCCCTTTAATTGCACTGATAGAGTATAATGCCCTAAAAAAAGCATTCATCTTACAGTATGATACCGCAGTGAATTCCTCCGCAGTACACTTCCACAGGGTCAGTAAGGTGACCCCCACATTGACCTCAGCAAAGTATGATACCCCCATACTGTAGTTTTCCAACATAGTATGATGCTGCCATAGTGACTCCGACACAGTATGATACTCCAACAGTGCTCACAAATCTGCATGATGCCCCCAAAGTACCCTTCACAAAGTGTGATGCCACTACAGTTACCCCGCACAGTATGGTGCCCCCACAGTGACCGTCTTCGCAGGGTACGATACATCCACTAATCACGACTCACATTTTGATGCCCAGATAGTTCTCTCACCCACAGTATAATGCCCCCACAGTGCTCACAAAACTGTATGATGTTTTCAAAGTTCCCCATACATAGTATATGATGTCACTACAGTGACAGCTTTCCTTGGTGCCCCCCACTGTTCCCCAACTCACACTTTGATATCCCCACACTGCCCCCACAGTGAGTCTCTCCCACAATATGGTGCACCCACAGTGTAGCAGAGTGTATCTTTTGAGAATCCACTGGTACACAGGAGAACTTCACTGAGCAAGTTATCTTGAGTAAGCAGCATTTACTTCTTATGGGTAAACATGAGATAAGAATTCAGAAGCACACAGCCATGCTGCTGGTATAATACAGTCAAAAGCGAAAGTAAAACTAACAATAATAAGAGAGCTTCCCTCCCCACAATACAGCAAACATATAACTTCACACTATCGCCATCTGCTGGTGTAACGTCCTCTTTTACATAAACAATAATCCACTCTGTTGCATATGCCAACACTAGAGTTGAGCGACTTTTGCTTTTTTAGGGTCGCGTTTCGTTTCGTGAAACCCGACTTTTCCAAAAGTCGGGTCGAGCAAGATCGTCCGATTATAGGGAAAAGTCGGGGTCGTCCCGAAACACGAAACCCAATGTAAGTCAATGGGGAATAAAAGTCGGCAGTGAGAGGAGGACAGGAAACACACCTACAGTGCCCATTTGAATGCCAAAAGCATCAATTCTTCTTACTTAAGCTTGTCAACCTTAATTAACTTCATAATACAAGTTACGCACTGAAAAATGGGGGTTATTTGGCTAAATTTGTGGGGGGGGAGGGCTGGCTGCAGGTTTTCATGTGCCCTGGGCAAAAGAGCGCCCCTTTAACACATACCACAACTCATCATGCTCCGATACGGCAGAGAAATAGCGGTATAGTACAATGAAAAATACCTCACTTTTTACATCTCATGACGAGGCCCATCTATTTCTCCATACAAAATCATTGGTCCCATATAATGTTTGAAACAGTATATGATGAGCTCCACATAATGCTACAGTATATGTTGGTCCCCATGGATGAAGCTCCACTGTCTTATGGGCCCAAATAATGCTCCAAACATAATGGGCCCCATTTCTACTGCTCTAGTGTATAATGGGCCCTGTAAATGCTGCTCCAGTGTCTGATGTCCACCTTTGGAATGTTCCAGTGTATGGTGGGCCCCATCTATCATTCTCCAGAGTATAATGCTCCCCAAAAATTGCTGTCCCAACATAGAAAACAATCAAATAAGTCTCCTCGCTAGGGAATCCCTGTACTTGTCTGGACAGGTGCTGTAGCTTGCATAACAGCTCGCCAGCCGTTCTCACGCCCAGTATGGATTGGACGTGATTGCACAAAGGTTAGAAAGGGTACCGTATCCCTGGATAACATGTATGGATAGCGTACACATTCAAAATATATGTCTATACAGCATGAGGCAGGCTCAGACGGTGTTAGGCCCAGTATGGATTGCACGTCATTGCACAAAGGTTAGAAGGGGTACCGTATCCCCGGATAACATGCATGGATAGCGTACACATTCAAAATATATGTCTATACAGCATGAGGCAAGCTCAGACGGTGTTAGGCCCAGTATGGATTGCACGTCATTGCACAAAGGTTAGAAGGGGTACCGTATCCCCGGATAACATGTATGGATAGTGTACACATTCAAAATATATGTCTATACAGCATGAGGCAGGCTCAGACGGTGTTAGGCCCAGTATGGATTGCACATCATTGCACAAAGGTTAGAAAGGGTACCGTATCCCTGGATAACATGTATGGATAGCGTACACATTCAAAATATATGTCTATACAGCATGAGGCAGGCTCAGACGGTGTTAGGCCCAGTATGGATTGCACGTCATTGCACAAAGGTTAGAAGGGGTACCGTATCCCCGGATAACATGTATGGATAGCGTACACATTCAAAATATATGTCTATACAGCATGAGGCAGGCTCAGACGGTGTTAGGCCCAGTATGGATTGCACGTCATTGCACAAAGGTTAGAAAGGGTACCGTATCCCCGGATAACATGTATGGATAGCGTACACATTCAAAATATATGTCTATACAGCATGAGGCAGGCTCAGACAGTGTTAGGCCCAGTATGGATTGCACGTCATTGCACAAAGGTTAGAAAGGGTACCGTATCCCCGGATAACATGTATGGATAGCGTACACATTCAAAATATATGTCTATACAGCATGAGGCAGGCTCAGACGGTGTTAGGCCCAGTATGGATTGCACGTCATTGCACAAAGGTTAGAAGGGGTACCGTATCCCCGGATAACATGTATGGATTGCGTACACATTCAAAATATATGTCTCAGGAGGCAGGCTCAGACGGTGTCAGGCACAGTATGGATTTGACGGCCCAGATTACACAGCGGAGGAGCAGGGAGAGGTAAAGATTGCAAATGCTGGGGCCCTGGCCAAGCAAGGGGGGCCCACTCGTGGGCGTCGGTACTGGCACTGGGCCCCTCATAGTACAGCGGTGTGTCTGACGGCGGGTGTGCACCACCGCCGTCAGAGACACTTGATTGCACTATGAGGGACCCTGTGCCAGTGCCCGCGCCCAAGAGTCGGCCTACCCACCTGTCCAGGGCAACGGCACTCGCACGGTGTCGTGCGCTAGGTGGTGACCCCGGCCATGGGGGGGAGGCAGCACAGTTAGGGAGTTTTAGAAAGTGGCATATGTTGATGTTGGACATTCAACTGATGCAAAAGGCGAAATAGGTGAAGTACCAGGAAGAGGTGGACCAAAGCAAGCCATTTTTCTGTCACCCTATGTGTCATCAGGGGAAGGTGGGACAAAATCCTTGGAAACCCATGCGTGGTTCATTTTAATGAAGGTTAGATCATCCACATTTTGGGTTGACAGACGGGTCCTTTTTTCTGTCAGGATTGATCCAGCTGCACTGAAGACTCTTTCCGATAGCACACTTGCAGCTGGGCAAGCGAGCTCCTGTAAGGCATATTGGGCCAATTCAGGCCAGGTGTCCAGTTTAGCGGCCCAATAGTCAAAGGGGAATGACCTGTGTGGGAGAACATCGATATGGGAGGAAAAGTAGTTTGTAACCATAGTTGACAACTGCTGTCTCCTGTCACTTTCCATCGATGCAGTATTACCAGTTGTGTGAGCGGTATTTGAAAAATCAGTCCACAACATTGTCATGAAACCCCTGTCTCCAACGCCACTTCTGCTGTGTGCACCACGAACACCTCTGCCAAGCTGCCCCCGGCCCGTACGGCTCGTGTGAGAACCATCACCGCTGCTGTGTGCTGGGAATGCCTCAAGCAACCGATTTACCAGAGTTGCTTGTTTATTAGCCAATATTAGGTCAAGGTTCTCCTGTGGCATGATGTTTTGTAATTTGCCTTTATAGCGTGGATCCAGGATGCTGGCCAACCAGTAGTCGTCATCGTTCATCATTTTGGCAATGCGGGGGTCCCTTTTTAGGATCCGCAAGGCATAATCTGACATGTGGGCCAATGTTCCCGGTGTCAATGATACACTGTGAGTGCTGGGTGGAGGAGCACTTTCTGGCAAATCCACATCCCTCCAGTCACGCACAAACCCTGTACCAGACCTTGCCACGCCAACATTTTCACTTGCCCCACGAGATGCATCCTCCTCCCCTAAGTAATCATCCCCATCATCCTCCTCCTCCTCCTCCTCTTCTTCCTCCACCTCGTCCAGGAGAGGTCCCTGAGCAGACAATGGCTGAATGTCATCAAGGATTCCCTCCTCCTCTTCCTCCTCATCAACATTGGCTGCAGACGCCTGCTCCTTAAGGTGCGTCAAAGTTTGCATGAGCAGACGCATAAGTGGGATGCTCATGCTTAGGATGGCGTCGTCTGCGCTTACCAGCCGTGTGCATTCCTCAAAACACTGAAGGACTTTACAAAGGTCTTTCAGCTTCGACCACTGCACGCCTGTCAACTCCATGTCTGCTCTCAAAGTGCCTGGCCGTGTATCCTCCCACAAATGCATTATGGCATGCCTCTGCTCGCACAGCCGCTCCACCATGTGCAGGGTGGAGTTCCACCTTGTTGCAATGTCGATAATGAGGCGGTGGTTGGGAAGGTGGAGCAATCGCTGCAGCTTCTGCATACGAACGGAGTGTACAGGCGACCGGCGGATGTGCGCGCACAGTCTTCGCACCTTCTGGAGCAGGGCTGTTAACTCCGGATAATTTTTGAGGAAGCACTGCACCACCAGGTTCAAGGTGTGAGCCAAGCAAGGTATGTGGCTGAGTTTTGAAAGGGCTATGGCTGCCACAAAATTACGGCCGTTATCACTAACTACCTTGCCTGCCTCAAGATGTACACTGCCCAGCCATGACTCAGTTTGTCGCTTCAAGTACTCGGCCAGCACCTCGGCGGTGTGTCTGTCGCCCAAACACATCATCTGCAACACAGCCTGCTGACGCTTTCCACTAGCTGCTCGATAGGGGGACACATCGTGTGCAACAGTGGCAGCTGCAGATGGAGTGCTCGTACGACTGCGCTCTGTGGATGAGCTGTCGCTTCTGGAGGAGGAGGAGGAGGGTCGAACGCCTACAGCCAACTGTTTCCTATACCGTGGGCTAGGCAGCACTGTCCCACCACTGCTGTCCCCTGTGGACCCTGCATCCACCACATTAACCCAGTGCGCAGTGATGGACACGTAACGGCCCTGGCCATGCCGACTGGACCATTCATCAGTTGTGAGGTGCACCTTTCCGCTCACTGACTGCTTGAGTGCATGGACAATGCGGTCTTTCACATGATGGTGGAGGGCTGGGATGGCTTTGCGAGAGAAGAAGTGGCGACTGGGTAGGTCATAGCGTGGTACTGCATAGGCCATGAGTTCGCGGAAAGCTGTGCTTTCCACCAACCGAAAGGGCATCATCTCAAACGAGATTAGTTTGGCAATGTGGGCGTTCAAACCCAGTGTACGCGGATGAGAGACTGAGTACTTTCTTGACCTACTCATAGTGTCTGGGAGGGTGAGCTGAACTTGAGAGCTGCATATGGTGGAAGTAGCGGTGGACAGGGCGGACTGAGAGAGGGTTGATGATGGTGATGGAGTTGGTGTTCTTTCTGATGGCCTAGAATCAGTCTTTCGTTGATATAACAGTGGGATTCCCTGACTGCTGTGGCCTTGCAACGACACCTCAACATTTGCTGCTGTGCTAACCGGTGGGCTTACAGTGGGGGAAACAATGTAGCGTTGCTGACTACCTTCGTTGTGATCAGTTGCACATGTGGCACTTGAGGTTTGGTGTTGTGTCCATGCTTGCAAGTGCATGCTGGTTAAATGTCTAAGCATGCAACTGGTATTCAAATTTTTCAGATTTTTCCCTCGGCTAAAGGTCTTTGCGCACTTCTTACAGATAACCTTGGCCTGATCATGAGGATTTTGTTCAAAAAAGTGCCACACTGCACTCTTCCTACTTTGGCAGACATTTTGCGGCCTAGCACGCTGTGATCTTTTGACCCTCTGGACAAGCTGTCCAGCAACTCTTTTGATGTTTGGAACCTGTCTTTGGAGTGCTCCGGGCCTGCCAGATAACAGCTGTTGCGATGTCGATGTCTGCTGTGGATGCTCCTCATCTGAGCTATTGGAAACAGCACCCTCTTCCCCCAATGGATGCCAATCTGGGTCAACAACTGGGTCATCCATCACCTCCTCTTCTATGTCATGTGCACCTTTCTCTGTGTCACCGTGTATGGTGGTATAGTGTGCGGGAAGGGGCACCTGAGTCTCATCAGGGTCAAAATCTGGCTCTGTACACTGCGAGGACAATGTAGTGCTCTGAGTGAATGTACCAGCAGAATCATCCATCAGCGGCTGTGCATCAGTGCACTCCATGTCAGATTCATCTTGGCCTGGGTAATTCACCATTTGACTTGATAATCCAGGCATGGTATGTGAAAACAGCTCCATGGAGTAATCAGTAGTATGGCCTGCGTCATCCTTCAATCTTGGTTGGGGTGAAGGACACAAGGAAAGGTGTGGTTCATGAACATGAGCCTCCAATGACGACTCAGTGCTTTTACTTTTTACAACAGAAGAAGAGGAGGCGATAGAGCTGGAGGCTGAGTCAGCAATGTAAGACAAAACTTTTTCCTGATGCTCTGCCTTTAAAAGCGGTTTGCCAACTCCTAGAAAACTAAGCGTTCGAGGCCTTATGTAGCCAGACGATGACGCAGGGTCAGCACCTCCTGCATTCGGTCCTATTTTGCTCTTGCCACTACCATCAGATCCACCACCAACACCATCATTACCAGCTGCCAACCCCCGCCCAATTCCACGGCCTCTTCCACCAGCCTTCCTCATTTTTGGTAGAAATGTAGACAAAATCCAACAAACTATATAGTAATGTAAAACAAGGTACAAGGTGTCTATAGGACAGGGGAGTTTTAGAATTTCTGCACACACTTGTGGACAGTGGACACTTGTGGATTGTGTGCGGCCCACTGATATCTGAGCGCTATGTGACACGCTCGATGGCACAGCTGCCTGTGACCAAAGTGACGAGAGGATAATGGAGATTTTGAATCTCTGCGTACACTTGTGGACAGTGGACACTTGTGGATTGTGTGCGGCCCACTGATATCTGAGCGCTATGTGACACGCTCGATGGCACAGCTGCCTGTGACCAAAGTGACGAGAGGATAATGGAGATTTTGATTCTCTGCGTACACTTTTGGACACTGGACACTTGTGGATTGTGTGCGGCCCACTGATATCTGAGCGCTATGTGACACTCTCGATGGCACAGCTGCCTGTGACCAAAGTGACGAGAGGATAATGGAGATTTTGAATCTCTGCGTACACTTTTGGACACTGGACACTTGTGGATTGTGTGCGGCCCACTGATATCTGAGCGCTATGTGACACGCTCGATGGCACAGCTGCCTGTGACCAAAGTGACGAGAGGATAAGGGAGATTGGATTGCTTTTAAAAAAGCAGTTTGCGGAGCAGTGGGTAAACAGCAATGCCAGCGTGTCAGGAAGCCTTAAAAGGCAGCCCAACAACCAACACCACTGATACACCACAATATAGCCTCCCCTTGCACTGCACACACAGTGACTTGTGTGTTGTGCAGGCCAAATCGCTAGCAGCAGAAGCAGTTTTTTTGTCTTCTTCCCTGCCTAACGCTCTCCCTACAGAATCAGCAGCAACCTCTCCCTATACTAAGATCGGCAGAAGTAAGATGGCGGTCGGCGTGCACGCCCTTTTATACCCCCTGTGACGCCCACCAAAGCAAGCCAATCACTTGCATGCCCTTCTGAAAGATGGTGGTGACCCGTGCCTATGTCATCACGTTGCCCACAGTGTCCGTGGATCCTGATTGGCTGAAAAAGAGCGCAAAACAAACTTTTGAAACGCGACTTTGGCACGTAAGTCGCCGACCTCGTGGCCGACCTCATCCTAGGGTCGGGTTTCGTTTCATGAAACCCGACTTTGCCAAAAGTCGGCGACTTTTGAATTTTTTCGACCCGTTTCGCTCAACTCTAGCCAACACCATTTCTCAACAGTAAGGACTTATTCAGTCAAACCCAACTTTTTTATTAGTCTCTGGTGTTTATCAGCATTCAACACCTTCGTGAAGATGTCTGCTGTCATTTCTTCAGTAGGATAATCCTTCAAGAAATTATACTTCACATTTCCCAAGTCTTTGATTTCAAAATGTTACTTCAGGACTTTTAGAATGTTTTCTTTATCCCTTTCTTTTTCAGAACATATCAGAATATCGTCTACATATATGAGTACATAAATCCATCTATTCATCAGCCTTTTTGTGTACAAGCATGGATCAGCTTTGCGTCTTTGAAAATTTTCATTTGTAAACACTTCTGTGATTTTGTCATTACACACTTTAGCTGCTTGCTTTAAACCATGTATGCTTTTCTGTAGTTTGCAAACTTTGTTTGGGTTTCTTTCATCTTTGAATCCTGGAGGTTGTTCCATGTAAATGTCTTCTGTTAAATCTCCATTCAAAAATGTCTTTACATCCATATGTATCAGTTCCATCTGTTTCATTGCTGCAACTGTAAGTAAAGTTCTTATTGTAGTATGTTTGACAACTGGAGCAAATGTCTCGTCATAGTCTTCACCATATTTTTGAGAATACCCATTAGCTACGAGTCTTGCTTGGTATCTTTCAGGTGTGCCATCTGTTTTGTATTTTACTTTAAAAATCCATTTACATCCTATGGCTTTTCTTCCTTCTGGATTTCATTTCTGTTTCTGTTGTTTCTATCCATTTATTAGCTTCTTCTTTAGGGAGTTTAAACAGGTAGGTTCATAAATTTTACTTGTGCTTGTCTTGTATGAGAGACGTTTTGGTGGTTTTCCTTTGTTCTCTCTCATTGAACGTCTTGGTTCTGTGTCTGTTTGTAGTTGTATTTCTTCATTTTCAGTATTCTGTTCTTCATCAATTTCAACTACTTTTTCATCAAATTCTTCAGCTATGTCACTTCTGTTTTTCTCATTTTTTGTGTCAATTGAAATCATAGTGTCTTCATTTAGATCCTCAATGAATGTCATACTGTTACTCACCGTGACTCTGTCTGTTATGGGATCTAGGATTCTGTATCACTTGCAATTTTCACTATATCCAACAAATATTCCCTCCATGGATCTGTTTTGAAGTTTGGAATGTTTTTCTGTTGGAATGAATATAAAAACTTTACATCCAAAAACTTTTAAATGATTGACACTTGGTTTCATACCTTGCCACAGTTCATATGGAGTTTTCTTCAGTTTTCTGGAAAAAAGTCTGTTCTGTAGATATGTAGCTGTCATTGCTGCCTCACCCTAATATTTCTCTGATAGTTTGGAATCTGTCAGCATACATCTCATCATTTCTGTCAGAGTTCTGTTTTTCCTTTCTGCTACTCCATTTTGTTCAGGTGTGTACGGAACAGTTTTCTGGTGTTCTATACCATTTTGTCTTAAGTAGTTTTCTATTTTGTGACCTGTAAATTCACCTCCATTATCACTTCTGATGACAATTGGCTTCCTTTGAAATTTGTTACTCGACCTTGTTACGTAGTCTGCAAGTTTATCAAAAACTTCACTTTTGTTCTTAATTAAGTATGTGACTGTGTATCTTGAGTAGTCATCTATGAAAGTCACCATGTATCTATTTCCTCCTGATGTAGTCACTTGCATGGGTCCACATCCATCAGTATGCACCAAATCAAGTGGTCTTTTGCTTTTCATCTCAATTTCTTATGGAATAGATATTTGTTATGATTGAGTCACCGTAGGAGGCAAAAACAGAAAAGCTAGCTAAGTCCAGAAAACCCAGAGAAGTTGGCAGCTATCGGATTGCAGACCCCTGAACTTATCAACACAACTAGCAGTAGCCGTGGGGGGTTCCTACGATGCCCTAGACCCCTCGATCACAGCCGGAGATATAAATAGGCCTAAAGAAAGAAAGGGGAAATCTAAACTGCCCCAGAGCAGACCCCAAAGCAATAGGCAGCCCCCCACAAATAATGACGGTGAAGCAAGATGAAAATACAAACACAGACAGAAAGATAGGCTGAGCAAAGACGGGGCCCAAACTAACTATATAGAAAAGGACAGAAAGACTGCTGTCTGCAATCCGTGAAAAACCCTATGAAAATAAGAGCCAACAGACTGACAGTGAAAAATGCCCTGAAGACGCTAGGCTTCAAAAAGCTATGTCAGTACTTAGGCATATACTGAAGACAGAGCTACAGGCAAAAGGAGATTCAGCTCACCCCAGCAGGGAATGGCAGAATCCAGAAAAGAAAGGAAAACAAAAACTAAACACAAATGCAACAGGCAAAGCAAAAAACTTAGCTTTAAGAGAGCAGGAATCAGACTGGTGTCCTAGGAGTCCACAGAGAAATCACCCGCATGGAGGAATGGGCGTATGCAGCCTTATATCCAGTCTGTGACTCCACTCAGCCAGTCATCATCATAAATCTCAGGTGTCTGATAATCAGACTCACTACCTCTCCTCACCAGAAGAGGGAATTCCTCGGGCCTCAGTGATGAAGGGGAAAATGAACTCACAACAGTACCTCCCCCTTGAGGAGAGGTCACCGAACCCTCAACCACGCCACCAGGGCGATCAGGGTGTGCCCGATGAAAGGCACGCACCAGTCTCCTAGCATGAACATCAGAGGCAGAAACCCAGGAATTATCCTCCTGACCATAACCCTTCCACTTAACCAAATACTGGAGTCTCCGTCTAGCCAGACGAGAATCCAGTACTTTCTCTACCTCATATTCAATGTTACCTTCAACCAATACAGGGTCTGGAGGTGCCACTCCCGGAACAACAGGTTCAACAAATCTCTTCAACAAGGACTTATGAAACACATTATGGATTTTAAATGTGACAGGAAGAGCCAAACGAAAAGAGACCGGATTAATAATCTCCAAAATCTTGTAAGGTCCAATAAATCTAGGCTTAAACTTAGGAGAGGCCACCTTCATAGCAATATTTTTTGATGATAACCACACCAAATCACCAACCTTAAACTGGGGACCAATTGTCCTATGTCGGTTGGAAAACCGCTGGGCCTTTTCCTGGGAGAGAGATAACTTATCCACCACTTGGTCCCAGATCTGGTGCATTCTCTCCACCACAGTGTCAACCCCTGGGCAGGCAGACGGCTCCACCTGCCCTGAAGAAAATCGAGGATGAAACCCAAAGTTGCAAAAAAAAGGTGACATCAAAGTGGCAGAACTAGCTCTGTTATTTAAAGCAAATTCGGCCAAGGGTAAAAATGAAACCCAATCATCCTGATCAGCGGAAATAAAACATCTCAAATATGACTCCAAGGTCTGGTTTGTTCTCTCTGTCTGCCCATTGGTCTGAGGGTGAAAGGCAGAGGAGAAGGACAACTGAATTCCCAGCTTGGAACAGAAAGTTCTCCAAAATCTAGACACAAACTGAACTCCTCTGTCAGACACAATGTTCTCAGGAATCCCGTGCAAGCGAACCACCTGTTGCAAAAACAGGGGCACCAACTCAGAGGAAGACGGCAACTTAGGGAGTGGTACAAGATGAACCATCTTAGAGAACCTATCACAAATCACCCAAATAACAGTCATCCTTTGAGAGACAGGCATATCGGAGATGAAATCCATTGAAATATGGGTCCATGGCCTCTTGGGGACAGGCAAAGGCATCAACAACCCACTAGAGCGGGAGCATGATTTAGACCGGGAGCACGTCCCACAGGACTGCACAAAATTCCTGACATCACGAGACAAGGAGGGCCACCAAAAAGACCGACTCACAAGATCTCTAGTACCAAAAATACCTGGATGACCAGCCAAAGCAGAGCAATGAACTTCAGACATCACTCTCTTCTTCCACTGGTCAGGAACATACAACTTTCCACTGGGACAACGCTCAGGCTTGTCTCTCTGGAATTCTTCCAGAGCACGTCTCAAATCGGGCGAGATGGCAGAAAGAAATACCCCTTCGCCTAAGATGGTAGCAGGTTTGGTCACCACAGGAGAATCAGCAAAGAAACTCCTAGAGAGTGCGTCTGCCTTGACATTCTTAGTTCCAGGAAGAAAAGAAACCACAAAATCAAAACGTGTAAAAAACAAGGCCCACCTAGCCTGTCTAGGGTTCAAGCACTTAGCCGACTCTAGATAAACCAAATTCTTGTGGTCGGTGAGGACCACGACTTGATGCTTAGCTCCCTCCAACCAATGTCTCCACTCCTCAAATGCCCATTTCATGGCCAACAGTTCCCGATTCCCCACGTCGTAGTTATGTTCAGATGGAGAGAACTTTCGGGAAAAGAAAGCGCAGGGATTCATTTTAGATGTTACAGGATCCCTTTGGGACAAAACAGCTCCTGCACCAATCTCAGAAGCATCCACCTCTACCTGGAACGGAAGTGAGACATCAGGTTGCCGCAAAACCAGGGCGGAGGTGAATCTTCGCTTCAACTCCTGAAAGGAAGAAACAGCCTCCGGAGACCAATTTAACACATCAGCACCCTTCTTAGTCAAATCAGTCAATGGCTTGGCAATATTAGAAAATGTTGCTATAAATTTCCGATAAAAATTAGCAAAACCCAAAAACTTCTGGAGGGCCTTCAAAGAAGTGGGCTGAACCCAATCATAAATGGCCTGTACCTTGACTGGATCCATTTCAATAGTTGACGGAGACAGAATAAATCCCAAAAATGAAATCCTCTGTACCCCAAAAAGGCATTTAGATCCCTTGACATACAGGAAATTCTCCCTCAAGATCCGGAACACAGTCCAAACATGTTCCACATGAGAATCCCAATCCTTGGAGAAGATCAAAATATCATCCAGATAGATAATCAAAAATTTATCCACAAAATCTCGGAAAATATCGTTCATGAAGCACTGGAAGACAGAAGGGGCATTAGTGAGCCCAAAAGGCATCACCAGGTACTCAAAATGTCCCTCCGGAGTATTAAACGCTGTCTTCCATTCATCCCCATGCTTAATGCGAATAAGATTATACGCCCCCTGAGGTCAAGCTTGGTAAACCAGCAAGCACCTTTAACTCTAGAGAATAGATCCGAAATCAGGGGTAACGGATACTGATATTTAACAGTAATCTTGTTGAGGGCCCGATAATCAATACAAGGTCTTAATGATCCATCCTTTTTGGCTACAAAAAAAAAAACAGCACCTAAGGGTGAAGAGGATGGTCTAATATGACCCTTCTCCAATGCCTCCTTAATATAGGATCGCATAGCCTCGTGCTCGGGTACAGATAAGTTGAAAAGCCGACCCTTGGGGAATTTACACCCCGGGTTCAGCTCAATAGCACAGTCATAACTCCTATGAGGAGGCAAAGACGCAGACTCATTCTCACTAAATACATCATAAAAGTCAGCCAAATAGTCAGGAACATCATGTGACTGGGGAGAGGTGGAGAAAACAGGAGCATCACTAAGGGCACACCGACAACCCCAACTCACCACAGACAAAGATTTCCAATCCAGAACTGGATTATGGATTTGTAACCAGGGAAACCCCAGAACAATGGTATCATGCAGATTATGCAACACCAAAAATCTGCAATTTTCTTGATGGTCTGGGGCGACCCGCATCACCACCTGGGTCCAAAACTGAGGTTTATCTTTAGCCAAAGGAGTAGCATCAATCCCCCTCAAAGGGATAGGCGTCCGCAGAGGTGTCATAGGAAATCCACAACGTTTAGCAAAATCCAAGTCCATTAGGTTTAGAGCTGCTCCCGAATCTACAAATGCCTTGGCGGAAAATGTGGACAGGGAGCAGATCAGAGTAATAGCCAGAAGAAACTTAGGTTGAACACCACCAACAGAAAACGTGTGTGCAAAGCGTTTCTCTCGTTTAGGACAGACAGAAATAATATGCGAGGCATCTCCACAGAAAAAGCACAACTTATTACGCCTTCTGAACTCCTGACGCTGCTCTCTGGAGAAAACTCTATCACATTGCATAGGTTCAGTCATTTGTTCAACTGGTGGCAACAACTCTCGTGCAGTTTTGCGTTCGCGCAAACGCCGATCAACCTGAATGGCTAATGACATAGAATCGTCCAGACCAGAGGGAACAGGAAATCCCACTATAGTATCTTTTACGGCTTCTGACAAACCCTTCCGAAAGAGAGCAGCCAAGGCATCATCATTCCAGGTAGTAAGTACCGCCCACTTTCGGAATTTTTGACAGTACAATTCTGCAGAATCTCGACCCTGGTTCAATGCCAGCAGGGTCTTTTCAGCCTGATCAATGGCATTAGGTTCGTCATACAACAACCCCAAGGCTTGAAAGAATGCGTTCACATTAGTCAGAATAGGATCATCTGGTTTCAAAGAAAACGCCCAATCCTGGGGATCGCCACGCAGCAAAGAGATGACAATTTTAACCTGCTGCGCGGAGCTCCCTGACGAGTTAGGCTTCAAGGCAAAAAATAGTTTACAATTATTTTTGAAATTCAAAAATTTAGATCGATCCCCAAAAAATACATCAGGTGTAGGAATCTTTGGTTCAGCAGCATGTGAATGAGCAAGGTAGGCGGAAATTCCCCGCACTTCCGCAGCGAGCTGCTCCACACGATCAGACAATTGCTTTATCTCCATTGAGAGAAAAAAAAATTCCCCCTACGGCCTCAGAGATATAGAGGAAAAAATATACACACTTTTTTTTTTGCAATTCTTTCCTGCTATTGAGTGCCCTAGGATCTGCGGTTCGGCGGGTGATTCTGTTATGATTGAGTCACCGTAGGAGGCAAAAACAGAAAAGCTAGCTAAGTCCAGAAAACCAGAGAAGTTGGCAGCTATCGGATTGCAGACCCCTGAACTTATCAACACAACTAGCAGTAGCCGTGGGGGGTTCCTACGATGCCCTAGACCCCTCGATCACAGCCGGAGATATAAATAGGCCTAAAGAAAGAAAGGGGAAATCTAAACTGCCCCAGAGCAGACCCCAAAGCAATAGGCTGCCCCCCACAAATAATGACGGTGAAGCAAGATGAAAACACAAACACAGACAGAAAGATAGGCTGAGCAAAGACGGGGCCCAAACTAACTATATAGAAAAGGACAGAAGGACTGCTGTCTGCAATCTGTGAAAAACCCTATGAAAATAAGAGCCAACAGACTGACAGTGAAAAATGCCCTGAAGACGCTAGGCTTCAAAAAGCTATGTCAGTACTCAGGCATATACTGAAGACAGAGCTACAGGCAAAAGGAGATTCAGCTCACCCCAGCAGGGAATGGCAGAATCCAGAAAAGAAAGGAAAACAAAAACTAAACACAAATGCAACAGGCAAAGCAAAAAACTTAGCTTTAAGAGAGCAGGAATCAGACTGGTGTCCTAGGAGTCCACAGAGAAATCACCCGCAGGGAGGAATGGGCGTATGCAGCCTTATATCCAGTCTGTGACTCCACTCAGCCAGTCATCATCATTAATCTCAGGTGTCTGATAATCAGACTCACTACCTCTCCTCACCAGAAGAGGGAATTCCTCGGGCCTCAGTGATGAAGGGGAAAATGAACTCACAACAGATATTCTTGTGGCTTTAGATTTTATACATCATTCCCATATTACGGTAATTGAGCAATCTGATATCTTTAGATCTTTTGTCAATTCTTTTCTTTGTAGTTCCCTTATACTGTCAGGGTGTCTGTGTCCTAGACTTCTATATGCCACATGTGAATACAGTTCTTGTGATCATGTGTACATAGCGCACTCAGCTATAGTGTGAGCTTTTTGACACTATTCTAAAACAACCCTCACGGGTCAAATGTTGCACACAGCCTAGCGAGTATCCCACATAAAGTCAATTAAAACATAACCTTTAATGAACCATTAAAAGGACAGAACACACAAAAACATTACAAAAAAGGGCTCACGTGAACCAGTGCTCAATAAAAAATACTTTGGTCTCACCATTGGTATTAGATATAGCATTCCAGCATCATGGCGTATCCTGCTGGAGAGACGATCCACTCATGGGGAGCTGAGACATGGGAAAACCAGTGTTAATGTAAAGTATTCCCCTACACTCTCTGTCGTGCCCCAGCGTTACTCCTGTCCTAACAAGGACAGGCCCCAAGTGGATTCTGTAATGGACACCCCCACTGATAAGGGAAAAAATAGACAGAAGCTCCTCAGAAGCATTCTGTAATGCTGTAGATAAGCCCCCGATGTAACCTGAAAGATAAGAAAAAAGAGTTAGATTATACTCACCCCACCGTCTGTTTCGGTCCGATGGGTGTTGTGGTCCTGTCGGCGCCTCCCATCTTGCAGCGATGACGGCCTCTTCATTCCTGCCCATCGCGGCTCCGGTGCAGGCGCACTGCTCTGCCATGTTGGGGGCAGAGCAGAGTCCTGCAGTGCGCAGGCGCCGGGAGAGGTCTGGCACCTGCGCACTGCAGTATTCTGCTCTTCCCTCAACAGGGCAGAGCAGTGCGCCTGCGCCGGAGCCACGACAGGAAGGAAAGAAGAGGACTGCATCGTATGAATATGGGAGGCGCCGGACCAGACCGTGACACCCATCAGACCGAAACAGATACCGGGGTGAGTATAATATAACTCTTTTTTCTTATCTTTCAGGTTACATCTGGGGCTTATCTACAGCATTACAGAATGCTGTAGATAAGCCCTTGATGTCGGTACCAGCAGCTCATATTCGAAAAAAGGGGTGACAGTTTCCCTTTAAGGATGAAGAGCTCCAGATCAACTGAAATAATTAACCCTTGCAATAACAGCAAGGAAGACCTGCACTGCTAAAAGGAAGGTGAAACTGAACTAATAAGTGCAGGAGTTTGTATAACTAGACGCTGGAATCTTTTGGCCCCTGTCTGTCGCTATATACCTGTGATACCTTTCATGTATAATGATATTAAGAATTTTGTATCCACTTGTGAAACTTGCGGGCGTGACGCGCAGTCCTTAAGGAAATGTCCAACACAACCACAATAAAGGCAAAGTCCAAGATCACACCGACGTCTCCTCTCAACTGCCCTAGAGCTGACAGCTGATTTCTTGCAAAATGCTCTCCAGAACTTTGAGACAAATTGCAGCTCCCTAGTGGATACAAAGTTCAGAGGGATACCTTGCAATCTCACCACATGATTAAAAAACAACCTGGAAAGCGTTTCAGTATTAGATAATTTGGCATTAGGGACAGGATCAATAGCGCAAACAGAAGGATGATGGGGAGGTAGTATATTTGCCTCTTTTTCCCAGAACACATCTCCAAAGTCCTTCGGGTATCCCAGCAGACCCTACAGACTAGCGGAGCAAATTTGTACAGAACCAGGACAAAGGCAAAGTCAGGTCACTTTTCAAGGTCAGAATACCTGAAGAATAGTGGATCAGAGCAAAGGGGCTGATCAAACGGATGGTCAGAACGAGGTCCAAAGTGAGGCAGTAATAGATCAATAAGCAAAGCACAGAAATACAAGGCAAACAGCCCTACTGAGCGAATGCTTTGATTGGCAGAGATATGGGCCGAGAGCTCTGCTAAGTAGCAATGTGATAATTTAGAAACAGGGAGCACCTGCAAAAGCTCAGCACTTCCCATTCTCGGATTGGACAGCTGAGCTGTCAATCAAAATACCGATAGCTCAGCACACCCCTGAACCAAATTGGATGTCTGATCTGTCAATCATTGTGCCCACGACACTCTGAGGAATCATGACTCGGGAACAATGTAGCTCCATTCAATATTTGTCTTTGGCCACTGCTAATAACAACTGGTCAGTGCCAGGTGTCCTCAGGATAGATCATAAATATCATAGCCCTTTAAGTGCTGGATGCTGCACAGACCTCGTTCTGGTTTTTTCAATTATTCAAACTTTGTATGATTTAGTTTCAACCACAGATTTAATATTTTAGCTAGGATTAACAAAGACTGTGCAACACAAGGCAATTATTTTCCTTGCTTATGCCAAGGTAGCAGATCTACTACTGGGAGTATTTCCTGATTTCCTGCTGTCATTACTTGCATAGTGATCTGTCATCGGTAGCATTAGACAATAAGAGCCCGAGTAATAGCATAAGTCTTTGGAGTGTTACTGTATTTATTTATGGTCTGCATTCTGTAAAGTGGCGCTGGGCGATAGCCGTGGGTGAGGCACTCGTGTCCTGTTCCCCAGCGCCTTACATGAAAGTTGAGGTCCTTGCTGGGTGTGTGAATTTGTGCTGTGAGGGCATTAACCCTGTCCAGGCCGCATGTAACCATTGTCGCTGGCAGGTACGGACGGTGGATGAAATTCAGCCCTGGAATTTGAAATCACACAGGCCCATGTTGTTCCCGACCCCAAGCACCAGGAAATCTTACTAATATTACCCTGGATGGAAGAAAGCAAAATTTACTGTAAGAGCAATATTTCTAATGATACCCGTGGCCTGCTGGGTATCATTAGAAATACTGACAGACTCAGCGACTTTGTGCTCCATCACAACTCTTAACAGTATGGGTATCTTCAGAACACTGATTCTGTTAACAACATAGCAGAAAAGACGGCCCACGGCCAGACAGGCCCTTCTGCAATTTGCCAGAATTTGCAAATAAAGTCCGTGGAGCCTCATTTAAAAGTCTCAAACACGGAACTAACCAGATCTTCCTCCAGGGAAGGACCCAGCCAAGGAGTGGCTCCTTTCGGAAACCACCATTACCACCATATTAAGTGGCCCTTTAAATCAATATCCAGCTCTTTACGAGTTTAAAGATGGACAAGGGAAATACCAAGGCCAGGTATCCATCCACAGACAGCTGTTTCGGGGTATTGCCCCTCATCAGTGTGGAGTGGGATTCTGGGTAGGTGGGAGCAATGCCTAGTAGACCAACATCACGAAACAATCACTGACCTCAGAGAGACCAGTCAAAGAAAACACTGCGACAGCCGGCAAAGGCGCTCAATCAGTGAAATCCTAGGTGCATTGCTCCCTGGGAAATACGAATATGCAAATAAAGTCCGTGGAGCCTCATTTAAGAGTCTCAAACTCGGGACTAGCCAGATCTTCCTCCAAGGAAGAATTGCCAGATGGCCAGTCTGATCCTGGTCGCTGGTTTGCCAGGACCAGATGTTTCACAGTTCAGTGAGGGAGATCACCAGTCAAAAATAAACTCTTTACTGAAAGGCAATTTGATAAGGGTAATATACAATGGATAGTGGGTACAAAGTCTTATAGATGTTTCCTTTCCAGTTAGAAGCATTTTCCATACAGTGTCCTTCCTTCACGCAACGGCTCTTTGTGTCAACTGTTTCTCCCTACTTCACCACAACCCAACTTTATCGCTAGAGTCCTGAGCAGAAAGTTTTCTCCACTTGCTCTGCAGTTCCAAGTATTTTTTCAAATGCTCCTACCCTGCAGTTCCCATTAGGAACCATTCACCGTTCCCAGCTAGTTAGTACTGTTAGGCCTGTTACCTTCTGCGTTACAAGCTCGGGGTCTTGTAACTAGGTGTTCTAGGACCCGTCTCCGGAAGGCCACTCTGGCTCTCTGTCACTTATTCTCAGGGTCTCGCTATCCCTCCACTGATCCAGGGTAACCCCTGAATTCGGCACTGCTCACTTCGGACTCTCAGTCCTCTCACTATGCACTCCAGACCCTATCTGCCCCCTATCTGCCTTTCTGGAAGAAGTCACTTTCTCTTACACCAGCCCCTCCCACTATGGGCCAGTCCCAGCTATAAGCTCTTACTTACCCTATAGTCAACTATATACATCATTAGCATGTCAACACATATATTACCAACACTACTTACATATCTAATGCACATCGCCATCTATATATAAATATTACATTTCAAATTACACAGTTTTTACAAAAGACGCAGGGCACAATTCACAAGACATTACAATAGCGCGATTTGTGTCTTCAGGGTAAGGAATGCAACATCAACAGTCCACCTCATTACAATGCAATGCACCATCAACCATATAATAAAGAAACATAATAACAGGAGGCAATATACGCTTGTCTTAATGAAGTGGCGTTTTATAGTAGAATGCGCCAATTTAATTCAGAGTCGCACATCACGTTATCAGCGGCGAGAGCTTTGCCAGAAATGTAACTTTGGTGGAGCTGGCCAGGATTGGAATGAAAACATCAGAAGTTGCGAAAATTTTGTGCAACTTTGCTTTGTGCAAAAAAAAGTGCAACTTTTCAACATGATGCACGCTAATTTTGGGGTGTAAACAGTGATGTGTTGGCCCCATAGTTTACACCCAACTTTTCAAAGTATATATTTTCTGCGAAACTCTGCAACATGTCAGACTAAAACCTATATGACAACAATCATGCAGCCAATATCGGATTCATGCTGCCTCTGGTTCAGTGAGTTTCTTTTAAAAGGAGTGTTGTCATCATGCTGGCATGCTGTATCTGCTTTGGACAGACCTATGGAGCCCTACGTTACTAAAGCTAAAATACATTTATATCTCAGTGATTTGAAGCATTGACGTTTGTACTTTCAGCTAAAAACATTGCAAAAGGTACTCAGGAATTAACCAAAAGAACACAAAATAGGCATTTCAGTACAAAACATGCCGGCGTATTCTGAAGTATCTTCCGCCTGAAAACCTGTCAGATTCGAAAATGTCTAAAAGACGTAACATTCACATACCCATAGATGTCTACCTGTCCTTTTAGGTAACTTCAGAAAAAGCTGTCATATGTGTAAATAAGGAATAGCACTATCTCTATGATATCCTGCATTTTACAAGTTTTCCAATCATAGGAAATAAGTTTAGTGTGATCCCTCACAGGTGACAGAACTGTAGACAGATTTGAGCAGTTTTAAGGCCATGTGCCCACGCTGAGTATTTGGTGAGTTTTTTTTACCTTAGTGTTTGTAAGCCAAAAACTCACTAAATTCTCAACATGTGCTCGTGAGTAAATCATCACTGCTGAGTGACTGATAAGTAGGGAAAGAAGAATTTCTATAACATTTATTACTAGTGAGTAAGGGTCCTAGCACTTTGTCATGGAGATGTTTACCCAAAGCCTGTGTTCATACTGTCTTTTCTTCTTTGTGTTCTTCTTTCAGATGTGATGTTAAGCTGTGTCTGTACAGTCTGTGTTTGCAAAGCTTACCTGTCCTGGATACTGAACTTAGGCAAGAGCAATATACGGTGAGTGTGATGGAACGAGTCTCACTCAGCTCCAGTGTCTGTCATGTGAGGAACAGTAGAGGTTCTCAAGTATGGCAAGATACGTCCACCCATAACTGAAGAGTGGAGACATTCTACAAATATGATAGAACGCCTCCGATGTAGACTGCATTATGTCCCAGGAGAGCATGCACAGGTTTATTGTATATTCACACTGGGACCATCTGATGCAATTCTAGAAGCTAAAAACATCAGTGATCAGGTGTGGTAATTGGGATATGGCGGCACATTTCTTCTGCAGCGGCCTTTACAAGAGGAATGTGGTATTGAATGGAGCTGTCTAAATTGATGCATGACTAATACTATGGTCGCTCTTTGTCCTCCAGAGTGGATCAGTTATTGTGGAAAAGTCATGGAATTATGGAAATCGCAGGATTGATAGACAAGTTAATGAAAAACAAAACTTTAAAAACATCTTGATTTATTTAATATCAAGTATTAGAGCCACATACCGAAATCCCCGCACTTCTGTCTGCTATCTATGAGGTTATTAATGGTCGCCTGAGGAATGTTTTGACTCCCTGAATGCACTTGGGCAAATCATCAAGATCCGCTGCTGGCATCTGTTTTTATAATTGCTGACCAATGATGTCCCAGATGTGCTCGATGGGAGACAAGTCTGGAGACACTGCAAGCCGTGATAGCATGTTTAGGCCACGCAGGCTGCTCGCAGTAGTACTAGTAATATGCGGCCTGGCCTTGTCATCTTGAAAAATTATTTGGTTATGAAAAAGGAAAGTGAAGCGCCTCCTGGTACAGGGATATTAATAATTGTTAGGACTCTCACATGATTGATAAATATCTGGTTAGTGAGGAAAATGTTAAAACTATATCAATTTGCTCTCTCCATAACTGTACTGACTTGTAGGAATAACCTGCCGGGTCATTTTTACCGAACATTGGGCACCATAGAAATGGCCGCACACTTCGGTCCCAAGTGTCGGTGGCAGTGCCGGGTATTGATGCGAGTTTCTCGCGTCACACTTGCAGGTCTGACCCCAGCCTAAAGCATAGGGAAGTTGCAGAGCCACTGAGGAGTTCCTGATGGTTGCTTTGTAGTAATGGAGAATCATCTTTAAGACTTGACATTCACTTCGCTGTCCTCCTGACGTGTTCTCAGCGCATACATGAAATTGCAGGTTGGCTCTATGCAGTATACAGGTTATCTTTGATTGTGTTTCTTTAATCTGATGCTGAAATTGAGGATAAAATATTTTCTGCAGACTCCGGGTCACAACATATGTCTCTATTAGTTGGAAATAAATTGCTCGGCTGCGACCTCTGAGCCCAGCATTCACCAGAACATTGATTTTTCCTCTTTATAATCTTTTTCTGTAGATGTTTCTACAGATTCTCCGCATAAACCTGACCGATCTATTGCTGGAGAAGAAGATTGACAGAGAACTGTACACGCACATCTTGTCATCACAGGAGACCGTAAGTCCTCGTATTGCTCTGATTTCTATGATTTTTGGTTTATGGCTTATATGGAACCAGTTGGTTTTTTATGCATACGGAGGGTTGTATCGCATGACTTGCTTTACTATATTTGTTCGTATGTTCGGTTTAGTTTTTAGTCTTAATTCGTCTGACATACATGTTGGATAGCTGTCGGCGATCTCTCCTGATGTCCGCGTATACGGGGTGCTTGACTTTTGGCCGAGCGCTCCTCTATGAGAACCGCAGTCAGGATCATTGCTGAGTGACTTATCTGTCGGCTAAATAAAAGGATCAGGAGATTAAACTGAAACCGCCCAAACTCAGCCGATTTAATTTATTGGGAAACAGTCAGGAGGCTGTTGTGAGTTCATTTTCCCCTTCACCGTCGATGTCTGATGAAATCCCTCTTCTGGTGAAGGAAGGTAGTGAGGCTGATTACCAAACACCTGATCTGGTAGATGATGACTGGGTAACAGGAAATTCTGACTGGATATAAGGCAGCCGACGCCCTTCTGAGTCGCTGGTGATTTCTCTGCTGGATTCTTGGAGACCAGTCTGATTCCTGCTTCCCAAAGATAAGTTTTTGCTCTGCTATTGAACTTATTAGTTTTGTTTTGTTTACCTTGTTTTTTGGAGTTCAGCCATCCCCGGTCGGGGGTGTGCTGAGTTCCATTTTTGTCTCTGTTCAGTTTGTCTCTTTGCTCTGTCTTCAGAATTTACCTGAGTGCTGATATAGTCTTTTTGAAGTCCTAGCGACTTCAGGGCCTGTTTTTCCTATCAGACGGTTGGGACATTTTTTGGTAGGGTTTTTTGCGGATTGCAGACAGCAGCTTTTCTATCCTGTCCTTTTTAGTTAGCTTGGGCCCCATCGTTTGCTCAACCTATCTTTCTATCTGTGTTAGTGTTTTCATCTTGCTTCACCGTTATTATATATTGTGGGCTGCCTATTGCTTTGGGGTCTGCTCTGGGGCAGTTTAGATTTCCCCTTTCTTTCTTTAGGCCTATTTAGTTCTCCGGCTGTGATCGAGGGGTCTAGGGCATCGTAGGAACCCCCCACGGCTACTGTTAGTTGTTGTGGATAGGATCAGGGGCCTGCAATCCGATAGCTACCAACCTCTCCGGTTTTCTGGAATTAGCTTGTATTTTTGTTTTTTCCTCCTTCGGTGACTCATTCATAACAGGAGGCCACATACACATGAGATGGTCCGATGATCCAGACGAAATCAGACAACTTATCTAATGTGTACAGAGCAGTCTCTGAGTTTTCCCAGGCGAAACTATGATTCACAAATGTAAATAGGTCGGCGAAGGAAACACGGCAAAACTGGCGGCGAAGCCACTTCAAAAGAACTACCGCCAACTTTTTCCTGCAGCTGCTTCACCTGGGAAAACTTGGGTGCCGTGTGTACATAGATTATAAAATATGTTGGATCATAATGGAATGGTAGCTATTGGAGCACACCTAAGGCTCCATAGACACCATAAGTGATTGTCCTCCATGTGCGGATGGTACATTATATTCTATGAGGCTATTCACAAATTGATGTTTATTGTGCAGCGATAGTCGGCACATTACAGAAAGGACCTGTCCCACTTTGGTCCAAATTGCAGACCAAATTCACCCATTGAAGTGAGTGGCTACATGAAAAAAAAACAAACCACATGGATGACATGAGTGTGTGCTGTTGGTTTTCACTGGCTGGCATCTTGGAGAAGCTTGGGAAAAATTAATCAATTTTTTTTAAGGGTTTTGCATGCAACACGTATGGTAAAAACAATACACACCAACCAAAAATGGATAAATAACTAATCTCATAGACTAGTGAAAAATAACCCACAAAATAAAGATAAAACTGCGCTGCCAAAAAACCCCACTAAGGGTTGTCCAAAAATTAGAAAATGTAGGGAATTAATTTTCCAGAAAAGTGTTGTTTTTATTCTAAGCATGTGTTCACACTGCATCTTTTTCTGACATTTTTTTTAATGGGTCCACTCCATGAAGTAGCGGTAACCGAGGTAACAAAATGATCAAAAGAATGGTCCTATTAATTGGTATGGAAAAATGACTTTCTGTTCACATGTTCAGGTTTTCAAAGGCACCAGGCTGATAAAAGAAGTAATGCCCTTTCTTCAGGCATTTTCCACTAGGAAGAGCCCATGTACTTTACAATACAAGTAAAGCAAAAAAGACACCAGGATCCTTTAGGAGCATTTTGTCATTTTTTGTCCTTCAAAAATGCATATTCTTAATTGTGAAATTGATTTAAAAAATACAAAAACAATCACCAGTAAAAAGATACCTCTTTCCTCCAAAAAGTAAAAAAAAACCTCAAAATGCACTCAGTAAACAATTAAAAATGTATTCCTGAAGCAGTGTGACTTTGCCCTAAATCTGTATCCCCTGAAGAAGAGATGGGACCAATCTTGAAATGCGTTGTACGTTTTTATTGGAATCCATTTGTTAAGGTTATTGGAGAAGGAGCCAATGGGGACAGTGATGATGATATCTGTAAAGGGCCCCTAAGAAAAAAATCCCTCCTAAGAAAAAGAAAGCAAAAAGAGTCAACTCTGAAAAGGTTCAGACAAAAAAAAAATAAAACTTGCTTAGTCCACAAAGGGAGTTCCCTCAAGGCTTTTAAACTGCCCTCATTATGTTTTACCCTTATTCTGGCATTAAAATCATGTGTTTAGTATTTTTCACAGAAGCAAATATTTAGGCAAAATAATGTTGGATCTGGCCTCTCTGTTGTGAGCTCATTTTCCCCTTCACCGTCGATGTCTGATGAACTCCCTCTTCTGGTGAAGGAAGTGTTGGGTGTCAGATTCCTGGCACTGCACAGCGGGAATCCAGAGCCAGACATCCTGCGGTCTCCCATTCTCCTCCGACCGCTCAGACTCCTGCTCAGCATTCTTGTCAAACCAGGCATTTCCCTCAGACTTGTTCTGTGAGCCTGGATGTTGCTGCCACCTCTGGTGCAGCAATGGTGGCGCAACCTGCTTTGCAGGGAACTGCTCCGGAGGCTAAGTCCTCGTGCCGTGCTACTGGGCATGCCCGCAACTTGTCTTCTCAGTGGAGAGCAGGGGTCACATGTGCAGGTCCTATGTCGGATCTGATTGGTCCTTCCTATAGTACTGGAAGGTCCCGGAAGCGCATGGCTATAAAAAGCCCGCATGGCGGCTCGGCCATGCGCTAGTGTAGCATATTATGCTGTGTGTGTATGGTGATGGATGCATGGACTGGTGGCTGACTTATTTGAAACCCCTTCCCTCGGTTATTACGAATGGTGACAGATTGTTGGGTAGTCAGCTCCAGATTGTGGCAAGCTACACGCCACTGTGCCTCCTGCACTGCACACTAGCGTCCGACGGTGCTCGGTCATTCCGGCGCCGTCGTTCAGCGGCCATAGTAATTGCCGCGCTGCAGTAGCAGCATCCTTGGTGTCTGCGTTTGCAACGTCACTCGCTGGTTAGCCTGTGAAGTGAACAGGGCCAGCGTCCTCATAAGTCTTTTGTGTTAGCGACTCTGTGTGAGAACAGAGTCGCTCTTAGCGTTCGGGTGACGTTAACCCGAGCGCAGTACTTCACCTTTTGGTGCATTCGCCATTACTCAGCAGCGGTCTTGTCACCTACCGCACGGTGGACCCCGGGCGGCGAACGCACCCCCTATTATTTATATCTGGTGCGTTCCGCCGACCCTAACATTACACTAGCGCCAGGGTCTGGCTAGTAATGGCGGATGAACAGCGACTGCTGCAGTACATCCGGCAGCTGCAGGGCAGGTTGGCGGCTCTCGAGCGTTCAGCCTCAGCTGCGGATGTTACTGCAGTCGCCATTCAGGCAGCCACAGAGGCTGCCTCCCGTGTGACCACAGCCATCCCTGTCCCGACTTTGTCCCACCTCCCGCTGCCCGAAAAGTTCTCGGGTGATAGTGCTGCTTGTAGGGGTTTCGTAAGCCAGTGCTCTATACAGTTGGAGCTGATGGCCGCCCGATTCTCCTCTGAGCGGGCTAAAGTGGGATTTATCATTTCCCTTCTGTTGGGCAGGGCTTTGGAGTGGGCCACACCGCTGTGGGAGCGTGGTGATCATGTGGTGCAGTGTGTCACGCGGTTCTTAGACACGCTGAAACAGGTCTTCCTGGGACCACGATTCACCCATGACACCGCGCTCCGGCTGCTGGCATTATCACAGGGCTCGTCCATGGTCAGTCACTTCGCCATCCAGTTCCGGACGCTGGCCTCAGAATTAGAGTGGCCAGATAAGGTCCTCATTCCGGCATTCTGGAGAGGTTTGGCTGGCCTGGCCATGTGAAGGACGCTCTGGCCACCAGGGAGATTCCCGCTACACTGGAGGAGCTTATCACTGTCTCCACCCGAATAGATCTTCGCTTTACCGAGCGAGGGTTGGAGCGGGACCAGTGTAGGCAGAGGTTTAGGTTGGCACCTTGTTTTTCTAAACCTCTGGAATCTTCCGATCGGGTGTCCGAGCGTCAAGGGGCTTCCCGTGAGGGATCTAGGCTCCGGTCCGCTCGAGCTCCTGTGAGCAGTCATATTTGTCGGCAGTCCGGTCACCGTGCCAACCGGTGCCCACAGCAGCAGGGAGAACGCTCGCGCCTAGTGGCCGTAGGAGGCGGCGCACTAGAGTCAGCGACGTTTTCCTCCAAGCTGTCCTTTAAGGGGACTCTTGGGTTTGGTTCTTCCACTCTGGCGGTGGAGGTTTGCGTGGATTCCGGGGCAGAGGGCAATTTTATGTCGTCAGCCTTCACCCAACAGCACGCTATACCCCTGGTTATGATGTCTACACCAGTCACCGTCAGAGTGGTGAACGGCACTACCCTACCCTCACAGATAACTCACCAGACCGTTCCCTTAGTACTCTCAGTGGCCCCGTCTCATCAGGAGACGATATCCCTCCTCGTCATGCCCGAGGGTATTGACCAAGTACTTCTAGGGGTTCCCTGGCTGCGGTATCACTCCCCCCATATAGAGTGGTCCTCAGGGAGGATTATTGGGTGGAGTAAATCATGTGAGGGTAGATGTCTGAGGGAGTGCGTTCAGGTTGCCTCCACCGAGGTTCCCGCTGATCTCTCCTCGCTCCCCAAACACTATCGACAGTATGCAGACGTGTTCTCCAAAAAGGCGGCGGAGACCCTTCCACCGCATCGCCCCTATGACTGTCCTATTGACCTCTTGCCTGGTGCTGAGCCACCCCGGGGTCGAGTCTATCCCCTATCTCTCCCAGAGACTGAGGTCATGTCTCAATATATCAGGGAGAATCTGGCAAGAGGATTCATTAGGAAGTCAGTGTCACCAGCGGGGGCGGGATTCTTCTTCGTCCAGAAGAAGAGTGGGGAACTACGTCCTTGCATTGATTACAGGGGTCTTAACGCCATCACCGTTAAGAATAAGTATCCACTGCCCCTGATATCAGAACTGTTTGATAGGCTACGAGGAGCGAGGGTATTTACCAAACTTGATCTTCGGGGGGCTTACAACCTGATTCGCATCCGTGATGGGGATGAATGGAAGATGGCATTTAACACCAGAGACGGGCATTATGAATACCTGGTGATGCCCTTCGGCCTCTGCAATGCCCCGGCCGTCTTCCAAGACTTTGTAAACGATATCTTCCGGGATATGCTTACCACCTCGGTTGTAGTCTATCTGGATGATATTCTCATCTACTCTCCAGATATTGACTCCCACCGGAGAGAGGTTTGCAAAGTCTTCGATCGCCTGCGGGCGAACTCCCTCTATGCCAAGTTGGAGAAGTGTGTGTTTGAGCAGGAGTCCTTGCCTTTCCTGGGCTATATCATCTCCGCCCAGGGATTGGCCATGGATCCTGCCAAGCTACAGGCGGTGATGGATTGGCAGGAACCTCATTCTCTCAAAGCGGTGCAGCGCTTTATGGGGTTCATAAACTATTATCGCCAATTCATTCCCCACTTCTCGACTTTGGTAGCACCCTTGGTAGCCCTCACCAAGAAGGGTGCAAATCCCAAGTTGTGGTCGGAACCGGTCTCCAAGGCCTTCTCCACCATTAAGTCCCATTTCGCTAGTGCTCCCATTCTACATCGCCCCGATGTAGACAAGCCCTTCATTCTGGAAGTGGATGCCTCTTCCGTCGGTGCTGGAGCGGTCCTGTTCCAGAAGGACACGCAAGGTCGGAAGCATCCATGCTTCTTTTTCTCCAAGACCTTCACACCGGCGGAGAGGAATTATGCCATCGGGGAAAGGGAGTTGCTAGCGATGAAGTTGGCCTTCTCGGAGTGGAGACACCTCCTGGAGGGGGCTCGCCACCCTTTCCAGGTGTTCACCGACCACAAAAACTTGGTATATTTACAGACAGCCCAGCAGCTAAACTCTCGCCAGGCCAGATGGTCTTTGTTCTTTTCCCGGTTCAATTTCACCCTCCACTTTCTCTCCGGGGAGAAGAACGTCCGGGCCGATGCTCTCTCCCGCTCCGTGGTTTCATCGGAGGAAGAGGAGGAGGAGCCTCGGCTGATCGTCCCATCTGAGAGCCTGAGGACTGTGGCTCCGGTTGCCCTTGAGTCAGTACCTCCGGGCAAGACTTTTGTCCCTGCCCGTCTGCGACCGGAGGTCCTCTCTTGGGCCCATTCGTCCAGAGTGGGTGGACATTTTGGGACAAAACGGACCTCTGAGCTTTTGGCGAGGACGTACTGGTGGCCACATATGGCCCGTGACGTCAAGGACTATATTGAGGCGTGCGTCTCTTGTGCCCGGAATAGGTCCTCTCGGCAGCGGCCCGCTGGGCTTCTTTTTCATCTGCCGATAGCAGACAGGCCCTGGGAGATGGTCGGTATGGACTTTGTGGTGGGGCTACCCAAGTCCAGCGGCAGCACGGTCATTTGGGTTGTCACCGACCATTTCTCTAAGATGGTGCACTTGGTACCTCTCTCCCGGTTACCTTCAGCGCGGGGCCTGGCAGTCTTGTTCATCAAGCATGTTTTCCGCCTGCACGGCATGCTGGACAAGATTGTCAGTGACCGTGGCCCTCAGTTTGCGTCCCGTTTTTGGAGAGAGCTCTGTTCTCTACTCAGCATTGAGCTGAATCTCTCCTCGGCCTATCATCCCGAGACGAATGGGTTGGTAGAGAGAGCCAATCAGACCCTGATAACATATCTTCGACATTTTGTCTCAGCCAGACAGGACGACTGGGCATCCTTGCTGCCGTGGGCAGAGTTCGCGTTGAACAATGCTGTGGCCGACTCCACCGGTCAAACCCCATTCCTACTAAATTACGGTCAGCATCCGCGCGTCCCTGTGCCCATGCCCGTGTCTTCCACCGACTCCAGGGTGGCAGACTGGGCGGTGGAGGCACGTGACATTTGGGATCGCACCCAGGATGCTATCCGAGCTTCCAAGGAGAGAATGAGGATCTCCGCTGACGCACACCGGCGTCCGGCTCCAAGCTTCTCCCCTGGCGACATGGTATGGCTCTCCACCCGAAACATTAAACTGCGGGTTGAGTCGCCCAAGTTCGCGCCACGATACATTGGACCATTCAAGGTCCTTGAGCGACTTAGCTCGGTGGTCTACTGCCTGGCTCTTCCTCCACATTTGGCCATCTCGGACGTGTTCCATGTGTCCCTCCTCAAACCAGTTCACATGGCCCGGTTTTCCGAGCCATCTGCCGGATCATCAGACTTATCGTCTGACGAGTTTGAGGTTAACGCCATCGTGGGGCGCAGGTTTGTCCGTGGCAAAAAATTTTATTTGGTGGACTGGAAGGGTCATGGTCCCGAGGCTCGGACCTGGGAGCCGGTGGAAAACATTCACGCACCACTCCTGATCACGGCGGTGCTCAGGGGGGAGGGTGCCCTAGGAGAGAGGGTAATGTTAGGCGTCGGATTCCTGGCACTGCACAGCGGGAATCCAGAGCCAGACATCCTGCGGTCTCCCATTCTCCTCCGACCGCTCAGACTCCTGCTCAGCATTCTCGTCAAACCAGGCATTTCCCTCAGACTTGTTCTGTGAGCCTGGATGTTGCTGCCACCTCTGGTGCAGCAATGGTGGCGCAACCTGCTTTGCAGGGAACTGCTCCGGAGGCTAAGTCCTCGTGCCGTGCTACTGGGCATGCCCGCAACTTGTCTTCTCAGTGGAGAGCAGGGGTCACATGTGCAGGTCCTATGTCGGATCTGAATGGTCCTTCCTATAGTACTGGAAGGTCCTGGAAGCGCATGGCTATAAAAAGCCCGCATGGCGGCTCGGCCATGCGCTAGTGTAGCATATTATGCTGTGTGTGTATGGTGATGGATGCATGGACTGGTGGCTGACTTATTTGAAACCCCTTCCCTCGGTTATTACGAATGGTGACAGATTGTTGGGTAGTCAGCTCCAGATTGTGGCAAGCTACACGCCACTGTGCCTCCTGCACTGCACACTAGCGTCCGACGGTGCTCGGTCATTCCGGCGCCGTCGTTCAGCGGCCATAGTAATTGCCGCGCTGCAGTAGCAGCATCCTTGGTGTCTGCGTTTGCAACGTCACTCGCTGGTTAGCCTGTGAAGTGAACAGGGCCAGCGTCCTCATAAGTCTTTTGTGTTAGCGACTCTGTGTGAGAACAGAGTCGCTCTTAGCGTTCGGGTGACGTTAACCCAAGCGCAGTACTTCACCTTTTGGTGCATTCGCCATTACTCAGCAGCGGTCTTGTCACCTACCGCACGGTGGACCCCGGGCGGCGAACGCACCCCCTATTATTTATATCTGGTGCGTTCCGCCGACCCTAACAGGAAGGTAGTGAGGCTGATTACCAAACACCTGATCTGGTAGATGATGACTGGGTAACAGGAACTGCTGACTGGATATAAGGCAGCCGACGTCCTTCTGAGTCGTTGGTGATTTCTCTGCTGGATTCTTGGAGACCAGTCTGATTCCTGCTTCCCAAAAATAAGTTCAATAGCAGAGCAAAAACTTATTAGTTTTGTTTTGTTTACCTTGTTTTTTGGAGTTCAGCCATCCCCGGTCAGGGTGTGCTGAGTTCCATTTTTGTCTCTGATCAGTTTTTCTCTTTGCTCTGTCTTCAGAATTTACCTGAGTGCTGATATAGTCATTTTGAAGTCCTAGCGACTTCAGGGCCTGTTTTTCCTATCAGACGGTTGGGACATTTTTTGGTAGGGTTTTTTGCGGATTGCAGACAGCAGCTTTTCTATCCTGTCCTTTTTAGTTAGCTTGGGCCCCATCGTTTGCTCAACCTATCTTTCTATCTGTGTTAGTGTTTTCATCTTGCTTCACCGTCATTATATGTTGGGGGCTTCCTATTGCTTTGGAGTCTGCTCTGGGGCAGTTTAGATTTCCCCTTTCTTTCTTTAGGCCTATTTAGTTCTCCGGCTGTGATCGAGGGGTCTAGGGCATCGTAGGAACCCCCCACGGCTACTGTTAGTTGTTGTGGATAGGATCAGGGGTCTGCAGTCCGATAGCTACCAACCTCTCCGGTTTTCTGGACTTAGCTTGTATTTTTGTTTTTTCCTCCTTCGGTGACTCATTCATAACACCTCTCGTTTGAGTGACATGTTCGTGTCCCCATGTTCCGTAGCTGTTAGACAACCAAAAAACATGTTGGGATTGCACTTGTTTGTCAGGCAATCTTCTCATGTTTTATAGCTATCTAATATGCGTCCGCACAGACATGAACATGTCACTCAAGCACTTGCGATCCTCGGTGCACACCCGAGCACCGTTGGCAAACTCAAGTAACGAGCACTTACGCTCTTCACTGTTAACTAGGACTAGTCCAGTGATGCATTTACGCACAGAGACTAGTCCTGGCTCAGTATCTGCAGCCATGTCCTCCTGGGTATCATTGACCTAATAGGTTCCCTTTAAGTCCCCCCAAAATTCCCTGTTCATTAAAAGTAATCTGTTACAAGGTTTTTCCTACCCCATCTGAGAGCAGCATGTTGTAGGTACAAAGACCCTGATTCCAGTGATGTAACGCTTACTAGGCTGCTTGCTGCATTTTTGATAAAGTTCCTGTTTTCCCTGCTGCAGATCTAGCAGTTCTCTGAATGCTGAGCCCTGTATAACCCCACCAACACCACTGATTGTCAGCTTTCTGTGTACAGGCAGAAAACTGTCAATCAGTGACCGGGGCATGGTTGGACTACATGGGCTGAGGTTTATTAGTCCTCTAGTGATAATCTCCTGCTGATTAAAACAGTGATTTGATCAAAACTACAGCAAGCAGCCCAGTAAGTTACACATTGCTGGAATCAGATTAAGAGGCAAAAACCTGGTGTCAGAATCCCTTCAAAGGAAATGTCTATCCCATTCTTTATTTCATAAACTGGACCCCTGTGATGTAAAAAATAAAGAAGAATGGATACCCACCTACCAATTCTGTACTGTCGGTGGCACTCGGGCAGTGGTAAGAAGGAACAGAGAGAGATCGGTAGACGAGTATGTGTTTTTTTTATAGTTTCACACCACTTTTTTGTGATTTAAAATGTGGGATTTAGGCAGATTCCTCTGGTCATATAATGTTTACAGAGTAGCCCAACTCAAGGACATGTCTGATTTTATCATGCCCAATCCCAGGAAATAGGTTTCTGTCAGGCATCTCTAGTAGTAGTTGATCTCCCAGCTGAATGAAGCTTGCACAATGACCCAAACTAAGCCTGTAGGTTATAGGGGAAGTCAGCAATAGGCCAAAGTAATGGGGGTGTCAGGACTGGCCAAAGTATGCATGGATGATAGTGGGGGTGTCTGGACTGGCCAAACTTAGCATTCATATTACTGGTGGAATTATGAATGGGCTAAGCTAAGCATGCATGTTAATGAGAGGGTCAGGAATTGACCAAACTTAGCATGAATAGTAATGGAGGAGCCAAGAATGTGCCAAAGTAAGCATGCATGTTAATGAGGGAGTCAGGATTGGGCCAAACTAGGCATGGCTCATGTGGGAGTCAGAAAACTTAGCTGTCAGCATCATAATAATCCTAAATCTGTACTTATTTATTAAAGGGAATCTGTCAGCAGGTTTTTGCTACCTTATCTGAGAGCAGCATGATCTAGGCAAAGAGAATCCAAAGATATATCACTTAATTTACTGGGCGCAATCATCAGAGTTGTAGATTTAGCAATATGTCACGCCAGCGACTTGCACATGCAGTGAGCGCCGCCCTGCTCATTGCGGTCACCGTTCTGCTCCTCCTAGTCTTGGGTCGTCTCACTGAGCTGCCTCTTGCAGCATTTCCAGCTTTGATGGTTCCTACTGTTGCTAGTGAGTCTCCACCTGGCTATAGGGGAAACACAGCCAGACTTTGCATGAACTTAGCACTTGTGTCCTGCAGAGTTTCGATTCTTCAGCCTATCCCTAGACAGCAAGGGATTTATTAGGCAGCTCCTCCCACCACTCCTTGCCTGAATATAGATTTCTAGTTGCTTGTCTCTAGATCCTGTTGGTGCATGTTCGTCCTGTCTCTCCTGCTAATGACCCAGCTTGTTTGCAATCTATCCTGATCTCTCCACTCCTGTCCTCGGCTCCATATATTGGGCCTGTGCTGCCTGAACTGACCTCAGATTGTCTTACCACGTCTTTGCCTTTGTCCACCTGTACCTCATATCTGTGTCTCTGACCCTCCAGTCAGCTACTGCAGAGTTGGGGACTGCCGTAGAATGGTACCTGGTGACTACTTGCGGCCAAGCCTATCCTCACCATTAGAGGCTCTAGTGAATCACCATGTAGTCACTTAGTTACGTCTCTTAAGGATAACTCCAGACAGTGTGCGCAGTGGGTCCACACTCACCAGTGTTACACGATGCAGCAGAGCTGATAAAGCTGCCCTCACCAGGCTCTTTATATACATTGTCTATAGACAGTGAGCTGCTTATCACAGGAGGGGCGGAGTCAGCCTTGCAAGCCTCCACCTGCTAGCCACAACTATGATTATGACCAGGTGATATAACCTTCAGTGTAAATAAATAAAAGCACTCAGCCTGACATGTGACACATCGTTGAATTTTGTATTTTATCCCCTACACTATGATGTCCTCAAACTATATTTCCTTTAACAGTGCGGACATTCCTATAGGCTCAAAACAACCAAACAGAGAGAACTGTTAGATGTTTACAATCAGATTAATTCTCTATTAATACAGGAGCTGGAGGAGCTTGAACAGAAACACCAGTCACGGTTGATGTCAAACAAGTCGTGGCACAGAAAGGGCTCAGAATCCCAAACCATGGAAGACATCGAGAGGAGGGAGCGAGAATATTCCGACCACCTAATCCGAAATGTATGTACAGAATGCATATTTCTTATTTGGGCAAGACAGCGCTACATTTAATTTGTCTTATTAGCATAATAGTTTTTTAGTCATTTATAGTTATTGTCAATCAAAGTGTTGGCAATATAGAGACGTGTGATATTGCCCAATCCTACATGGAAGCCCCCATTTGTGGATGGTGTTTGTGGGTGACCCACTCCTCTTCAGCTCATGGCACCAGCAAATTTGTCAGGAATGTTTACCAAAAAATCAGGACAGTCCTGCCATACTTGGAACTGATGGCATGTGTAGCAGTGATCCCCAGCCTCTCTCTCCCCCAGATTTTGCTAAAAGTCGTAGATATGATGGTGACTACCCAATACTTTGGTTAAAAACTGTATCAGTCTAAAAAAAAAAACATTATAAATGCAATTAGGGTAGGGTGGTGACACTCCTGTTTAGCAAATCAAAATTTTACCATTTTAGAATGACATGCTGTTATGATTTCTTTAAAGGGAACCTGTCACCAGGTGAAAAGTAACCAGTTCTTACTGTTATTGTATTCCTGCTGCTCCCCTGAGTATTTGTGTTTTTCTCTTTTTTTTTTTTTTTTTTTTAAATCCACCCTATGTTTTCAAAGCTATAGGCCATTTAATTTAGTGCTTATTTTTATGGTCTTTATTAAGAGGGTGTGGCTTAATGGAATATCTGGGGGCGTGTCATTAGCCTGCTTTGTATTATTACCCTGTGAGCCGCGCCCACAATTGACACTTGGTAAATCCAATAAAAATTAGCACAAAAAAGGTCCATGCGTCTGGAACTGTATGACGGATTTTAAAAAATAAATACCGGTGGGAGCATCGGCAATAAAATGAGAGTGAAAACAGTTTTTTTCTCACCTGCTGACAAGCCCCCTTTAAGAGTCCACAAAAGGATTGTCCACTTCATATTTATTTTTTTTTTAAATGTGTTGGGAACTTGACATTGTGGGTCTTACTAATATAGAAATATAGTTTCTCCTCGTTAGTGCCGCCTTCCTCACACACGGGACTCAGAATGGCCATTGATGGAGGAGCGCGTGACATGACCCGTTCTTCCTATGTGCTATATTGGAGCATTCTGTACAATGTTTCGTTACAGTTAGAAGGATTCTGGAAACAGATCGAGAATGTCCATCAGATCCTTCACGAGAAAGCAAAATGCTCCTATGATGAAGCCGAAAAGATAATGAAGAACCTGGTTCTGAAAATGATCGCTGTTGAAAGCATCTTGTGTGAGTCGCAGGAGGAGCTGACGATGGTAATTTCTATAATCCCCTTTGTATGTATGTAAGACTATACAGTGATTAGAGTTGGTGCAAATCAATTCGCAGGACCAGTCCACCTGTCATGTCAGAATTCCGGGAGCCCTGAGAACCATCTCCTGTCTGACCTCATCAATGGTTCTTTTGATTGGCTGCCCTAGCGGGATGCTACGTGTGTCACGCCCCAACGATGACATCATGCCAGGCCAGCTAATCACAAGAAGAGCAGTGGATGCGGTCATGTAGTAAGCAGTTGTTAGGTCTTCCATCCAGTGTCTAGATGACTGATGTGACCGATGACCCAGGTCCACGAATAAATTGTCAACAACTTTAATACTGATAGTACTTAGTTTGTATCTTAGTTTGGCCTTTATATGTTATAGCTGTTTTAAATATCCAGGATAGGATACATACTGTGCCCAACCTAAATGAGTACACCCCAACAGAGTTGTCAGACAATCTTTAGTTTACTTTCAGAATCCAATGTATTCTATGAGATACTATGCTACAAATATTTGTTATTTTGCACATCCCAAAAAAAGTAATTACTATAACAAATTAATTTATGACCATATTTTAAATTGAGTACACGCCTATGAAAGTCTAAGGAGTAAAGCTAAAGTTTAGACTACAAATTTCTAATTAACAAAAATTCAATGTAACTATTCATTAAACAGGTGTCATACAGACAGCTGACTATAGAAGGGCGTTAAGAACAAATAAAACAATTTCCCAGTTCATGCTGTCAGCAATAGCACCACATGGAAGAGAAATGTCACTAAACCTGAGAATGAAAATGATTTCTTTACACAAGAAAGGTGAAGGCTACAAGAAGATTAGCAAATCTTTACTTATCAGTCAGAATAATATAGTAGAAGTGATACCAAATCTAGCAAAGATGGAACTGCAACCGACTCATGACCTCTTGGTTGATTCACGCTGCTCAAACTACGGATAGCATTTATCAGAGCCATGATGTACAAATGAATTCATGTTTTTTCACAGAAACTCTCTGGCTTTTCAGAGAAAACAGAGTTTAACCCCTTCTCACTAGTTGTTGGATCCTGGCTCTCCCATCCGCAGTCCACAAGAACCCCAGCGGTGAAGGCTGCTACCTGGGTTTGGGCCTTGCTGGTTCCGTGAAAGGAGCCGGTTCCAGACTACAGGCTCCCGCCACCTCCACTGTCCCTCCACCTTGGTCTGGCTCCAATATTCCTTTAGTCACTCCTTCCAGTATCTCACGTGATTCTGTCATCATTGTTGCCCACTAAGCATGTTACACTGCATGGATGACTAATTGAATCCAGAAAAACGTTACAATGCCTTTTTGGAGTGTTATATACCACATAAATGTACCACAAAGCACAAAATACTTTATGGATGGAAATATAGTCCATTTTTTTACCCCCCCCCTTCCCCCCAAAAAGAAAAATGTCACATGCAGCAGATATCATAGACTCATAAAATGGAAGAGTTGGAAGGGACCTCCTGGGTCATCTGGTCCAACCCCCTGCTCAAAGCAGGATTCATTAAATCATCCCAGACAGATGTCTGTCCAGCCTCTGTATGAAGACTTCTATTGAAGGAGAACTCACCACCTCTCGTGGCTGCCTGTTCCACTCATTGATCACCCTAGCTGTCAAAAAGTTTTTTCTAATATCTAATCTGTGTCTCCTCCCATTCAGTTTCATCCCATTGCTTCTAGTCTTTCCTTGTGCAAATGAGATTAAAGATGATCCTTCTACAATGTGACAGCCCTTGAGATATTTGTAGACAACTATTAAGTCTCCTCTCAGTCTTCTCTTCTGCAAGCTAAACATTCCCAAATCCTGCAACCTTTCCTCATAAGACAGTGTTTGCCGACCGGTCACCATTCTGGTCGCTCTTCTCTGAATTTGCTCCAGTTTGTTGATGTCTTTTTTAAAATGTGGCTCCCAAAACTGGACACAGATATATTTTTAGCAACAGGCTGCAAACCAGAAGTCCTGCCTAGAGACTGTATTCTGCCACTCTCCCTGCTTCTACAACTGTCCCTAGGCTAAATGTGCAATGTATGTGATACAAACAGCAAAGCACAATATTAGACCTTAGAAGGGCTGTTAGTATGATGGCTCAGAATCAGCACCACTATCAACACTACAGGACTCTGATTTGTTTAACCGTGCACACGCAGCCCTGGACAAGCACTCTCTCCCTCCAATAAGAACTGACCCTGAGCTGTGCAATCGTGTCAGTGTGCTGAGCATGGTGGCGCCTGTTCTTTTATAACCTCTGATGAGGTAATACAGCCAGCCAATCACAGTAATGCCACTACCAAGATGTCTATGGAATTACAGTGACTCGTGGGCAGTCCCCACGTGCTTATTGGCTGTGTAACAGGTGGCAATCATGCAGGGATTCGAGTTTCAAATTCGAGCACCAAATAATTCTCGCCAAGTTCCAAGCACCCAGATACTCGTTATTTAGTTAATCATTAGTTAGAATTTGTACTGTGTCCTGACAGCACTGTTCAGCATTAGTACCTTACTACACAGCCTGAAAGTGACTCATGACCACTGACATAGTCCTGTGCACCTGTCAGGAAACTGTACAGTAGCTGTGCTGCCACCCAGGAGAAGTGCTCCCATAGACAACACTACAGCACTGGTGACTTTTTTACTGCACCTCAACACCAGTCACACTGCACAGCAACATAAACCTCCAATGTAATAAATGTAAAAAAAGAAGTGAAAAAAACCCACAAACATAAAATGATGTAAAGAAATGAATGATACATGGTGTCACTCATCAGGATCCTGCACTGTCCGCACTGTGTTGTGCGCTGTCACCAGGAATGATGACGTCACTGTGATCTCTAGTTGCAGGACCATTGCATTCTGTAAGGTCTCGCTCACACTAATGACACTCTCATCAGCGTTTCAGACAGGGCTGGAGTTAGGGCGGGTCAACAATTAGGTATTTGCTTAGGGCCCCACTCATCAGCATTTCAGACAGGGCTGGAGTTAGGGCGGGTCAACAATTAGGCATTTGCTTAGGGCCCCCACTCACCCTGGGGCCCCCAGCCAGTGGTGTATTGCTAATAGCGGCAGAGCACGCAGCCGCTATAGGGCTCGTTAGTCAAGTGGACCCGGTGCCACCTCCTAGATCCCAATAGAGTTGTAAGCAATCATAGAAGAGGGAGCGTTAGGTAACGCTTCCCCTCCCATCATTCAGTCTGACGTTTGAGCCTTGCGGACGCGTGATGTCATTACAATGTTCCATGCTGTCTTGGGCAGTGGAGCTGCTGAGGAGATGCGCTGCAGAGACCGGAGCAGTGGGGGAACGAGAAAAGGCGAGTTGTTGTTTTTTTTCATCATTGAGTACGTAGTGGCCATAATACTGGAGGAATATTGGAGCTGCATTATGCCTTATGAGGGCTGTATTATACTATATGGGAGCTGCATTATACTATATGGGACTGTATTATACTCTATGGGGCTGCATTATACTATATAGGGGCTGCATTATACTTTATAGGGGATGCATTATACAATATGGGGGCTGTATTATACCATATGAGGGCTGCATTATGCCATATGAGGCTGCATTATACCATATAGGGGCTGCATTATACTATATGGGGGCTCCATTATACCATATGGTGGCTGCATTTTACTATATGGTGGCTGCATTATATCATATGGGGGCTGCATTATACTATATGGTGGCTGGATTATACCAAATGGTGGCTGCATTATACCATATAGAGGCTTCATTAGGCTGCATTATGGGAGCTGCATTATACCATATGGGGGCTGCATTATACTATATGGGGGATGTATTTTACTATATGGGGCTGCACTATACTATATGGGGGCTGCATTATAATAAATGGAGCTGCATTATACCATATGGGGAGCTTTATTATACCATATGCAGGCTGTATTAAACCATATGGGGGCTACCTTATACTAATTAGGAGCTGCATTATACTATATTGGACTGTATTATACTCTATGGGCCTGCATTATACTATATGGGGACTGCATTTTATTTTATACGGGATGGATTATACCATATGGGGACTGTATTCTGCCATATGAGAGCTGCATTATAACATATGGGGACTGCATTATTCCATATGGGGGCTGCATTATACTATATGGGGGCTCCATTATACCATATGGTGGCTGCATTATACTATATGGTGTCTGCATTATACCATATGGGGGCTGCATTATACCATATGGGGGCCGCATTATACTATATGGGGGACCGCATTATACTATATGGGGGCTGCATTGTACCATATGGGGGCTGCATTATACTATATGGTGGCTTCATTAGGCCGCATTATGGGAGCTAAATTATACCATATGGGGGGCTGCATTAAACTATATGGGGGATGCATTATACTATATGGGGGATGCATTATACTGTATGTGGCTGCATTATACTATATGGGGGCTACATTATACTATATAGAGCTGCATTATACCATATGGGGGCTGTATTATACCATATGGGGGCTGCATTATACTCATTAGGAGCTGCATTATACTTTATTGGTCTGTATTATACTCTATGGGCCTGCATTATACTATATGGGGACTGCATTATACTTCATATGGGATGGATTATACCATATGGGGACTGTATTCTACCATATGAGAGCTGCATTATAACATATGGGGACTGCATTATGCCATATGGGGGCTGCATTATACTATATGGGGGATGCATTTTACTATATGGTGGCTGCACTATACTATATGGGGGCTACATTATAATATATGGAACTGCATTATACCATATGGGGAGCTTTATTATACCATATGCAGGCTGTATTATACCATATGGGGGCTGCATTATACTAATTAGGAGCTGCATTATACTATATTGGACTGTATTATACTCTATGGGCCTGCATTATACTATATGGGGACTGCATTTTATTTTATACGGGATAGATTATACCATATGGGGACTGTATTCTGCCATATGAGAGCTGCATTATAACATATGGGGACTGCATTATGCCACATGGGGGCTGCATTATACTATATGGGGGCTCCATTAAACCATATGGTGGCTGCATTATACTATATGGTGGCTGCATTATACCATATGGGGGCTGCATTATACCATATGGGGGCCTCATTATACTATATGAGGGCCGCAATATACCATATGGGGGCTGCATTGTACCATATGGGGGCTGCATTATACTATATGGGGGCTACATTATACTATATAGAGCTGCAATATACCATATGGGGGCTGTATTATACCATATGGGGCTGCATTATACTAATTAGGAGCTGCATTATACTATATTGGTCTGTATAATACTCTATGGGCCTGCATTATACTATATGGGGACTGCATTATACTTTATATGGGATGGATTATACCATATGGGGACTGTATTCTACCATATGAGAGCTGCATTATAACATATGAGGACTGCATTATGCCATATGGGGGCTGCATTATACTATATGCGGGCTCCATTATACCATATGGTGGCTGCATTATACTAGATGGTTGCTGCATTATACCATATGGCGGCTGCATTATACCATATGGGGGCCGCATTATACTATATGGGGGGCCGCATTATACTATATGGGGGCTGCATTATACCATATGGGGGCTGCATTATACTATATGGTGGCTTCATTAGGCTGCATTATGGGAGCTAAATTATACCATATGGGGCTGCATTAAACTAAATGGGGGATGCATTATACTATATGAGGGATGCATTATACTATATGGGGCTGCATTTTTACTATATGGGGGCTACATTATACTATATAGAGCTGTATTATACCATATGGGGGCTGTATTATACCATATGGGGGCTGCATTATATTATATGGAGGCTGCATTATACTCTATCAAGAACTATGGGTATTGCATTATACTAGATGTACTATATGGGAGCTGTATTATACTGTATCAAGGACCATGGGGAGTGCATTATACTGTATGGAGGGCTTTGAGGTGTACATTATACAATGGAGAGTGCATTGTACTATATGTATGACTGTACAGGGTGCTTTATATGCTACAGAGGACTATGGGCTGTGCATTATACTGTTTGGACTATTGGTAATGTATTGTACTATATGTAGGTTTATGGGGACTGAATTTTACTATATGGAGGACTATGGGGCACATTATACTTTATGGAGGACTATGGAGTGTGCATTATACTATGTGGAGTACTATGGGGTGCATTATACTATGTGGAGCACTTTGTAGTGCATTATACTAAACAAGCAAAATGCTGCCTATTTTTGGAGTAATTGGATTGTTCATTGTTCTTTACAGCACTTCGCCAGGTGAAAACTGCAGATATGCTGCTGATTTGATATTGTATGGGGACAGATTGATCTACTAGTGATCTTCTGTGTGCATCATTCTTCCTCAGCCGATATAAAGAGCTCCGAAACAAGCTCAGAATGACTTCACGGGGCTTTGTATATGAAGTCCACAAACTATTCCAAGAAAAATCTGTGCTCCAAAAGTCAAATAGCACTTCTTCCCTCCCGAGTCTCACCATGTTGCTAAGCAGTACTATACAGCCACATATGGGGTATTGAAACGTTCAGCAGAAATTTTTGTGCCATTTCTACCCATTTTACTCCCTGGCCGGCTTCTTCTCTCTACACTCCAGGTGTATAGACATGGGAAAGACCTAGAGTGGTGCAGGGAGAAGCTGCCCCGGACTAGTCAGATCTCTCTCCGTAGTCTTCAGCTAGGTCTTTAGACTGTTTTCTCTGAAAATCCTGACAAAAACAGGTGTGGGCAGCATATTTTAACTGACAGGTTCCTTTTTAAGGTGTTATGACTACTTCCATTAGTTATCCATTAATCTGATCGCACTAGGTGACAGATCCCATAGACGCGCTGCTTGGTCTAATTAGACCCAGAGCCACTAAGCAAGACCCTGACAGTGACAGCTGTCATTTTACAGGGACATTTTTCCCTTTAACTGAGTCTGCCATTACAACTCTAATTATGGGGAAAATAAGTCATTAAAAAAGTAAATAAAATCTGTACATCGATTTACTCCCAAAAAAGGCATTTTCTGTCTTTTTTACACCACCACACAATGTAAAATAAGCGAATCTTAAAGAATTGTAGAATTTCAAAAATAATAAATAAACTCTTACCAACCAAATATATATAAAAACGTGATTGAGAAGAAAAGACTGGGCACCAATCATAGAAAAATGTAGCCCATAATATCCAGATAATTGGACGGCACAGTATACAGAGACCTGCACTCGATGCAGTGACCCTGCCTGAAGTATGTCGTAAGTCAAAGTAACCATCGCACTATGACAGAAAAAAATATATTATAGGGCTTTTATTTAACCTTATGAAAAAATAACGACAAGGTTTGTACCGAGTTTCGTAGTTAGACCCTGCGGAATAACTTTAAAACTTCTGCTTTTATCTTTTTTTTTTACGATTTTAGCCAAATAGCAGTCACCATTATACTAACATAATAGAGGATATTGTGTCAAAAGTAGAAGAAAAAAAACAGCATTATATTTGCATTTAAAAGGTTTAGGTTTGTGCTAAATTTTGAAGTTATCTCCTATTCTATGGACAGGAGATAACTTATTGATCTTTTTGGGTCTGACCGACCCCAAGAATAGAGTTCAGCAGAGGTCGTGCATATGCACCATGCCAGGGTATTTTTCTTTTTTGTCAATGCAAAGCATCATCATGCTTATTCTTGGTAGGAAATACAGGAGAAGATGATCCGCTGGGAGCACATGGCGAAGGTGGTGGAATCCCTGAAGTATCAGATACAGGAGGAAAGTGAATGCAGACTGAATGCCGTTTCCAAAACTCTGGGGCAGCTGATGACTAAGAAGAAACTGACATTGAAGCAAAAGGAGCAGCACCTTACTGAGCTCTTCAAAGATTTTTGGGAGGAGGTGTCCCGATATAACAGAGGTGGGTGATCTGGACAGTTGAAAGATTATGATATATCACTCAGGTCAATAGTCTTAGTCTGTGCTTACTAGTTATTAGGCTCTGTCCTCATCCTGCCACAATGTAGTGGCCCTAACACCCTCACTCAGCGTTCACGGTCTCAGTCATGCCCCTAGTAGACTTCTTCAGTGCTCCGGGTGGCCCTGGCAACCTTAGTCATTCCCCACATGGCCCTCACAGTGTAGGATCGGTGGGCCGGGCTGGGGGGGTGGTCCCTCTTTATGCCGCGCAGAGACGAAACAGAGACAAGATGGAGGCAAGTTCTGGGTGCAACAGGTCCAAGTTTATTCACGCTCGCCGTCCGCCTGACGGCCTCAAAAGCACACTGTACTTCCTTCAACTCACGGCCCTCCGTTTCCAGGGCCGCTTCTCACACACCGTACGTTACACTGGGGACGTGTATGCACACACCGTCCCCTCCTCACTCGTCGACGCTCCTGACAGGTCCGTCACTGTGGCCGCCTTAGGCCCGTAAACCAACAGCGCTTCCACTGATCAGTCGTCTCACACCCAGTGCCTCGTCCCTTCTGCGGTTCTTCCTGTCAGGACCACCCCCCTGACGTTCTCTCTCCTCAGTCCCCCTGGTTTAGATTCTCCTCACAGGTGCACAGACTGTCGCAGTCCTCCTGTCACTGGAGCTCCCCCTGGGGACTGGAACCTTCTGGAACCCTCCCTCAGTATTTATAGCTCTCCCGATGCCCTGTCACTGTAACCCTGCCCCCCATGACCAACGGTTTCTAAAGCCCTAAGCTGTTGTCAAGTCCTTTGCTCACACTCCTCCCTGACCTCTAATGGTCAACCCAAGGTACTGTACGTCCACTACACTTTCCTAGCTGTTTCCCCACTGTAATAACTGACAACTACCTACACTGTGCACACCTTTCCTTCTTCACTCTGACTAGTCCGTCCGTCTGTCAGGTCACCTTCCCTACACTCCCCCTTCCTTTGTCCATTGTTGTCCTCGACAATCGTCATCCCTACCTTCGTCGTTCTGAAGCTACACCTACACTCTGTTGTCGGACCAGCTGTTGAGCCAAACCCACTATCTGCGGGGGCCGAACCATACTGAGAGCACTATGCTTTGAGCAGCCTACTGCTACTCACCAGCGCGCACGCCACATGACAACGTCTTTCAAATTGGGCTAGGTACACCCATATTCTCTCTATGGCGTGTACCTTCCCCTACTTTCCCCTAATGTCACCTTCCACTATTCGGTACGCCATGATCGAGGTCTCATACCTTCCAGATCATTACCAGCGCCCGCCTTCCTCCTTCAGGGGTGTCCGTGGTGTTGGGGACCTGACCTAGGACGGCTGTCTCTCTCACGTCTTCCAACTCATTTACCCTTCTTTCAATTACATGTCATGGTCGGCGTCCCGGTCTCCCAGACCTCCTCAACTCTCAGATCCCTACAGGATCTCGCACTTTCCTTTGGTCCCGCAGACCTTCCCTTACCCGGACCTGTTGCATTTTACTTTGGCATATTATACATTAACCCCTTCCTGACATCCGACGTACTATCCCGTCCATGGGACCCGGGCCCCTATGCCCATGGACGGGATAGTACGTCTACCGCGATCAGCGGCGCCCACGTGGTGAGCGCCGCTGATCGCGGCCGGGTGTCAGCTGATTATCACAGCTGACACCCGGCACAATGTGTCAGGGGCGGTCATGGACCGCCCCCGACATGTTAACCCCTTGCACACCGCGATCAAACATGATCGCGGTGTACCGGGGGTTAAAGGGAAGCATCGGCAGGGAGGGGGCTCCCTCCGTGCTTCCCTGAGCCCCCCACGGCAGCGCAATGTGCAGCGCTGCTGCGGGGGGCTCCTTTCCTGCAGGCCCCCGAATCCAAGATGGCGACGGGGGCCTTCGGGGGCCTGCAGGAAGCTGGCTTCCTCAGTGCCTGCAAAGCGCAGGCATGAGAAAGCCTTCTGCACTGCCTGTGACAGATCGCTGATCTGTGATGTGACAGATCAGCGATCTGTCACAGGACAGTGATGTCCCACCTGGGACTATTTAATAAAGTTAAAAAAAAAATTAAAAAAAGTGTTAAAATAATTTAAAAAAAATCGCCAAATAAATTAGAAAAAAAAAAATATTCCCCCAAATAAATCCATTTTTTGGAAATTAAAAAAAAAATAAAAAAAAAAATAAAAGTACACATATTAGGTATCTCCGCGTCCGTAACGACCCGCCCTATAAAACTGTCCCATTAGTTAACCCCTTTAGCGAACCCCTTAAAAAATAAAAATAAAAAACGAAGCAAAAAATAATGATTTATTATCATACCGCCAAACAAAAAGTGTAATAACGCGCGATCAAAAAGACGCATATAAATATCCATGGTACCGCTGAAAACGTCATCTTGTCCCGCAAAAAACGAGCCACCACACAGCATCATCAGCGAAAAAATAAAAAAGTTATAGCTAGCAGAATAAAGCGATGCAAAAATAATTATTTTTTATATAAAATAGTTTTCATTGCATAAAACTGACAAAACATAAAAAAAGACCTAAATGAGGTATCGCTGTAACTGTACTGACCCGAAGAATAAAACCGCTTTATCAATTTTACCGCACGCGGAACGGTGTAAACGCACCCCCCAAAAGAAATTCATGAAACGCTGGTTTTTGTTCATTCTGCGTCCCAAAAATCGGAATAAAAAGCGATCAAAAAATGTCACATGCCCGAAAATGGTACCAATAAAAACGTCAACTCATCCCGCAAAAAATAAGACCTCACATGACTCGGTGGGTCAAAATACGGAAAAATTATAGCTCTCAATATGTGGTGATGCAAAAACTATTTTTACAATAAAAAGTGTCTTTTAGCGTGCGACAGCTGCCAAATATAAAAACCGCCATAAATAGTAAATCAAACCCCCCGTTATCACCCCCTTAGTTAGGGAAAAATAATAAAATAAAAAAATGTATTTATTTCCATTTTTCCATTAGGGTTAGGGTTAGGGCTAGGGTTAGGGTTAGGGTAGAGTTAGGGCTAGGGTTAGGGCTAGGGTTAGGGCTATGGTTAGAGCTAGGGTTAGGGTTAGGGCTGAGATTAGGGTTAGGGGTGTGTTGGGGTTCGGGTTGGAGTTAGAATTGGGGGTTTCCACTGTTTGGGCACATCAGGGGCTCTCCAAATGCAACATGGCGTCTGATCTCAATTCCAGCCAATTCTGAGTTGAAAAAGTCAAATGGTGCTCCTTCCCTTCCAAGCTCTGCCATGTGCCCAAACAGTGTTTTACCCCCACATGTAGGGTATCAGCCTACTCAGGACAAATTGCAAAACAATTTTTGGGGTCCAATTTCTCCTGTTACCCTTAGGAAAATAAAAAATTGGAGGCAAAAATATCATTTTTGTGGAAAAAAATGATTTTTTTATTTTCACGTCCGAGCGTTATAAACTTCTGTGAAGCACTTGGGGGTTCAAAGTGCTCACCACACATCTAGATAAGTTCCGTGGGGGGTCTAGTGTCTAAAATGGGGTCACTTGTGGGGAGTGTCAATAGTTTAGGTACATCAGGGGCTCTCCAAACGCACATGACACCCGCAGACCATTCCATCAAAGTCTGCATTCCAAAACGTTACTGCTTCCCTTCCGAGCCCCGACGTGTGTCCATACAGTAGTTTTCTCCCACATATGGGGTGTCAGCGTACTCATGACAAATTGGACAACAACTTTTGGGGTCCAATTTCTCCTGTTACCCTTGGGAAAATGAAAAAATTGGGGACTAATTGATCATGTTTGTGGAAAAAATACGATTTTTTTATTTTCATGCCCGGGCATTATAAACTTCTGTGAAGCCCTTGGGGGTTCAAAGTACTCACCACACATCTAGATAAGTTCCTTAGGGGGTCTCGGTTCCAAAATGGGGTCATTTGTGGGGGTTTCCTATGTTTAGGTACATTAGGGGCTCTCCAAAGGCAACATGACACCCGCAGACCATTCCATCAAAGTCTGCATTCCAAAACGTCACAACTTCCCTTCCGAGCCCTGACGTGTGTCCATACAGTAGTTTTCTCCCACATATGGGGTGTCAGCATACTCAGGACAAATTGGACAACAACTTTTGGGGTTCAATTTCTCCTGTTACCCTTGGGAAAATAAAAAAATTGGGGACTAATTGATCATGTTTGTGGAAAAAATACGATTTTTTTATTTTCATGCCCTGGCATTATAAAATTCTGTGAAGCCCTTGGGGGTTCAAAGTGCTCACCTCACATCTAGATAAGTTCCTTAGGGGGTCTAGTTTTCAAAATGGGGTCATTTGTGGGGGGTTTCCACTGTTTAGGTACATTAGGGGCTCTCCAAAGGCAACATGACACCCGCAGACCATTCCATCAAAGTCTGCATTCCAAAACGTCACTACTTCCCTTCCGAGCCCCGACGTGTGCCCATACAGTAGTTTTCTCCCACATATGGGGTATCAGCATACTCAGGACAAATTGGACAACAACTTTTGGGGTCCAATTTCTCCTGATACCCTTGGGAAAATAAAAAAATGGTGACTAAAAGATCATGTTTGTGGAAAAAATACAAATTTTTTATTTTCACGCCCGGGCGTTATAAACTTCTGTGATGCACTGGAGGGTTCAAAGTGCTCACCACACATCTAGATAAGTTCCTTGGGGGGTCTGGTTTACAAAATGGTGTCATTTGTGGGGGGGTTCCACTGTTTAGGTACATCATGGGTTTTCCAATCGCGACATGGTGTCCGATCTCAATTCCAGCCAAAAACGTCAAATGACGCTGCTTCCCTTCCGAGCTCTGCCATGCACCCAAATAGTGGTTTACCCCCACATGTGGGGTATCAGGGTACTCAGGACAAATTGCACAATAACTTTTAGGGTCCTGTTACCCTTGGAAAAATAAGAATTGAGGGTGAAAAGATCATTTTTGTGGAAAAAATGATTTTTTAATTGTACGGCTGTATGTTATAAACTTCTGTGAAGCCCTTGGGGGTTCAAAGTTCTCACCACACATCTAGATAAGTTCCTTAGGGGGTCTAGTTTCCAAAATGGTGTCATTTGTGGGGGGTTTCCACTGTTTTGGTACTTCAGGGGTTTTCCAATCGTGACATGATGTCCGATCTCAATTCCAGCCAAAAACGTCAAATGGTGCTGCTTCCCTTCCGAGCTCTGCCATGCGCCCAAATAGTGGTTTACCCCCACATGTGGGGTATCAGCGTACTCAGGACAAATTGCACAATAACTTTTAGGGTCCTGTTACCCTTGGGAAAATAAAAATTGGGGTGAAAAGATCATTTTTGTGGAAAAAATATGATTTTTTAATTGTACCGCTGTACGTCATAAACTTCTGTAAAGCCCTTGTGGGTTCAAAGTTCTCACCACATATCAAGATAAGTTCCTTGGGGGGTCTAGTTTCCAAAATGGGGTCACTTGTAGGGGGTTTCCACTGTTTAGGTACATCAGGGACTCTCCAAACGTGACATGGCGTCCGATCTGAATTCCAGCCAATTTTGCATTGAAAAAGTCAAACGGCGCTCCTTCCATTCTGAGCTCTGCCATGCGCCGAAACAGTCGTTCCCCCCCACATATCAGGTATCAGCGTACTCAGGACAAATTTCCAATAACTTTTGCAGTCCCATTTCTCCTGTTACCCTTGGTAAAATAAAAAAAATTGAACCTGAAGTATTTTTTTTGTGAAAAAAAGTTAGATGTTCATTTTTTTTTAAATATTCAAAAAAATTCCTGTGACGCACCTAAAGGGTTAATAAACTTCTTGAATGTGGTTTTGAGCACCTTAAGGGGTGCAGTTTTTAGAATGGTGTCACTTTTGGGTATTTTCTATCCTATAGACCCCTCAAAGTGGCTTCAAATGTGATGTGGTCCTAAAAATAAAATGGTGTTGTAAAAATGAGAAATCGCTGGTCAACTTTTAACCCTTATAACTTCCTAAAAAAAAAATTTTGGTTCCAAAATTGTGCTGATGTAAAGTAAACATGTGGGAAATGTTAGTTATCAAGTTTTTTGTGTGCCGTATCTCTGTGATTTAAGGGCATAAAAATTCAAATTTGGAAAATTGCGAAATTTTCGCCAAATTTCCGTTTTTCTCACAAATAAACGCAAGTTATTTGAATGAAATTTTACCACTAACATGAAGTACAATATGTCATGAGAAAACAATGTTAGAATCACCAGGATCCATGGAAGCGTTCCAGAGTTATGACCTCATAAAGGTACAGTGGCCAGAATTGTAAAAATTGGCCCGGTCATGAACGTGCAAACCACCCTTTGGGGTGAAGGGGTTAAACAACTTTATAATAGCACAAGTACCCATTTTTATAATTTTTTTTTTTCATTTTCCTTTGTTTTGTTTTTTTAAAACCAACATATAACAACATAACATTGCAGATCCCCTTTCGTCCTCCCCCCTTCCTTGGACCTGGACACTCCTCCGCTTTCCTGTATCCCCGTTCTGTCAGGCAAACATATTTACATATACTTTCCATACAAGGAACATAGAAAGAAGAAAGAAAGAGAGAAAAAATAGTTGCATCAGATAAATAACAACAAAACATTTTTTTTTTCTAAACGCAACTGTCCTTCTAACCTGCACAACGCTGCTACGAACTCCTGACAGTCCAATCCGCCTTCTAGCGGTCAGTAGTGAGGGACCCCACAGTCGTGGAGTTCCGGGAATACTGAGGGTGTCCATTCAAGTTCGCTTCCTTCGGGCTCCGCTAGCACTGTCACCGCATTATACCCGCGGGGGCAGTACTCCTTATAGTAGGACACTAAGTCCCCTTCATGTAGAGCCTGACCATGGCAAATTGAGGCCACATTAATGTAAACCTTCTGGCCTGTTTCGTCACGGATAAACCCGTATCCCCGGTCCAGATTGGTATAGACCAGCCGTCCCCTAGATCTCTCTTTTTCCATGCCGGCCTCTCCTTGAGTGTGGAGCAGGTTTCACACTTCCTGCTACCGGGCCTTCTTCTTTTTGATCACCTCTGCTACCCACACAGAGGGTACAGCACGGGCCCTGGAGTCCGGTGGGCGGGACTCCACTGAAAAAGACCGTGGGACAGAAACTGCTGATGATCTTTGCGGCCCAACAGCCACTGGGGTCAGATGGCAAACGGGGACATCCGGGTCCTCAGGGATTGGAATCACAGGATCCGCTAAACCGGCCGCAACAGACTCCAGCACCGACATTACCACGGCCTCAGGACAGGCCGCATCCATTACTTCCAACGGAGCCGGAGTAACGGCCGGTTCCAACAAGGCAGCTACTCTTGGCAAGGGGAGCGCAGCAGCGTCTTCTTCTGATGAACGCCGCACTGGTAGCTCCGGGCAGGGTAGCTCAGGGACTTGAGAGGGGGCCTCGCTCAGTTCCGCATACACCACGGGGCCTGTGGTAACTAGGCCTTCCGGTGCGTAGGGGGCCGCGTGCTGCAGCAGAATGGTGGGGGCCGCCTGCGGAGGCACTGTTAGGGCCAGGGGTACTCTCACCTTCCCCGGCGCTGCGGCCTCCGTCCCATCATCACGCGGTGGCCCCCGCAGCCTCCGTTCCTTGCTCCACTGTCCGGCGGGCCTTCCCCCCGGGCTCGGGGGCTCCGCTGAGAAGTCCTTTGCTGGTATTGGTGGTGGCCGCTCTCGATGACTCCGCTCAGGCTCTGCTCCCCAGCTCAGTATCCCGCTGCTCACCCGTGGCTCTGATGGTGGCTTCTGGCACAGCTCCATCCTTTAAGGCAGGCCTGCCGCAGAAGATGATGTATTAGCGGCGGCGATCCTGCCGACTACGCCAAGTGTAGGGTCGGTGGGCCGGGCTGGGGGGGTGGTCCCTCTTTATGCCGCGCAGAGACGAAACAGAGACAAGATGGAGGCAAGTTCTGGGTGCAACAGGTCCAAGTTTATTCACGCTCGCCGTCCGCCTGACGGCCTCAAAAGCACACTGTACTTCCTTCAACTCACGGCCCTCCGTTTCCAGGGCCACTTCTCACACACCGTACGTTACACTGGGGGACGTGTATGCACACACCGTCCCCTCTTCACTCGTCGACGCTCCTGACAGGTCCATCACTGTGGCCGCCTTAGGCCCGTAAACCAACAGCGCTTCCACTGATCAGTCGTCGTGTCAAATACGGTGTCTCACACCCAGTGCCTCGTCCCTTCTGTGGTTCTTCCTGTCAGGACCAACCCCCTGACGTTCTCTCTCCTCAGTCCCCCTGGTTTAGACTCTCCTCACAGTGCACAGACTGCCGCAGTCCTCCTGTCACTGGAGCTCCCCCTGGGGAACTGGAACCTTCTGGAACCCTCCTTCAGTATTTATAGCTCTCCCGCTCCCCTGTCACTGTAACCCTGCCCCCCATGACCAACGGTTTCTAAAGCCCTAAGCTGTTGTCAAGTCCTTTGCTCACACTCCTCCCTGCCATCTAATGGTCAACACAAGGTACTGCACGTCCACTACACTTTCCTAGCTGTTTCCCCACTGTAATAACTGACAACTACCTACACTGTGCAAACCTTTCCTTCTTCACTCTGACTAGTCCGTCCGTCCGTCAGGTCACCTTCCCTACAACAGCTCCAGTCATTGGATCTTGTTGTACTAGTAACCACTTGACATGCCTTTTTTACACCCTACCAGTCATAGTCAGTCACATGGCACTAGTACCTCTAAGCCGTGCACTCACTGCTGGAGTCAGCGCCCAATGTGACTCTTTTAGTGACCCACATGGCTCTAGCACCTACTTTTACTGATTTAATGTAGCTTTAGCAGTATATGTTAGTACCACTCAGTGACACAGCTATTGCCCCAGCCTCTCCCAGTATACCCTTTCAATGCCCATGTAGTCATTAGTTGTCCTCATGGCCTTCATAGCCTTACGCAGTGCATACAAGGCTTTAGCAGCCCTTTAAGTGCCTCATGTGACCCTAAATAATCCAGTCAGTGCCCCACATTGACATAGTAGACCCAGTCAGTGGCCCACCACCTTCGGTCAATGCCCCACAGGATCAAGCACTTCCGGCCAGAAAACCATCCCTGGAACTAGCATTTCCAGTCAGTGCCCCTTGTTGCCACAGTAAATGCCCACATTGCCCTAGATGCTATAGACAGTGCCCCACAAGGACCCCATGTGAATGCATGTAACATACGTTACTATATACTAGTGATATTTATAGAATAATATCTCTTTAATGTTTTATATATTATCACATCTAAATATACAGCCATGGCTGATAGTGTTGGCACACTTGAAATTGTTCCAGAAAATTACCATATTTTTCAGACTAGAAGACACACTTTTTATCTCCAAAACTTTGGAGGAAAATGGGGGATGCGTTTTATAGTCCAGATGTGCCTGCTGCGGATGGGGGGGTGGTGGAGCAGCAGTGGCGAATGAGCGGGTCACAGGAAGCAGGAATCAGCAACTGCGGCTAGAGCCTGTTAACACTGTAAAAGATAAAAGAATATTCACTGCTCTCCGAGCCCAAAATCCCTCCCACCTCTATGCACTGTAGCCAGCGCCGAGAGGTGGGAGGGACTATGGGTGTGTGGAGCAGTACATATTCATTTATCTTTAAGAGCAGACACATTGTTAGCAGCAGCCGCTGGCTCCTGCAGCGACTGGGCGATCACATGTGCTCACTAATAAAGAGGATGAATATTCACTGCTCCCCACGCCCAGTGCAGAGCAGTGAATATTCATTCTCTTTAGTAGCGGGCACATGTGATCGCCCAGCCACTTCAGGAACTGCAGCTGCAGCTAACCATGTGCCTGCTATTAAAGAAGATGAATATTCACTGCTTCACACACTCATAGTCCTAGCCCTGGGGAGCAGTGAGTATTCCGGCAGCTGTCCTTGGCTTGTAAGCAGCGCATGACATCCCTGCCATGCGTTGTTCAGAAACATAAATCAGCTGCTGGCATCAGAATAGGACACTGGATGGAGCACAGAGAAGGTGAGTAGAATGGTTTGGGTTATTTTTATATTTTTCTGATAGCCGGGTAAACCAGTATGGGGATGAGGGGGCCATATATACTAGGATGGGGATGAGGGGACCATGTATACCAAGACAGGGATGAGGGGACCATGTATACCAAGACAGGGATGAGGGGGCCATGTATACCAAGATGGGGATGAGGGGACCATATATACCAAGATGGGGATGAGGGGACCATATATACCAAGATGGGGATGAGGGGACCATGCATACCAAGATGGGGATGAGGGGGCAATGAATACAAAGGTGAGGATGAGGGGACCATATAAACAAGGATGGGGATGAGGGTGTCATGGACATGGTTTGTGGAACCACTGTGCCACGGACCGTGGAGGGGCATGACTAAGCGAACACCTGACTGTTCACTAGAGCCTCTGATGGTGAGGTTAGACTTGGTTGCCAAAGAACGCCAGGTGCAACTCCAAGACAGACCAATGGACGCGCAGCAGCTGGACCCAGAGGACAAACTGGAGGCAGCGGCTGGCAGGGTTTGAATTAGAATGCAGCAGACAGTTCACATGCGAGTGCAAAGGAAGAGTTCGCATCAGAGTGCAGCAGAGTTCACACCTGGTGCAGCGGACAGGGTTTGTATCAGAGTGCAGCGGGCAGGATCTGCAGCTGAGTACAGCAGGCAGGATCTGCAGTAGAGTGCAATAGGCAGAATCTGCAGTAGAGTGCAGCAGGGACTGGTATTCAACCTTACACAACTTAGACTGCGAAACAGGAAGGTTGCTCAGGCATCTCCCCAGTGGGGATGAAGCAATATATATATATATACATAATCTCCTACAGCTATTGGCTGAGGAAGAAATAGCAAGTGAATGCGCTGACCCTTTTAGAGCTTTAAGAGTGCGGGAGTGCACGAGCGTATGCCCTAAGGAGAAGGCTAAAGGACCGGTTGGAAGCTTTTAGAGCATGGGGAAGAACTGACTGCAGAACGGTTGAGTGAAGAGACAAGCCGCGGACCCTGCCTGTCAGAGCAGGACTCCGGCGTGGTGCTAACAGAGGGGGCCATGTAAATGAGGTTGAGGGGACCATACAGCTCTGGCAAAAATTAAGAGACCACTGCAAAATTTTCAGTGTGTCTGATTTTTCTCTTTATAGGTATATTTTTGAGTAAAATGTAAATTGCTCTTTTATTCTATAAACTACTGACAACATGTCTCCGAATTTCCAAGCAATAAATTTTATATGTATTTTCAGAAAATGAGAAATGTTCAAAATAAAAAATGCACTGCTTGCAGACCTCAAGTAATACTAAGAAAACAAGTTCATAATCATGTAGAAACAACAATACTAATGTTTTAACTCAGGAAGAGTTCAGAAATCAATATTTTGTGGAATAACCATGATTTTTAATCACAGCTTTCATTCGTCTTGGCATGCTTTCCACCAGTCTTTCACACTGCTTTTGGATGACCTTATGCCACTCCTGGTGCAAAAATGTAAGCAGTTCTTCTTTGTTTGATAGCTTGTGACTATCCATCTTCCTTTTGATTACATTCCAGAGGTTTTAATGGGGTTTAGGTCTGGAGATTGGGCTGGCCATGACAGGGATTTGATGTGGTGGTCCTTCATCCACATATTGATTGACCTAGCTATGTGGCATGGTGCATTGTCCTGCTGGAAAAAACAGTCCTCAGAGTTGGGGAACATTGCCTGTGCAGAAAGGAATCAACTGTTTTTCCAGATAAGCTTGTATACGGTTTGATGCATACGTCCTTCGCAAAGATTAACCTGCCCAATTCCAGCCTTGCCGAGGTATCCCTAGATCTTCACCGATCCTCCACCAAATTTCACAGTAGGTGCAAGACACTGTGGCTTGTATGCCTCTCCAGGTCTCCGTCTAATCATTAGACGACCAGGTGTTGGGCAAAGTTGAAAATTAGACTCATCAGAGAAGATTACCTTACTCCAGTCCTCTATGGTTCAATCCTTATGGTCTTTGGCAAACTTCAGCCTGGCTCTCCTTTGCTTCTCTTTGATGAAAGGCTTTTTTCTAGATTTACATGACTTGAACCCTGCCTCTAGGAGCCTGTTACAAACTGTTCTTGCCGTGAACTTCACCCCAGCTGCCATTTGCCATTCCTTTTGTAGGTCACTTGATGTCATTCTGCGGTTGCTGAGTGACATTCAAATAAGATGACGGTCATCCCAATCAGTGGAGAGTCGTTTTCGCCCTCTGCCGGTCTGTAGCTTTGTTGTCCCCAATGTCTGCTGCTTGACCTTGTAATGGACTGCCGTCTTAGAAATTTTAAGGATGGAGGCAACATGATGCTCACTGTATCCCTCTGCTAGTATAGACAGAATTGAGCCCTGCTTTTCCTCACCCAAGACTTTTCTTTTCAACTCCTTTTGCATGGTTAAAAGTTATTTTTTCATTCCAATTACTTTTGGGATATTACTAGCACTTGTTTTGCCATCCAGCTTGTCCTATTACAAGAGGACTGTGAGGATTGTGAACACCACAGCAGAGTTTTTTATACTTTTCTTCTAAGATCTGGTTCAGGTGATCACCTAATCAGAAGCACATTAAGTAGAATGAGGTGTACTCTGGTTGGAATTCAACTGACACTGCAATGGAATGGCTGTCAGATTTGTAGAGAAGCTGATTTTTACAAAACAGCAGGGGTCTCTTAATTTTTGACAGCGCTGTATATACCATGGTGGGGATGAGGGGACCATGCATACCAAGATGGGGATGAGGGGGCCATGTATACAAGGATGAGGATGATGGGACTGTGTATACCAGAATGGGAATAAGGGGACAATGTATACCAGGATAGGGATGAAGGGGCCATGTATAGCTGTATTGGTGACATATATATATATACCAGGATGGGGGATTGTAGTACATAATTGGGTGACATTACCCCTCAAGGAGTGTCAGAAGCCGTCCCCCCCCCATAACAGTGCGTCATGACCACATTTTTTGCTTCAATTTTATTTTCTATTTTCCTCCTCTAAAATGTTGGTGCATCTTGTGATCTGGTGCATCTTATAGTCCAAATAATACAGAAAGAATTACTCCCTAAAAATTATTGCTATTACTCTTTTTGTTGTACACATGTTTGTTTCCTTTGTGTTTATTCTAACAACACAAAAAAACAGAGAAAAAAATGTAAACTGGACATAATTTCACAGATAACTCCAAAAATGGGCCGGACAAAATTGTTGGCACTGTCAACTTAATATTTGGTTGCACACCCATTGGAATAAATAACTGCAATGAATTGCTTCAAATATCCATAAACATGCTTCTTACACCTCTCAACTGGAATTTTGGACCACTCTTCTTTTACAAACTGCTCCATGTCTCTCCTGGAAGGGTGCCAATTTGAAGGGGGCCTTCTCTCAACAGCAGTTTTAAGATCTTTCCACAGGTGTTCAGTGGGATTTAGATCCGGACTCATTGCTGGCCACTTCAGAACTCTCCAGTGCTTTGTTTCCATCCATTTCTGGGTGCTTCTTGAAATTTGTTTGGGGATTATTGTTCTGCAAAAAGATCATGACCTAGGATGCAAACCCAGCTTTCTGGCAGTACATTGCGACCCAAAATCCTTTAGTAATCTTCAGATTTCATCATGTTTTGCATATATTCAAGGCACCCAGTGCTAGAGACAGCAAAACAACCCCAAAAATGTCTTTGAACCTCCACTATATTTCACTGTAGGTTCTGTGTTATTTTCTTTGCAGGCCTTATTCCATATTTGGATATATATTAGTAGTGTAGCTTTTTTATGTCTCTGTCTCACAAGTGGGGTTCTACTCAGTCTCATGTCATAGCGTTTCATTTTATTCAACTGTTGATGAATAGTAATCGCTGACAGTGATGCACCCTGAGCCTGCAGGACAGCTTTAATTTCTTGGGAACTTGATTGGGTCTGTGCATCCACCAACTGGACTGTGCTGCAACCTTTCATCAATTTATCTCTGCCATCCACGTACAGGGAGATTATCTACAGTGTCATGGGTTGTAAACTTCTTGATTATGTTGCGCACTGTGGACATAAGAACATCAAGATCTCTGGAGATATTCTTATCACCTTGAGATTGTTAATATTGTTCAACATTTTTGGTTCTCAAGTTCTCAGTCAGTTCTCGCCTCCTCTTTCTGTTCTCCATTCTTAGTGTGGAGCACACACACAGACACACAATGCAAAGATTGAGTCAACTCCCCTTTTTATCTGGTTTCAGGTGTGATTTTCCTATTGTCCACACCTGTCTCTTGCCACAGGTGAATTTGAACGAGCATCACATGTTTGAAACAAAGTTATTTACCCACAGTTTTGGAAAGGTTCCAACAATTCTATCCAGCCTATGTCCAATTTGAATTTTCTGTGTTTCTTTTGTGTTGTTCCAATACACACAAAGGAAATAAACATGTATAACAAAACATGTGTAATTGCAATAATTTTCTGAAAGAAAGACTTCATTTTCTTGAGCAATTTCAAGGGCGCTAATACATTCGGCCATGACTGTAGGTGTCTAATATGATCTTGACCTATACATTGAGGTTTCTACATTCTGCGAGTATCCTCATCTGTGGGTTTAACTTGCCATGTCCAGGAAACGACTGGACGCCAGACTGAGCGCTCCAGGGCTATTCAGTGCAGTGACTTCAATTAAACAGAGGTCAATGTCTGCTTGTATTTTATGTGCAGAAAAAAATGAACCCTTCTTGTTGTAGATATCAGTTTAATGTAAAAATCTCTATGACATAAAAATACAAGGGTTACTTTATCAAGTGAATTATAGAAAATCTGTAATCTGTGTTAATAATGTAACTATGAAATATCATCCACCATCCACTATAAGATGATAATAGTGACACTGGTAACATGAGCTCCTATAGACAAGCCATGGGCATTAGAGGCGTATTCCCATCTCCAAGATCCTAACACAGTATGTATTAGGTGCAATAAAAACAATAGTAAATACCTCCAATTAGAAATGTATAGTTCTTCTGATTCGCTATGAGGCTTACCCCATGTGCAAGGCATTGCAGTAGCTTAGGTATCCATGGTTATGACCACACATATAGTGACAGTTAGTTAGCTCTTGTTGATCGTAACCATGAATACCCAAGCTACTGCAATGCCCTGCACATGGGGTAAGCGACAAAGCAAATCAGAAGAACTTTACTACATTTCTAATTGGAAGTACCGTATTTGTTAAAGGGAACCTGCGCATGCCCAAGATTCCCAGCCCCGCAGTGTGAATAAATCAGAAGAGACTGCGGGGTGGGATCTCAGGCCGCGCGTCCATGCAGGCGCCATAAGGAAGACATCATGTGATGTCAGTGGACGGGCAGCGCTAACTGCGCATGCCCAAGAAAAAAGATTGCAGCGCAGGCGCCAGGAAAATAAATGAACGCTGAGGAGGCGGCGCCAAGAGGAAAGGAGGAAATGACTGATGGATGTGAGGCGTCTGTGTCCGGGGGGAAAGACCTGCCCCCGGACAAACTACAGGTATGACGGACAAATTATAAAAACGATTGTTTCAGGGGTGAAAAGGACGCCAAATAGAAGAGCCACCTTGCCAGAATACAACATTAGTGCTGCACAAGGTGGCTCTTTTAGTTAAAAACACCTGGGGGGGTGACAGGTTCCTTTTAATACTATTATTACACCTACTGCATTTTGGCATAGGATATTGGAGATGTGAATACTCCTTTAAATTATTGGAGCCGATTGATCATTTGTGGAGGGTTCTTTAAATGATTTTTATTTTTGTTTTAGCTTGGAATTTACTGATGTTGATTTCTCCAAATTCATCAAAATAGTGCATGCGGTTCATGAATTTTGCGCAAAGTCAAAAATGGGCTGTTTTTGCAACTTTTTGAGTAATCTTTTTCAAAATACAGCATTAAAATTGTACATTTTGCTTTACGTGCATAAAACCACTCCAGGTGGGTACTGGAGTAGAGAAAAAAGTTGTAACTGATGAATCGGGCACAAATATCTGAAAATCCCAAACTCCATCCACAATGGCAAACATAAGAAAATATAATAGGTGAGCACATGTAAAATACACTTTAAAAAAGGCACAAACTACAAGAATAAATAGGTACATATGAAATACAAGCGAAAAATACCAAAAACTAGACGGGAAAAAATAATGAACCAGGGCCGTAATGTTTGAATTGATTTGAAATTCTTCTTTTTTTTTGCCACAGTTCGACTGTATTCATGGGTTAATGTAGATAAGTGCCTAAGTGGAAGGATTGGCTACTGCCAACAAGTGCTCAATGTACAGTGAAGAAAAACAAAGAAACATACAAAGAATTTGAGTTTTTATTCAATAGTCGTTTAGACAAAGAATTCGAACCAATTAAATACACAATACACAATAGATAGCTGTCAACGGACTGATGGTTCCACCACTCGTTTTTTTGGCAGCTGCCTCATCCTACTTCTTCATACACAGGAGTGTTCACTCGCCGAGCGCTCCTGTATTCTCTATTGCTATATTCATTCAGGGACTTATCAAGCCAAGAACAGTTTGACTTTAATGGAAGTCTTCAAACAGAGGATGGACAGACATCTGTCTGAGATGGATTAGTGAATTCTGCAATGAGCAGGGAGTTGGACACGAACGGAGGTCCCTTCCAACTCTAACATTCTATGATTCAGTCCGAAATTGTATATTCCGGATGCTTATCATCTGTCGTGGAAGAGTCTGGAGGACACCAAACACATTAGACTATAGACCCCAGCAATATCAATGGATTTGGCCAATTTTAGTTAAATGTGTTAATGAATTAACTGATTTTTTCAATTCTAGTAATGTGATCACTTTTGCCAATGATAAATATAGTATTACTCCTAATGATGGTCATCAAATATTAGAGGAAATGCAACCAGTTGTACTGTCAAGAAACCAAGCTCTATCATCCATTGGCATAGACTTGTGTCAACCTACATAAGATAGGCTTGTTTCATTATGTCCAAGTAAGGACCTTAGCTCAACAGCTATATAGGCATATATTACACTGCTCACTTCAGGTCAGTAGATCTGTGGCCTGTCCAGCCTTCTTGGACCTTACTTGATCCGTGAAAGTCGGATATGTGAAGGTGAAGTCGTTCTTAGTTTCTGAAGGTGGGAGGCTGTAGTGCAGCTGTAAATTATCTCTTGGCCAAAATTTTTGCTGGCTAAATCAGCCAAAAGTCCCTAAAGAAAAAAACTTATTCAACTGATATTTGTCAACACCAAGTATGATTGTTGATCATCATGTTATTTCAGAATCTGGAAAAACCAAGGTCTTTATCACTGTTCATGACAGTGTGGAAATGAGGCAGTGACCCAAGATAGTTCAACTCAAATGTCTTTATTTTCGCAACTTACGAAAATAAACTCAAACGTTATCCTCAGGTTCGCAGCCGGGCCGTCCGTATCAATCCGTTGTCTTGGGTGACTGCGCCACCGTGTAACTCGTGGGTGCGGCAATCGCTTTGCTCTCTCTTGCTTTGGTCTGTGTTCAGTCTCGCACAGACATGACATATGCACAACTAATGCTCTGCTGCTTGCAAAATCAATACTGAAACACCCAAACCCTAACTAAAAGTTTAAATGGGAATTGTGCCACTCCAAAGACCTGAAGTAGAGGGAGAGATCCGTCCCACTAACTTCCTACAGATCTCTCCAAAAAGAAAGTCCATGTCAGGTTTTCCTAAATGTGGCTTGGTCAAATAGCTTGACCAAGTCCACACTCTCTTTTACTTTGCATTGTAACCACAGCTGTGGCTGAAATCACAATGCTCTCCAGTGGGTTCAGTTTGTTTTTGTGCATATTCTGGGGGACACGTAACAACCCTCGTTTATGATCCCCCTCACTGCCTCACACTGTACATTACTATCGATCATAGAAGAAGAAGATGAAACAGAAGACACAAGAATTAAGGTTTTTAACTTTCCAAGAACTCGAAAGCTTCAAAGTAATATATTGTGCCTTTGAGTTCGTGGCAGGAGACCCACAGCAGATCATGACATGGTGGTCCTTACTTGGAGTTTTTTTTTAAATTCAGTGTTCAAAACCAGCATTAGTTTTTAAAGGTGGGGGGCTTTGGGACAAGTATCATATATTTCTTGGCCAAATATCTCTTTGGCCAAAAGTCTTTTTAAAATGTAACCTATTTAGATATCAGTCAAGGTGTAATTGTTGATCATCATGTTTGCTTCAGAATCTGGAAGGTCTTTATCATCATAAATTACTAGTGATCTTAGACGAACAAGATGAAACAGAAGAGATGTGAATAAAGGATCTTAACTTTCCAAGAACTCAGCAACTTCATAAAAAAATATATTATGCCTTTGAGTTCAGTGCAGGAGACAAGTCGAGACATGATGGTCCTTTCTTGAACCGGGAAAGTCGAATGTTTGTAACCAGCGTTTGTTTTTGAACGTGAAGGGTTATGGAACAAGCATCAATTATCGTTTGGTTAAATCAGCCAAAAGTCACTAAAGATATCTGTCAACAATAGGTATGATCTTTGATCTTTGATCATCATGTTGCTTCAGAATTTGTAAATATAAAGGGTCTTTAACAGCACTCATTAGTGGTGATCATAGAAGAACGAGATGAAATGGACGAGACTGGAATGAAGGTTCTTAACTTTCCAAGAACACTTCATCTGCCAAACCTCCTCTTTTAATTACGGATGAAAAATGCCTTGTTATTTGTTTACCATCTTCCGTGGGCTAAGTGGAATTGCTAATTGTAACACGCATAGCTGACTAAGCATGAAGGAGACAGTCTTTGGTTTAATATCAGTCTAAGCAGCACCGAGTCCATATCATAACTAATTAAAGGATTTAAATTGGATGTTGGAACGTTGTCAGTACTATACATAACAAACATTCCTTGAATGTGCTGCTCAAGAAAAATCTAAATATATTTGCTTTAAGCAAAACATGGCCGGTAATTAGAAAATCCAGTGAGCAATTCCATCCCGTGAGCTACCAGCGCCTTGATGTATTTGCTTTCAGCCTTTCCAGTGACTTTCTTTAGTGTGCAAAAGGCCATGACTATTGCCTAAAAATGGGAACTCTGAAAAATAAACATAAAGTGAATTAATCAATTGGTATGTACCAGTTTCTGGTGTATATTGCACCAAAGATGAAATGAGTTAACAAATAAAAAATCTTTATATACTGGTTGGAAATAGTGATGAGCGAGTATACTCGTTACTCGGTTATCTTCGAGTATTTGGATGTACTCGGAGATTTAGTTTCTGTCGCCGTAGCTGTATGATTTGCGGCTGCTAGCCAGCCTAAATATATGTGGGGATTGCCTGTGTGTTATGAAACCCCCACATGTTTTCAGGCTGGCTAGCAGCTGCAAATCATACAGCTACGGCGACAGAAACTAAATCTCCGAGTACATCCAAATACTCGGAGATCACCCGAGCATGCTCGGGAAATCTCGAGTAATGAGTATACTCGCTCATCACTAGTTGGAAATCCTTTAAGCTGTCCACTACTTTTATATTGATGGCCTATCCTTAGGATAGGTCATCAATGTCTGATCAGCTGGTGGTCAACACATGGCGCCCCCGCTGATCTGCTGTTATCGGTGTCAGCTGCGGCTGGCCGGAAATACTCACTTGCCGAGCTGCTCTGTCTACTTTTACTGGTCGGGGCTTGGTAATACACATCCGCCTCCTATTCAAATCAATAGGAGGATGTGCAGTATCCCGCGGCAGGCACTACATGTAGATGGGGCGGCTCGGTAAGTGAGTGCTTCCAGCCAGTGTCCGGTACTGGTAATAGCTGATTGGTGGGGTCACCGGGTGTCGGTCACCGGCCGATCAGATATTGATGATCTATACTAAGGATAGGCCATAAATATAAAAGTAGTGGGCAATCTCTTTAACCATATTCTAGAAAATACAGATTTAAAGGGGTTTTCCACTTTTAGATAAGTGGACCCCAAATGCTCTAAAATAGCAAACAAAGAAAGTACACACCCTCCCCATATTCAGTGTCAACTTCCTGACGCTATTCGGGTTTCGGTGTTTTGCCTGCAGAAGTACTGAGCATGCGCGAGTGGAGATTGCAATGCGCACGTGGGAAATATGGACGAGAACTATGGAAATTACCTGAAATATTGCGTACAGCGGCCAAGAAGGGGTGGAGGGAAGGAGCAAAAACACCACCCATCGGATCGGCCAAACAAATTTACATACAGCGCGAAAATGAGGTGACATATTCCCTTTAATGCCATAATCTAATATTTTTTTTCCTTTTTGATGATTTTTTGTTTTTAGAATTCCAGTGCATGCTGGGATACTTAAACGAAGCGTAAACAGGGGGCGGAGGCTGCGGTCACTGTCACAGCTCCTGCCCCCTCCCTCCTCGCACTCAGACTAAAACTACATTTGTCTGCACAAGTCCTTACCGAGATAGAACATGACAGTTGGTTCTATGGACCTTGCCGTAGAATGTCTAGCTCCTCCCACCATATAATTTCAAAATCACCAACTGTCATCTCCTTTTTTAGCAATGGAAAGATCTGTCTGCACGGAATTCAGATTTTACCCATAAGTTTAGAATGAAAGATCAGACCAGGAGGAGAAAGAAGCAGATTTCTCGGATAAGATATATGACAACGTTGCTTATTTTCATGTATACTATTGATTTTTGAAATAAAAATTACAATTATGGTTACTCTTTAAATTTTTTTATTAGCTTCAACTTATGTCTGCTCTAGCCACTACTTTTGTTTTTACACTCTTTTTCCCTGTGCAGCACATTTATCCTGGTAATAAAAAGCCAGATGATGTTCATGTCTTCATTTCCTGACATGACTAATTTAGCTTATTTTTCCGGTTGGAAGCATTGAACTTACTGATATATCATATGACAGTTCAACTTAGTGAGTTGGCATCTCAGTGATGGGTAGACGCACAGCTTACTGCACCGCTACCTCTCTCCCGGCATCACAACATTGCGCCATTGTTCACATCACCCGCTGTTATCACGGGGAGTTCCGGTCAATCCTTCCGTTGCTTCTCACGGTATACGGAGGCAGCAGCTGTGACAGCGTGAATGGGACTGAAAATATACTTTTTCTTACAAATATGAGTTGAGGAAAAAAAAATCAACAATGCTCAAATGTTTTTCAATTTGTTCCGCTTCGACTAGAAAAAATAAGGTTTATATATAACTTCTTGTGATGTGTACGGAGGAGTATAATACTCGGCATCTTGCAGAAAGGTTATTTTTGCTTGCTATGAAAAGATGTCACCTGCAGTTCCATTGAGATTTCGTTAAGGTTCACTGCATTAATCCATTACCGATCTCCTCGGGGGGGGGAGGGGGGGGGGCTCCAGATCTATATTCATTCCAGAGATGGTGCTGACTGCGAAAATGAATAGGAATATCAATGGCTAAAGAGATCAGGGCGCTGTTTACTATTCATTTATTGACCAATTAATATCACAATGAGTGGAATTGTAAAAGTTTAAACTAAGGGCACAGAATGGAAAAATGTAAAGATAAACCAGTGCAAACGGCTGAGCCAACCGGTTGTCCGAGATTCCAATAAAACAGAAACATGGCTGCTTGCTTCTAGAAATAGCACCACCATGTCTATGGACCCTGCCTGGTATTGCAGCTTAGCCCTATTCAGTTTAAAAGACAGGACAGTAGTAGTAGGCAGGATCGGACTGACCCACCGGAGAACAGGAGAATCCTCCGGTGGGCCCCCATGCAGGAGTAAGCCACCACCTTCTTGTATGAGCAGTACGCCAATGTCGGACTCCCTCCCATTGATGTGGGCTCCGGCGGTGAGCCCACATCTTTCTCGGCACATGTCAGCTGTTTTGAATAGCTGATATGTGCCGGGAGTCGCTACCCACCCGCAGCTATTAACCCATTAAATGCTGCTGTCAAACGCTGACAGTGCCATTTAACATGCGCTTCTGGCAATCTTGATGGGAATCTGCCCATCGGTGACCCTCGTCACGCGAGCGCGGGTCACCGATAGGTTGGCATGGCAACCAGAGGTTTCCTGGAGACCTCTTTGGTTGTCACTGCCGGCTTGCTGTGAGCGCCGGCCCAGTGGTCGGCACTCATAGCAAGTGAGTAATTCAGCTACATACAGGCGAACTGATCATCGCCTGTATGTAGCAGAGACGATCAGGTTATGGCAGCTTCTAGTCTCCCATGGAGACTATTGAAGCATTCCACATGTTAAAAAAAAATGTTTTAAAAATATTAAAAAAATATAAAAGTTCAAATTACCCCCACTTTCGCCACGTTCAAAATAAAAAAATTAAAAACAAATCAAACATATCTGGTATCGCCGTGTTCAGAATTCCCGGATCTATCAATAAAAAAAAGAATTAGCCTGATCGCTAAACGGCGTTGTGAGAAAAAAAACTCAAAACGCCAGAATTACGTTTTTTGATCGCCACAACATTGCATTAAAATGCAATAACGGGCGATCAAAAAATTGTATCTGTGCCACAATGGTATCAATAAAACCATCAGCTCGGCACGCAAAAAATAAGCCCTCACCCGACCCCAGATCACGAAAAATGAGATGCTACGTATATCAGAAAATGGCACAAATTTTTTATAAACAGAGATTGGAATTTTTCCCCCCCACTTAGATAAAAAAGAAGGTAGACATGTTTGAGGTCTATGAACTAGTAATGACCTTGAGAATCATAATGACAGTCCAGTTTTAGCATTTATTGAACCTAGTAAAAAAACAAACAAAAAACAAGTGTTGGATTTCACTTTTTTTGCAATTTCACCGCAATTGGAATTTTTTTCCAATTTTCTAGCACATGACATGGTAAAACCAGTGGTGTCCCACAAAAAACAAGCCCTCACATGGCCATTTTGACCAAAAAATAAAAAAAGTTATGACTCTGGGAAGAAGGGGAGCAAAAAATGAAAATGCAAAATGAAAAATACCTCTGGGTTAACAATCATCCCAGTTTATTGCTATAGAAATTTTGTAATGTCATTTTTGCATGTAGCTGAAAATTGGTGCCCTGGAATTGATGTCACTGGTGGACTCTTCACACCCCAGTCTGACACTGGTAATAGTCATTTTCAATACAAACTTAAAGGGGATGGTGATGATCTCAACTCCTACCCATATGCCCAATATATGAGACTGAACCTTTTGGGACCATTTCTATGAGCAGATATGCAGAAATGATATGCTGGAGCAGCTTCCGATTTACGGTTCATAACCCATCTAGTTATATGAATGACTGCTACAGTGGGGAAAAAAGTATTTAGTCAGCCACCAATTGTGCAAGTTCTTCCACTTAAAAAGATCAGAGAGGCCTGTAATTGACATCATAGGTAGACCACAACTATGAGAGTCAAAATGAGAAAACAAATCCAGAAAATCACCTTGTCTGATTTGGCATGATTTATTTTGCAAATTATGGTGGAAAATAAGTATTTGGTCATTAACAAAAGTTAATCTCAATATTTTGTTATATATCCTTTGTTGGCAATGACAAAGGTCAAATGTTTTCTGTAAGTCATCTCAAGGTTGGCGCACACTGTTGGTGGTATCTTGGCCCATTCCTCCATGCAGATCTCCTCTAGAGCAGTGATGTTTTGGGCCTGTTGCTGGGCATCATGGATTTTCAAATCCCTCCAAAGGTTTTCTACAGGGTTGAGATCTGGAGACTGGCTAGGCCACTCCAGGACCTTCAAATGCTTCTTACGAAGCCATTCCTTCATTACCCTGATGGTGTGCTTGGGATCATTATCATGCTGAAAGATCCATCCACGTTTCATCTTCAATGCAATTGCTGATGGAAGGAGGTTTGCACTCAAAATCTCACGATACATGGCCCCATTCATTCTTTCATGTACACGGATCAGTCGTCCTGGTCTCTTTGCAGAGAAACAGCCCCAAAGCATGTTCCCACCCCCATGCTTCACAGTAAGTATGGTGTTCTTTCGATGCAACTCAGCATTCTGTCTCCTCCAAACACGACAAGTTTTGTTTCTACCTAACAGTTTACTTTGGTTTCATCAGACGATACGACATTCTCCCAATACTCTTCAGGATAATCCAAATGCTCTCTAGGAAACTTCAGACGGGTCCGGACATATACTGGCTTAAGGTGGGGGACACGTCTGGCACTGCAGGATCTGAGTCCCTGGTGGCATGGTGTGTTACTGATGGTAGCCTTTGTTACGGTGGTCCCAGCTGTATGCAAGTCATTCATAAGGTCCCCCGCATGGTTCTGGGATTTTTGATCACCGTTCTTGTGATCATTTTGACTCCACGGGGTGAGCTCTTGCATGGAGCCTCAAATCGAGGGAGACTACCAGTGGACTTGTATGTCTGCCATTTTCTTATTATTGCTCCCACAGTTGATTTCATCACACCAAGCTTCTTGCCTATTGCAGATTCAGTCTTCCCAGCCTGGTGAAGGGCTACAATTTTGTTTCTGATGTCCTTTGACAGCGCTTTGGTCTTCACCATAGTGGAGTGTGACTGTTTGAGGTTGTGGACAGGTGTCTTTTATACTGATAACAAGTTCAAACGGGTGCCATTACTACAGGTAATGATTGGAGGACAGAAGAGCTTCTTAAAGAACAAGTTACAGGTTTGTGAGAGCCAGAAATCTTGAATGTTTTTAGGTGACCAAATACTTATTTTCCACCATAATTTGAAAAATAAATCTTGCCAAATCAGACAAGGTGATTTTCTGGATTTGTTTTCTCATTTTGACTATCATAATTGTGATCTACCTATGATGTCAATTACAGGCCTCTCTCACCTTTTTAAGTGGAAGAACTTGCACAATTGGTGGCTCACTAAATACTTTTTCCCCCACTGTATGTAACACTGCTTTCCATAACTTTTATTTTAATACTATATTTTTGGTTGGTCACCACTGTCCTTGGTAAAACAAGCTGCTTGGAGGCGTTATACTCACTAAAAAAAGTGTTTGACTATTGTAAAAAGTCTATTTAAAGTCAAAATCCCAACAAAAGAACAAAAGTTATGTTCTAGCATGTTCTAATAACCTGTAAAAAATATGATGAGTGAAGGTTGTTGTTCCTGACACCTGGCGATTGACATAATATGCCATCCAAGCCAAACCTTTTAATTCAAAGACCAAAGTCTAAACAAATAGTGTCTCTCAGATTCCCCATATGAATAAATGCTCAGATGGGATGCAGGTGTTCAAACTGATACCAGACAGGTTTGATGGCGACTTATCTTTCATGACAATCTAAGTATCACGGGTTTACCTCAACAGAGAGGAACCAGAAGGCCGCGCTGTCTGATTTCTCCTACTCCTGGCACTGACTAGAAGCACTTCACTTTCCTATTAAACAGTGCAGGTTTCTTCTAGCAATGCAAGGGTTAATCTGCTCAGTTGAGAGCTCCTGGAAGCTTACCTGCATTAATGGTCTCAGATGTTCACTGTTGTCCACTCCCCTCTGCTATATATACTGGCCTCTCTCAAGCAGGGTTGCCAGAGTTAGCTACATGCTGCATGGTTCAGGAGCTGTAGGAGTTTTTTGTTTCAGGAGTTGTTGGGTGGATTTATCTAAAGACTTGCTTGTTTTGGTTGTGCCCAAATCCTCTTCTTCTCCTTCTTTTGGTTATTTTCTTCCTTCACTCCCCGGTGTATACCTCTGTTGTTTGAGAGAGCATTTTTGTATGAGTGGTATTTTTCTTTATCCTTGTACATTTTCCCTTGTTTGTCTGGTTAGTGTACTTCCATACACTACTACACCACTCTTCCCTGAGTGGGGGGAGAGAACAGATTTATGGTGGATTCTGGAGCTCAGCTTGGTACGTGACCCCAACATCTACTCCATTGGAAGTAATCCGAGGAGCAGGTTTAGCTAGGACACCCCTGGCGCTAGGGACAGGGTAGGATCCCTGGCCTAAGGATATCCGACAACAAAATCTTGAATATAAGGATGTAGATGTTGAAATTAAAAAAAAAAAAAAAGTTAATCAGAAACATAAAAAAATAAATAACTAAAGGAAATATATAAATATTATCAATACATTCCTAAATACTTTTAAATAGCAAATCACAAATGGCAAATTTAATGTACTATAGTGATTACATCTCTAAATAAAGCAAGTGTGATTTACTAATTCAAGTATTTTTAAATATCATTTTAGTTATGGATTTATTTTTTTCTATTCCCAAAGAACTATTTTAATAATTTTAATTTGTCTGCTAATTTAAATCCAGGATTTTTAAGGCTATCGTTTTCTAAAATATTTACTCTGGTGTCTCGTCTCTTGTCTAGGCTCTTATCAACAAACTAAAGCTGTGATAGCCGAGCACTTGGGACATCGCAATAAACTCATCGACATTCTACAGAAAAAGCAAAAAAAAGAGCGCTGCAACTTTTTAGCTAGGGCTGAAGGGTCAGTAGATGCAGACCACTTTATAATGGTAAGACTTTGATCTTTAGACAAACTTTTAGGGTCCCGTTTCACATAGCGACGGACCAGCGATCCCGACAACGATGCGACCTGGTAAGGATCGCTGGTGCGTTGTCACACAGCAGCTTTTCTGAATGATTCCAGCCTGCGTCCCTGAGTTCTGCATCGCCAACGAGGTCGCTCATCGGGGTCAAACACAGCGATGCGTACTGGCCAGCGGGACGCCGACAATGAAAAAATGGCCCAGGACTTTCAAGCACGATAAGCGATATCCAGCGCGGGGGGCCGGTCGCCGCTATGTGTCACATGTAGCGAGATCACTGGTGAGATCGCTGTTGCATCACAAAATTGGTGACGCATCAGCGATCTCGCTAGCGAACTCGCTATGAGAGACGGGGCATATACTGTCGGTGTCCAGACCTGCTTTCTCGTCTCCCTGCACATATCCATGAGTTATAGTTTATGTCTTTGTCTGTACTGACCTGGAGTGCACTAGAGAAGAAGTGGAGATTGTTCTGTGTAGATTGCCTAATATACATTGAAATGGCAGCAAATATTTTTGTATCCTCATGTGCACTGAGCACGAGAGGGAAAACTTACAAAATTCCGAATTTGTCTGCGGTTTTAAAATACAAAATAATTTATTCCTGCAACATGGAGACATTTTTAGCTTATTTGTTTTCCAGGACCCTCCTCCCATTCCTAAATTCTACAGTATATTGTGCCATAACCAGTTCTCTAGATAGTATAATGTCCTCTTTGTGCCTTTCTTTTGTGCCCACACAGTAACACTACTCCCTCTGTGCCCCAACAGAGTAATAATGCTCCCTCTGTGCCTGCTTGGTAATTGTGCCCCCCTCTGTGCCTTCGTATAATAATAATGCCCCCTGTGCCTCCTTATACAGCCCCCGTATAGTTATAAGGTCCCCCTGTTACTCAATAAGGAATAATGCCCTGTGTGCCTCCTTATAATAATTTCCCATGTACTTCCTTAAAATAGTGCTGCCTTATACTAATGTCCTTCATTGCGACTCCTTATAATGTTCCCATGTTCCTCTTTATTAATGGTACTGCTCACTGTGCTTATAATAATGCTGCCCAATGTGCCTCCTTATTATAATGCCCCCACTATGCCTCTTTATACTAATGATTATACCCTTATTGTGCCCAGAAGACCATAAAATAAACTAATAATCACCTCACCTATCTTCAGTGCCACACAGTGATGAGCTCCTTCTTACTTCACTCTCCAGGATGGTGCAGATGTAGTGATATCATTGTGCCCTCAAAGTCCCCCCAATGCCAAGACCAGAATTACCATCAATATAAGAGACAAATAATACCGCCAGGAAATAGCCAAATATTTCTAGCATATACAGTAATGATAATACTGCCATACTGATCATTAACCAAATTATCATTAACACTAATATGACCACCAAATATTACGATGATATAATGGTGATATCTGGTTCAGAACAGTGCTCTGCAGACCATATATCTGTATACTGTACCAGTTCTCACCAGTGATGTTCTCATGGATCGTAGTCAATTGCTTTCCTTTTTCTTTTACCTTCTGCCCAGACAGCCACAACCCCTTCTTCCATCCATGCCTCATAACCACTATGAGAAAAGTGAAGTATTATAAAGTTGCTCAACTTTTTGTGTAGATTTTAACTGTGTTGTAAACTGTTCCTTTTACACTATCACTTACCCAGGAGTACCATAAACTTCTAGAAGATCAGAGAGAACTTCAGGGCGCACTAGAAGATGAAGAGGACTGTAAAGCCATTGATGCTGTTGCTGAACTCTGCAAGGTAATTTTTGATAATGCAAAAAATGAATAAATCCCCTCTAGATGCCACAATCCAGCCCTGCCTCATGATCTCTGCGTTCCCTTACCTGGTCACCTGCACAAAACTCTGTGACAAGAGCAGAGTCACAAGTGTAACTATAAGCTTCTGGGCACCAATGTGAAATCTCTTAACAGCTGCCTGGCGACATTATTATAAGATTATCCGGGCATTTAAGGTTAGTGACTGTTACGTTGTGACGATCTTCAGTAAGGAAGGGGGGCCTCAAACTGTACATGGAACTGGGACTCTTGAAGGTAGAGAGGCCTGAGTCTCCAACCTTACTATGCTCCTGTTAAACCCTGATCTGTCCTCTCCCCCACCCCATGAAGCATGGGACAGAAATGTAAGGTAAACAAGACCCAAAGACAAAACAGGAATAACAGAAAACTTCTATCATACAAAAGCACCAATAACAGGGAGAAGGATAGGTACAGAGAGGAATAAACTAAATGGGAATAGGGACCAGGAAATAAACACAGACATACCACAGCAAACCACAGAACACTACTGCAGCATCTCTACTCCAACTACTTAGCTTTAGCACGCAGCAAAAAAGACGAATCGTTCACCGTCAGGAACAAGAAAGTCTGGCCGTTTTTTATAGGACGAGGTAATGACCAAATCAGAAGCAGCTGAAATGGAGCTGCATGTTTCTGACCAGCATAAAAAGGGTTGTTAACTTCTTCAGCACCAGAGGAAACTAATTCCATTTAATATGGGACACAAATTACACCATCTCTAAAAAATAATCGTGATTCATTATCCGACATGACAGGCTATCTCCTGGTCTTCCAGGGGGATGTAACACCCTCGTGACAGTGACACTTTGTATAAGATGTTAGATTCATTGCACTCCTTCAGTCCCCATCTGTTCATTACTTTATATTGAACTAGCTGAAGAGCCCACCAGATTACTACCCCTTATATCCCACATCATCCAGTCAGTGCCACCGGACTACTACCACTAATATCCCACGTCAGCCAGAGCCACCGGACTACTACCCCTAATATCACACATCATCCCATCAGAACCACCGGACTACTACCACTAATGTCCCACATCATCCCGTCAGAGCCACTGGACAACTATCCTTAATATCCCACATCATCCCGTCAGAGTCACCGGACTGTTACCCCTAATATTCCACATAATCCCGTCAGCCAGAGCCACCGGAATACTACCCCTAATATGCCACATCATCCCGTCAGAGCCACCGGACTACTACCCCTAATATCCCACATCATCCCATCACAGCCACCGAACTACTACCCCTAATATCACACATCATCTCATCAGCCTGGGGTCAGATCCAGAGCACTGAGTGGAATGGTCCTAACTTCCATACCGGGGATCCCTTTAAGAGAGGCTTGGTTTAAGAAGCAGAGTGCCAAGAGGATTTGCCATGTCTTCCATACCAATGATCCCTTTAATTGAAGCCTGGGGTGAGAATCAGAGCGCTGAGGGATTTACCCTAACTTCCATACAGGAGATCCCTTTAAGAGGGAAGATGTGCCTATGGGATGGAGGATGTGTGATGGGAATATAGGCAGGGTGATTCTTTTCAGTCCTGTGCTCTTTGCTCCTTTCTGAGGGCAGACAATGGCTGGGAGCTTATGTTCCCGGAGATGCTAGATTTCTTCAAACCGGGTCACTGTCTGCTGAGGAGATGTGGAATGGTAAAACTGTTGAAATGAAAGATGCTTATTGATTGGTTGTGGCTATGTGGAGTGGGTATGGCTGATACACACTTACACTCATTTTTATATATATATATATATATATATATATATATATATATATATATATATATATTGTGGTGTAGTAACCACTGTGTCCGCTAGGGGGCGCTGTGTGGAGGTTCCAAGGGAGAGGATGAGTGGCAGAATCCTGAAGGATGGTTGTGTATCTCAAAGGGGGTGGCTTTGAGATGGAGACTTAGTGATGTGTATGTATTGATCAGCAATGATTTTGCTGAGGTGTTATTTCAAGGTATAAGGGAGAAGTCTCTAGGTAACTTGGGAGTTGGGTGGGCCAGCTACCTACAAACCCACCCAGGGGTGTGTCTGAAAAAGCCTGTGTTAAAAGGCTATGTGAGTGGGTGAAGGACCTATGATGAGGTCATAGTCACGTGCTCCAGTGGGCGTGGCTATAGACCATATAATGTGGCCAGGGTAGGTCACATGGGGGGGTGAATGCTGGGACCTGGTTGGTCCAGTGTGGAAGGTCCTGCAGAGATGGAGCTTCCTCCCAGACAGCACGTGTGAAGTGGCTGGGAGCAATGGCGATGTGTGCCTGAGAGTTCCCTGGAGGGAACGAACGTGTGCGGAATGCTGCAGCCGCATGAGGAACCCTGACGTGGGTGAGATAATTGTGAGGCTAAGTGAGCCTGCGTACTGGACATTGATAATAAGAGTGAAGCATTATAATAGATGCTATGCTGGTAATGCTATTAAGTGAACTTTCAGTTGCTGCTGTGGTTTATGAGGCGTGAATAAACCGCAAGGACTGTATGATTTGATGGAAAATCCGTGCCGGAACTGGTTTTTCTTCGCTGCAAGCGAGAATCCCCTAAGTAAATGACAGCGCTACCTCACAATATATATATATATTTATTTATTTTATTACTACCAGGTCGTTACTTCCTGTTGAGGCTTCTATGTCTGTTACTTAATGATAACTGTTCTATAGTGTCAAGTGCCTTTTCTCTTTTAACTGATAATTAACCCCTTAATGACCAGGTCTTAACAGGATTTAATGACTGATCTTTTGTTTTCTTGCATTTTTTTGCCTATTTTATGTATATACTAGCTGAAGAGCCTGGCATTGCCTGGGCATAGTAACCAACTGTGGTTAGTTATAACAAATTATAATGATTATATTGCACATAAAAACCATGCATCTAATCCTATCCTGTGTGATACTGACTGCTGAGCCGTGTATCTATTCCTATCCTGTGTGATACTGACTGTTGAGCCGTGTATCTAATCCTCTCCTGTGTGATACTGTCTGCTGAGCTGTGTATCTTTTCCTATCCTGTGTGTTACTGACTGCTGAGCTGTGTATCTAATCCTATCCTGTGTGTTACTGACTGCTGAGCCGTGTATCTAATCCTCTCCTGTGTGATACTGCCTGCTGAGCTGTGTATCTAATCCTATCCTGTGTGATACTGTGCTGAGCTGCATATCTAATCCTATCCTGTGTGATACTGACTGCTGAGCCATGTATCTAATCCTATCCTGTGTGATACTGGGCTCCCCCTGCAGTCTGTGTCAGAGGGTGGTCTGTGTTGGCATGGTAATAAATTGTGTTGTTTCCAGCTTTACAGAAGGACGATAACACCATAGAAATGATAAGAATAATAGGCCTCAGTTACCACAACTGTCTACAAAGAAAACTGTTGCTGATAGCAACCAATCACAGCTCATTTTTCATCTTGTAAACAGCTCTGGGACAGCGTGGCGAGTTTTGAGTGGTGACTTTTGTGTTTTGACTTTTATGTGACGAAATGTGTGCTGAGGGTGGTATATGTGTTGAAGCACATGGTAGTGTGTGGCGCATTTTGTGTGTGTGTTCATATCCCCGTGTATGGTGAGTATCCCATGTCAGGGCCCCACCTTAGCATCTGTACGCTATATACTCTTTAGCTCCATCGCTCTCATTCTTTAAGTCCCCCTTGTTCACATCTGGCAGCTGTCAATTTGCCTCCAACACTTTTCCTTTCACTTTTTCCCCATTATGTAGATAGGAGCAAAATTGTTTGGTGAATTGGAACGCGCGGGGTTAAAATTTCGCCTCACAACATAGCCTATGATGCTCTCGGGGTCCAGACGTGTGACTGTGCCAAATTTTGTGGCTGTAGCTGCGACGGTGCGGATGCCAATCCCGGACATACATATACATATTGAGCTTTATATATTAGATTACCTGTCTAGTAGTTTGAGGCCATGTTTTATATGAGAGAAAAGTCTTTTTTTTACATCTGTATGGGGGTTTAAATAAATTATTAAGTAATTTATAAAAAAAAATTGCTTTTGTTCAAGGAAAATGTGGAAAAAAGTTTGACTTTTTTTTGTTTACACTGTTAAGGAATTACACAAAATGATCAGTTAAATCACTTTATCATGTTATTATGGTCAGGTGGATGCCTCGTATGTGTAGTTTGTTTTATGTAAAATAGGTAGAATAAATATTTTACTAAATAATTGTTTTGAGCTTTTTTTTCGTAGCGGCCTAAAGATCAAAAGGATCAGGCATTTCAATTCCAACTGCCTGATCCATCACGCTCTAGATCAGGGTTCCCCAGCTCCAGTCCTCAAGGCCCACCAATAGGTCATGTTTTCAGGATTTCCTTAGTATTGCTCAGGTGATAATTGCTTCACCTGTGTAATACAAAGGAAATCCTGAAAGCATGACCTGTTGGTGGGCCTTGAGGACTGGAGCTGGGGAACCCTGCTTTAGAAGATCGTTTATCAGGGGAAAGTCGGAACACCCCATACACATCAAATTGGTAGATCCTGTTGTATAGGGGATTTTTGCAAATTGAAGCTTTTTGGGATGATTGGTCACATGTGATCCTCTCAGCGCTGTAATAAAGAAGTACTTCTAGTGCTGTGATCCTACTAATGTCCATACATTTCATATCTTCAAGGAACTATACACCGGTGCCTCACAGACATTTGAAAAGCTGGTGAAAAAATTATTTCTTCAGACACTTCCCGAAATTACTAACTTGACGTTAGGAGAATGTGAAAGTATGAAACATGAGCTTAGGCATAATCTATCCACTGAACTCGACAAAGCGGAAGATGAAAGAAAAACCAAAATCAAACTCTTCCAGGAGATGCTGGTGCAAGAAAAACAGGTACATGTTCCTAGTTTAGAATATTCGCACCGTTTTATGTTGTCCATGGGAAGTGTCAATCATTTACACAAGTGTCTAGCACCATCTAGTGTTTCTAGTGTTTACATTTGGATGTAATGCCAAAGCAGAAATTTACAATAATCACAGTTATTGATTGGTTACATACAGTTGAAACCGAAAGTTTACATACACTATATAAAAAGACACATATGAATGTTTTTCTCAATATCTGACATGAAATCAGAATAAACCTTTCCCGTTTTAGGTCAATTAGGATTACCATAATCATAATATATAATTACCTTGTAATGTCTTCACTTCCTGTTCCGTCCAGATGTGTCCGGATCCCAGAATTCCAACCGGCGGAAGTTCACCGACCGCCATATTGGGACACTCAATTGCCTCTTGCGCTGTACCACCGAAAGGAACACGACCACACACAAACACTGTATACGCCGTACGCACAACACACACACACACACACACACACACTGTATATGCCGTACGCACCACACACACACTGTATACACTGTACACAGCCTCTTGCACGGTACCACCAGCGGAACACCGTCGCGAACACACCACCGCCGGGATCAGCTGAATGATTCACTGACTTTGTACAGGAGGAGCGCATGTACAGTTTTAATGTGACCGCTGCTATCTGTCTGCACAAAGATGGTGGCGGTCTGATTTACTGCGCCTGCGCAAATTACGCCCAGGCGCAGTGAATCATTTGGCTGATCCCGGCGGCAGATGCGCGACGTTTCTACAGGCAGTGGAAGCCGGTCACATTAAAGGGGTTTTCCCACAAATAAAAGTTCAGTTTAAAAATTGTCTGTGTCTGACCGTGTACAGAGCATACCACATCTCCTGGGCAGGGGAGGAAGCAAAAGACAATACTGACATTACAGCAGGGGATCACAGAGGATTCATTTTGTGAGGTAAAACATTTCAGTGACTGTTTTTAAACAATATTTGCCTCACAAAATGTATCCTCTACGATCTCCTACTGTAAAGTCAGAATTGTCTTTTGCTTCCTCCCCTGCCCAGGAGTTGTGGTATGTTCTGTACACGGTCAAAGACAAGGGTGAGAGAGACAGGGCACAGGGGGAAGACAGCTCAAATGGGACACCACATGAGGGGAGAACAGCACGGAAAGGAGAGAGACAGCAGACAAGGGGGATAGCACATGGGGTAGACAGGTCAAAGAAGAGAGCACAGGGGGGAGAAGTCAGCACATGGGGAAAGAGAGTGGATAGGTGGATGAGCACATGGGGAGGAGAGATTCTCAACGCTGCAAAACCTGCCCCCATAGTGACATTATCGCCCTCCCGATGCGATAGCATCGGGGCCTTCATCCAGTTATTAATATTTGCCAGAATAATGAGAGAGAGAGTATGTTTTAAGGCATTTTTACTACTTACTATAGAAACACTTATAATGTAGATTCTAAAATACAGAGCCTTAAAGTTTTAAATTATATGTACACCGAAGAGGACACTTTAAATACTGACCAGGGTAAAGGGTAAAATCATATTTTTATTAGACAAACAATAAAAACGAGTACATATGGTAGGATATTAAAAAAACACAGATGAGACAATAAGGAGGAAAACTCAGACCAAAAAGTAATTTGTGTGACTAGGAACACAAAGTGGGTAAAGTAAGAGCAAATTTTATAGTAGGAATGGGAATAAGGCCGGCCGTTCTCATTACTGACTTTCACATAGACAGGCGCACTAGACTGGCAGAGCGCTCGATGTGGTCTATATTAGAAAGCTGCCGACTGACATGTCGGGTGGCTTTTCTCATGGAGAACAATGCGATCAGCAGTCCAAAATTGCCATCACTTCCGACCATCATTTGGTTGATGCTCCCATACACGTTAGAATGTGTTAGGCGTCGGATTTCTGTCGCTGCACATCGAGAATCCCGAGCCTTACTTCCTGCAGTCTCCCATTACTCTCCAGCCGCAGAGGAGCTTGCTCAGCAAACTCGTCAGTCCCGGCGCTCTGCCCAGACCAGCTCCGTGGGTTTGCTTTCTGCTGCCACCTCTGGCACAGCTATGGCAATGCATGCTGCTCAGCAGCGATTTTCTCCAGGGACTAAGTCCTCATGTCGGGCCACTGAGCATGCCCGTGGTGTGATCTCCCATTGGAGATCGAAGGTCACGTGCTCAGGTCCTGCTCGTGTTCGGATTGGCCCATTCGAGAAGCCAGGAGGGTCCCGGACACTCGCGGCTATAAAAGGTTTGCATGGCCGCTCAGCCATGCGCTAGGATAGCCAGTATTTTCTGACTATAAGGAGTGAGTGATGGATGCACGTATGAATGTCTCTGGTGACTGACTCATTATGAAACCTGTTGTGAGCTCATTTTCTCGTTCACCTTTGTTGTCCGTTGAACTCCCTCTGCTGGTGAAAGGAGGTGGTGAAACTGATTTGGATGGGAGAAACCTGTCACCTGAACAGGTGGATTGCGATTGGACATCCGGAATCTCTGAGTGGATATAAGGCAGCCGACGCCCTGTAGGTTTGCTGGTGATTTCTCTGCTCTGAGCGCTGGCCTCCAGTTCAGTTCCTGTCTTCTAAAGCTAAGTTTTGCTCTGTTATTGTTCCATGAGATTTTGTCTGATTTGCTTAGTTTTGTGTTCTGCCAGCCCCGGCTGGGCTCTGCTGAATTTCCATTTTTGTCCCTGATCGGTTAAATCTCTTTTGCTCTGTCTTCAGAATATATCGGAGTGCTGATATAGGGATTTTGAAGTCTAGTGACTTCAGGGCCGTTTTTCCTATCAGACGTGTTGGGACATTTTTGGTAGGGTTTTTGCGGATTGCAGCCAGCATCTTTTCTGTCCTTTTCTATCTAGTTAGTTGGGCCCCATCATTTGCTCTGTCTGTCTTTCTGTCTGTGTTTGTGTTTTCATCTGTTTTCACCGACAATACATGTTGGGGGCTGTCTATTGCTTTGGGGTCTGCTCTGGGGCAGTTTAGATTTCCCCTTTATTTCTTTAGGCTTATTTAGTTCTCCGGCTGTGAAGAGGCATCTAGGACCACTGTAGGAACGCTCCACGGCTACTGTTAGTTGTGGATAGGATCAGGGGTCTGCAATCCGATAGCTACCAACCTCTACGGTTTTCTGGACTTAGCTTGCATTTTTGTTTTTTTTCTCCCCCGGTGACTCATTCATAACAGAAACCCCTACCCATGGTACGCATGTGTTGTGCAGCCTAGCCCGCTAGCGCCCAGGCTTAGGCGTAGGTAGGATATTAGTCACTATCAGTGACTCGGCACGCCTCAGAGCAAGTGCTCCGCACTCCTTAGCCAGCGTCTATAGCGGCGTTCGTGGCAGCGACGCCGCGCGCTCAGTGGCCTAGAAGGACTCTAACCCCGTGCCTTGGGGTGGAGTTCTGTGGCTGTTTGCTGTGCGCTCTGTGGCCGGGGTCTGTGAGCTAAACATGCTCCGGCATTCACTTTCAAGCGGCTGTGCGGTTCTGTGAAGTAACAGAATCCGCTCCTGTTCACACTGGGTGACGTAACCCACGTGTGACTGTTTTCACGCCGCTCTTCGCTTCTGCCATTACCTAGCAGCAGTGTACCACCTCGCATGGTGGACCCCAGGCTGCGAACACACTCTCTACTATTTTATAATCTGGTGCGTTCCGCCAGCCCTAACAGAATGTCGGTCAAACTTGTCGATATTGGCAGGTTCGTCCACTTAAGCCTGAGTATGGCCAGCTTTACAGTGCACTGTACAGGTCCTGAATTGTGAGTTCCAAAATATAATTGATGCCTAAGACTAATTTGTTCATTTTTAAAGATTTTATCTTTAGGAGTGACATTTTGATCTTATTCTATGATCTATGCATAAGCGGTTTGCCAAATTTGCAACTTAGATTGCTCAAAAACTTACCAAAAAGTCCACACTGGGAATTTCTCTCCTGTGACGGGACAGAAGCATAGACACGACACCGTCTCTTTAAAGTGGAAACTTTACTCAAATGAGATGCTTGGCTTGTCAGCAGGATTTCACCCCCAAACTATTTATATGTGCATGTAGCGCTTTCAAAAAGCTGTCCAGCATTAATTTTACATGGCCAGTCGGTTCCTCCGTAACTGAGAAATCAGCGCTTGAATTGATATGCAAATGAGGCTGACAAACTATTTGTAGATCTAAAGCGTATGTTATTTCAGTTATATTCCCTGCCCAGCGCCACCTCCTTCTGCTTGACTGACGACTCCTTTGTCATGACTTGGTTTGAGGATTCTATCCGCTGACCTTTTGCTGCATGGTCAATTCCCCAGTCTGCTGAGCTATTGCTTTTTTTTCTTGCTTTTTTTGTCCAATTGCTGATGTTCCAATTTTCTTTGTTCCTCTGTTTTGAGTTTCTCTCTGTTTTCCATTTTCCGGTTTTTGTCTGCCCTATCACATTCTGGGTTGGGTTTGATATGTTCACCCTTCACTGCACTTCCTTGCTGGTTATACCTCTAGGTGGACTTGGGTTTAGGAGTTCCAGCCCTTCAGCTAAGGAATTTACCTTGCATGGTGAACACCAGATGAATTCCTGCAAAAAGTCTATGTTTTCCTTCCCAGTTCCTCTTCCCTCTTCCTTTAACCTCTTTTAGATTTGGAAAGGTATTCTTGTTCCCTTTACTTCCAGCTCTCTTTAGCTTTCCTTCTCTACCCTTTATGAACGTGTTTTAATTTTCTCACCCCGGGTTTTGTATTTTAATGCACACTTTCCTCTCTTCTTGGCAGTGTTTTGCTGCCTCCCCTCAGCAGGTACGAGAAACCCCTTGATCGTCTTTTAGGGAGCCAGGTCCAAGGTGGTGTTATTGAGGTGTGTGGCTAGGGTCTTTCTAGTCTGTATAGGGACCAGTTGGGTTTGGATGCGGTGTCTTTCTGTAGTAGGTATTCCCTTTTTACGTTACCCATGAGTGAATTTGTGTTACGTTCATAACATCCATTGCTTGAAGTCACACATCATAGAGGCTGTCAGCATAGCATAGAGCTGGAGTGACAGAGGCTTCAGATCTACAAATAGCTCTTCAGCTTCATTTGGATATCAATGTCTCTCACTATCTTTATGCAAACTTTTCACCATCCACATGCACATAGGTTTCACTTTATTTCTTATGGTACCATCACTAAACTCCTCACCCGTAGGCCGTGGTTCACATTATCGTATATTCTTTCTGTGAGAGAATCGGATTGATTATGTTAATGACACTCTGCTCCGTGTTTGAACAGAGTGTCAGCATGATCCGATTCTCTCTCTCTCTCTCAAAAATTGGAGCACAGGTCTGGAGAAGATGGAGATCTAAATTTCTCCATCTTCATGGTCCGAGTCTTCGGATCTCGGACTGTACTTGACTGACATCCGTGTGCAGTCAAATGTTTTGCAAGCACCCATTTGTATATGGGTGCATGTTGTCTGATTAGCAGATCCACTCTCAGCATGCTGCCATTTTTTCACACACCGATCTGCTGTGCCCCATAGAATAACATTAGTCTGAGTGCTATCTGATAAAACATTGGATAGCACTCACACAATGTATATGCTCATGTGTGCGAGAGCTTACTGGTTTCTTTTTGTTATCCTTTGGGCAGGATTTGGTTTCCTCCACCATGGACAATCACCGAAGCAATCTCTGTCCTTAACCTGGGTGGCACACCACATCAGATGTGTCCTTTTCCCGTCCACAATTTTTTTTTACAAAATTTTTATTTTTGTTGAAAGTTTTTCATATTTAACAGAAAGCAAAGACCAGAGAATTTAATATTACAGTATCAATGACAAGAATTTTGTTCAAAACTCAAGACGAGCAAAAAAAAATAACTCAATGAGTAATTGATTTATTATAGGAAAAACAATTTATGGGCTTTTAAGAGGCAGCGTAGATCCTACCCTGTCCATATGCTTTCTGCAACTGACCCAAAATGGAGTCATTAAGTGGAACCTGTCACCTTTCAAAATGCTATTTTCCTACAGCTATAGGGTTAATTTACTTGCTGCCTGGCCATTTTACTTAAAGTGCGACTACCTGGAGAAAATGAACTTCTTTTGTGCTGGGATCTGCCGTCTTTCAGTCATGCACAGAGCTGCTACAGTCACCGCTCACTGAAAGTACATCCCAGCAATTTCACTGACTCCTCGTATGCAGCAAATCTGTGCAAAACGAGCTGTCAATCAAAGGGCCGGGGCGTATAGTGTGAGCGGTGACTGAAGCCACTCTGGGCATGTCTCTATGTCTGAGAGCTGATGGCTGCTGGGAGGACATAAGTTAATTTTCTCCCTGTAGCTGACCTTTACGTTGGGCACTCAGGCAGCACTGTAATGCTGTTTACCTGCAAATTAACCCCATATTTGCAGATACGCAACATTTTCCGAGGTGATAGGCTCCCTTTAAATAACATCTGTTTTTTCCAGTAAGCTCAATGGTGGGAGAGGGAGCGGAAATCTCAGAAATCAAAAAGGTCAGTCTGTCTTGTTAGAGGGTTAGCAGCACAGTTATATTCAGTTGTCACTGCTCAACCACCAATGTACTGTATGTACTGTAGACAAGTATTACGCACAGAAAAAGTCACATTATTTGCATTTGAAGGTTAATATTCACCCTTCAGTATAATATTCTTTTTATAAAATAGTTAAAATTTATGTATTATTATTATTTATTATTATAGCACCATTTATTCCATGGCGCTTTACATGTGAGGAGGGGTATACATAATACATACAAGTACAGTAATCTTAAACAATACAAGTCACGACTGGTACAGGATGAGAGAGGACCCTGCCCGCGAGGGCTCACAATCTACAAAGGATGGGTGAGGATACAGTAGGCGAGGGTAGAGCTGGTCGTGCAGCGGTTTGGTGGATCGGTGGTTACTGCAGGTTGTAGGCTTGTCGGAAGAGGTAGGCCTTCAGGTTCTTTTTGAAGGTTTCCATGGTAGGCGAGAGTCTGATATGTTGTGGTAGAGAGTTCCAGAGTAGAGGGGATGCGCGGGAGAAATCTTGTATGCGATTGTGGGAAGAGGAGATAAGAGGGGAGTATAGAAGGAGATCTTGTCAGGATCGGAGGTTGCGTGCAGGTAAGTACCGGTAGACGAGGCCATAGATTGGAGGGGTGCGAAAGTGTTAGAGGGGAGGCCACAGAGCAGGAGGTTGCAGTAGTCAAGGCGGGAGATGATGAGGGCATGGACTAGGGTTTTTGCAGATTCTTGGTTGAGGAATGTACGGATCCGTGAAATATTTTTGAGTTGAAGTCGGCAGGAAGTGGAAAGGGCTTGGATATGTGGTTTGAGAGATCAGTGTCAAGGATAACCCCGAGGCAGCGAGCTTTAGGGACTGGAGAGAGTGGGCAGCCGTTTACTTTAATGGATAGGTCCGTTGGAGGGGTCGCATGCGATGGGGGAAAGATGATTAATTCTGTTTTGTCCATATTAAGTTTTAGAAATCTAGCGGAGAAGAATGAAATAGCAGACAGACATTGAGGGATTCTGTTTAGTAGGGAGGTGATATCTGGTCCAGAGATGTAGATCTGTGTGTCATCAGCATAGAGGTGATACTGAAAGCCATGAGATTCTATGAGCTGTCCGAGGCCGAAGGTGTAACTGGAGAAGAGCAGGGGCCCTAGGACTGAACCTTGCGGGTTAATTAAATTAAAAAATAATTAAAAGAGAGCTTGCTGACTACCTGCTGCCACCACTAGAGGGAGCTTTCTGCATACAGTGTTCGTATTGAATTCAATGTATAAGCAGTATGCACAAAGTTATGGAGGTCCCTCTAGTGGAGGCTGCAGCATATTACCTTTCAAACCAATATATATCTATGCAGCTGTATGAACCATGCTAAAAGGGGTTGAGCTCTATTTAGGCTTAGCCCCCATAGCCAAAGTCTATTCTTCTGGTTTGGGTCTGGTGTATCTGTAATGCTATTTTGTATTCATAAGCAATGATTTAATTGTGCCCTATTTATCGCCATCGTTGTCATCAACAGGTTGCTGTAGTAACGCGCAAAGCTTAATAAGAATAAATAAACCCGAAATCTCCTGAGATCTGGCTGTATGATAACCCGGGAATCATTCCTGCCACAAACAAATTGACATTTCCTTTGTTAATTTGTTCATTCATTTATATTCGTCAGGGGTGATTTGTTTTCCCGTTTGTGTTCTTGCTAAGAAGCGGATGACATTAATTCTCAGGTAGCGCCGGGCATCACTGAGATGACAGGTGTTGCTAAGTAGAGAGATCCAGACGCCATGTCTAATTAATGTGATTGTCGAGAGAGACGTAATTAATCCTGTCACTTAGTCTGCACAGTATTAGCGCTGACTTGACCTATGACCAAATATGAATGTTAATGTTAAGTATGGGGTCTTAATACTGGAGAAGTTACATTTACTGTTTGATGTTACATGGTGTAAAAAACAAAACTCGGCTAACACTCTTACCAGGGATATGGAGATTCTTGTGCAGAACCATATTTGACCATGATATTAGGTAGGCGATTGAGAGGTATTCCCATCTTGTACGCTAATTGCACATCGCTAATGGGTCGCCCCATCCAGGGCTGTGGGGTACTCGGTACCGGGCCGGTGTCAGTGGGATGTGTCACAGCAGCAGTGACCCGGTCCGTGGCCCTGGGCGCCCAAGCAATGGGGAAATGTAATGAATGGTGTAATGGAATAGTTCGTGACGCCACCTGTGGTGTTTGGCAAGCAAGATGTTAAGCCAACGCTGCGTGCAGATCCTCTGGGGCTCATGGTGTGTTGCAGCATAGATGGTGTAGCTCCCCACAGGTGAAGCTGTAACCCCCAGGGCAGTGGATAGGCGCAGGCGGTGTGAGGAATGTTGGTACCCAGATGTAGCAGAGCTGACGGTGTTGGCGCACAAAGGAATGGAAGACACCAGGGCTTGCAGTTCCAAAGCTTTACTCACAGTTCGTGGTACACACTGGTGCCCGCCTCCGTGCCGAGTCCTCCGGGGCAGAGACTCAATCAACCTCCTGGGCAAGTCAGGCTTCTCCTCTCCAACACTCTGCCAACATGTACCTTTCCTGAACGACTTTTCTATTGCGCCTTTTAGTGTGAAGAGCTCCAATACCGTGGTACTTTGAAGTTCCTCCTGTCAGATGCTCCTAACAACTCTACTTGTATGACAGACAGCTGTAGCCTCTCTCGGGGACTCCTTTCTCCAGAGTCCTGGCTCTCTATTCAGTTGTTGTTGTGCCCCAAGTCTTGGATGGGAGTAGTGCATTTACAGCCAACTACTCCACCGGTGTCTGCTGCAGAACCATAAGTGTCCATACAACCTCGGGGACCGGGCCCCGGCCTTGCGCTGAGAACCTATAGGCAGGGTTCCTCTTACAACCCACAACTCTCCTCTGTTCTCCTACTCCTTTGTTCTGCGCTGTTCCTTCTCTCTCTTATGGAAGCTTAGGTTGCAGTTCTACGTCTTTCTCCTTCTGTTCCTTTCCCGTTCCAGCTGGCTCAGGTCACTGAAGCAGCTGCAGCACTCCTTCCTCCATCCCTTCTTCCAGGGATCCGTCCTCAGTCTCTCCGGACTGACTGACCCTCTAGACTAACCTCCCGACAGATCTGAAATTCTAAACTTTCCCACACTTTTTTTATCTAACTCCACCCACCTCCCAGCACATCTCGTGTTACGAAGCAAGGGCCCACAAAAGGTGCTCTGCTACCCTCTAAGCATGAAGCCGCAATCTGGTCCATTGCTGAACTATCCTGTGTGTGGGTGCAGGTGTTGGAGTGTGGAAAGGAGCCCCCTACTTACCTAGGTGGTGGGGAACCACACCTTAGGAGAAGGTGCAGTACCTCTGTGGCACCTGAGCCTCAGGGGCGCCACATACCCCCCCCCCGTTAAACACAACACGTCCGCAGGCTGCAAGGTAACAAAGTTGACAGCAAAGAAACATGCAAAAATTTTGTAATGCATAACAAACTTTTCTTATACTAATCTTCCTAGTATAGGAGGTAATCATCTTGAACGTTACTAACAATTCTAAGTGCAATTTTTACACATTTATTTTCCTACTTTCACTGGCTCTTCTAGACGCAAGACGCTGACCGCAATTACCTAGTCCGTCACCTGTCTACTTTCAATTCTTTATTCACATCACTCATCTCTAGATCAGACATTCCTAATTCTTCTATAAAAGCCATTTCTCAGTTACTAATACTCTTATAAAACACATTATCAAATACTTCACAGTAAAACATTCAACAATTATTCTTGTAAGTGCTGGACACCGCTCCCAGCCGGGATTTCTTGCAGTGTCCTTTGAGGTAGACATCATCTTCGAAAAGTGTCCATGCAAAAACATTATCTTCGCAAAGTGTCTCTATATGTAAAACCAAGAGAAGGCACCTAAAGAGGTGCAACTATTTACAATAAAAGTTTTTGGATCACTCCCAGTTCATGATCGCTAGTTCAAAATTGAAGAACGCTGCCAATCAAAACAGGGCAACTAAAGGTAACTAAATGGGTAACGAGATTTGAAAGTTTTTACTTGTGTTCCCCTCCTGGGGTTCTGGAAGCCGAACTGTAACTGCTACCAGACGTGGTATCTTCGTCCTGCTGACTACTTGCTAGCCGCATATACTCTGCCTCCCACAGGGTGAGATTGGGACTGGTCGGGGTAATGGAAAGGGCCATTGAAACGTCTACTGCCTGCGGGGATGGCATATCTGCTATCTCCGATGGCGCTTCTGCGGCTGTTGGGGACTCAGCTCAGCTTCCTTTCCCGTTCCAGCTGGCTCAGGTCACTGAAGCAGCTGCAGCAATCCTTCCTCCATCCCTTCTTCCAGGGAACCGTCCTCAGTCTCTCCGGACTGACTGACCCTCTAGACTAACCTCCCGACAGATCTGAAATTCTAAACTTTCCCACACTTTTTTATCTAACTCCACCCACCTCCCAGCACATCTCGTGTTACGAAGCAAGGACCCACGAAAGGTGCTCTGCTACCCTCTAAGCATGAAGCCGCAAACTGGTCCATTGCTGAACTATCCTGTGTGTGGGTGCAGGTGTTGGAGTGTGGAAAGGAGCCCCCTACTTACCTAGGTGGTGGAGCACCACACCTTAGGAGATGGTGCAGTACCTCTGTGGCGACTGAGCCTCAGGGGCACCACACTAAGATATGCTAGGATGGGGATTTTCGCCCCCCATAGATCGTGAGATCTAAGGGGCTAGATACAGTACCCTGAACAGCCAGGTATCATGTAACATCACTGTGCAAGGACAACTGAGAATGTGATGATATCGTAAATGGTGATGTGACTCCTTCACTCAGTCGGGGTTCCACAGATTGGACCTCTACTGATTATAAACCCATTTTACTTCTTTAACATCCAGCAGTCAGGCAGGAGAGCAGCCTCGTGAGGAAGACTGTAATTCACAACAAATCTGCCACAGCAATAGCCGAGATCAGAGATACTTCCAATCCAGGATGTTTAATCCGTTTAGCACTGATTGCATTGCTTTCAGATTGATATGGATGTAAGTGACAGCTGCTTTTCTATGGCAATGGCAATGATCAGAGACTATTCCGATCTAAGTCATCTAGTTCCATCTAGTTTCATCTAATTCCCTTAACCTTCTGGCTATTACAGAAACCTGGATCCAGCATTCAGACACCACCGCTGCTGCCGCTCTCTCGTTTGGTGGGCTGAAATTTTCACATACCCCCAGACCTGAGAACAGACAGGGTGGAGGTGTTGGTTTGCTGCTTTCATCACAATGTGCTTTCCAGGTCATCCCCCCGGTTCCCTCACTTACATTTCCTTCCTTTGAAGTACATGCCGTCAGACTCTTTAAGCCTTTCTCCTTACGAGTGGCGGTTGTTTATCGCCCTCCAGGCTCCTGCCGCCAGTTTCTAGACCACTTCACCACCTGGCTTACTCACTTTCTATCCTGTGACATCCCCACACTCATCATGGGAGACTTTAACATCCCCATCAATGATCCGCTCTCCCAGTCTGCCTCTCATCTTCTTTCTCTAACTTCTTCATTCGGCCTCTCACAGTTTACTAATTCTCCTACACATGAGGACGGGAATACTCTGGACCTGGTTTTCTCCCGTCCCGGCTCGCTGCACGACTTTACTAACTCGCCTCTCCCGCTCTCGGACCACAACCTTCTTTCCTTCTCTGTCAAGAATTGTCTCCTCACCCTGGACACCCCCACTTACCACACTTATCGGAATACACGTACCATTAATACCCAACAGCTTAGGGACAATCTCCACACATCTTTAGCCCCCATCTCCACCCTCTCCTGTCCAGACATAGCATTGTCACACTTCAATAATACACTGAAGAATGCCCTAGATGAAGCAGCACCTTCTATACGCAGAAAGACCCGACACAGACAACGGCAGCCCTGGCACACAACGCAAACACGCTTTCTTCAGTGCTGCTCGAGGTGTGCAGAGCGGCAGTGGAGAAAATCTCTCTTAGCAGAAGACTTCATCCACTATAAGTTCATGCTCAAAACCTATAACTCTGCCCTTCATCTGGCCAAACAATCCTACTTCACCACCCTCATCACCTCACTATCCAACAACCCAAGACGACTTTTTGAAACCTTAAACTCCCTCCTGAAACCTAAAGTACAGGCCCCCATCACCAACCTCAGCGGTGAGGATCTGGCCACTTATTTCCTAGAAAAAATCAACCACATACATCAGGATATCTCAGCCCTATCTCCTCAGTGCCTGGATCCCCTTCCCTGCCGCACCTCAAGCTCACTAGACATCTTTGAGCCTGTTTCAGAAGAAGAAGTTTCCAAGCTCCTCGCTTCTGCTCGGCCTACAACCTGCAACAGTGACCCTATTCCTTCACAGCTCCTGCAGTCTCTCTCACCAGTGGTCACCACTCACCTGACTAAAATATTTAACCTCTCTCTTTCTTCAGGTATATTTCCCTCCTCATTTAAACATGCCATCATAACCCCTTTACTTAAAAAGCCATCCCTGGACCAGAACTGCACTGCTAACTACAGACCTGTCTCTAACCTTCCCTTCATCTCTAAACTCCTGGAACGCCTGGTCCACTCCCGTCTAATCCGCTATCTCTCGGATAACTCTCTTCTCGACCCCTTACAATCTGGTTTCCGCTCTTTACACTCTACTGAAACTGCCCTCACTAAAGTCTCTAATGATTTAATAACAGCTAAATCGAAAGGTCATTGCTCCCTGCTGATTCTACTGGATCTCTCTGCCGCATTTGACACTGTGGATCACCAGCTCCTCCTCACTATGCTCCGCTCTATAGGCCTCAAGGACACAGCCCTCTCCTGGTTCTCCTCCTACCTCTCTGACCGCTCCTTCACTGTATCTTTTTCCGGCTCCTCTTCCTCTTCTCGTCCCCTTACTATCGGGGTCCCGCAGGGCTCAGTCCTAGGCCCCCTCCTCTTCTCTTTATACACTGCCCCTATTGGACAAACAATCAGCAGATTTGGGTTCCAGTATCATTTCTATGCTGATGACACCCAATTATACACTTCTTCCCCTGACATCACCCCTACCCTAATTCAAAATACCAAGGATTGTCTGTCTGCTGTCTCTAGCATCATGTCCTCCCTCTATCTGAAACTAAATCTCTCTAAAACTGAACTTCTTGTGTTTCTCCCCTCTACTAACCTCACTCTACCTAACATCGAAATAACCCTGGAGGGTTCAACCATAACTCCCAAGCAGCATGCCCGCTGTCTTGGGGTCATATTCGACACTGAACTTTCCTTTACTCCGTACATCCGATCACTCAGTCGCTCTTGTCACCTGCATCTTAAAAACATCTCCAGAATCCGACCTTTTCTCACCTTTGAAACTGCTAAGACTCTTACTGTCGCTCTTATTCATTCTCGTCTGGACTACTGCAACTCTCTTCTGATCGGTCTCCCTCTTACCAAACTTTCTCCTCTCCAATCCATCTTGAATGCGGCAGCCAGGGTCATATTTCTGTCCAGCCGCTTCACCGATGCCTCCATCTTGTGCCAGTCATTACACTGGCTACCTATTCGCTACAGGGTCCAGTATAAACTCATCTCTCTCACCCACAAAGCTCTCCACTGTTCTGCACCGCCTTATATCTCCTCTCTCGTCTCTGTCTATCGCCCTACACGTGCCCTCCGTTCTACAAATGACCTAAGACTAACATCCCCCGTAATCCGAACCTCGCACCTCCGTCTCCAAGACTTCTCTCGTGCTGCTCCAGCTCTCTGGAATGCACTTCCCCAGACGATCAGACTGATACCTAGCCCTGACCTATTCAAGCGCGCTTTGAAAACCCATCTCTTCAAACAAGCCTACCACATCAACTACTCAGCAAGCTAACTTTGCCCTGTTCCCTCCTTCCAAATATTATTCTGAATCTGCACCCTACTATTCATCTGTCTCCACACCCTTCATGCACATGATAACTGCATTTGATACTTGTCTATTGCACTTAAACACACGGGCTGATGACCGGATCATGCAGCTTTATATGAAAATCCCTATTATAATTGCCAGACCTGAAATAACAAGCATTTCTCACCTACTGTGTCCCCCCATTTCCTTGTAGATTGTAAGCTTGCGAGCAGGGACCTCACTCCTAATGTCACTGTTTGAATTGTCTTAACTTGTATTGAATTTATTGTCTGTACATGTCCCCGCTTAATTGTAAAGTGCTGCGGAATATGTTGGCGCTATATAAATAAAAATTATTATTATTATAAAAATTATTATCTAGTTGTCTCTTTTGGAACAAAATTGTCGCCTTGCTATTCTATTTTCTACAGTCATCACTTGCACTATGATAATCCACAAGAAGATAAGACTTGGCACTCAACTTAATACAGGAATCCGGTTGGTATTTTATTGCAGTCAGTCAAAACAGGAGCGATCTGACTTGCGGTGGACGCCGCGTTTGTGTAGGAGCGACTTGAAAACTACCTTAGTTTAACTCATCTCTATTGGACAGATTTAACCCATTGATGACCTTCTAATTATAAAGGCTTTACCTGCATCTCTTTTGGGCCTATACAACCCATTCAGGTCCTCCTTAATACACAGGCACGTATAGCCTTACATCACTTCTTCATCCAAGCTGTCGGACTGATGAAGGTCCAAGTGGGACCGAAAAGTCTCCTGTTGTTTTGAGTCTTATGATACTATATCTTGGGCCTGGGAACCTACTTATGCACCATCACAGTTGTGCTACGATATATTTCTTATCAGGCAACAAGAAGAAACATTAACCCTTAAGGCACTGTCAGAGAGCCATATAAATCAGATCGAGATTGGAACGCAGTGCTCGAACTGGTTGGCGACTCTCCTGATCCGAGCATGACAGCTGCATAGAAATACATGAGGCTGTTACACTCCGGTGGGGAGAGCCGCCAACCAGTCTGAGCACTGTGTTCCGATATGCGTCTGATTTATACGGCTGTCTGACTGCGCCCTACAAACCCAGCTGGGTGCTCTGTGCATACCTGTAATCCTAACTACCTTGGGAGGCTTGGGCTGTTGGATCACTTGAGCTTGTCAGTTCTGGTCCATTCTGTGCTATGTGGATCAGGTGTTTACTTTGTCGTCTTTATCAACATGGTGACTCTGAGCCAGCTGCTGGGAGACACTAAGTTGATGGAGGAGGTGTGTCCCTATCCCATGAAAAAAAGAGCAAATCATACCCAGTCAGAGGTCTCTTATACAGTCAAATCAAATCTCATGCTTTGCACTGAAAAGGGGCAACACCCTGAAACACTTGTCTGCCAATTGAGATTCAGATTTGGCTTTTATCCTAAGTCATATGGCAAGTCTCATTAAAGGGTCGATATTGACTTTTAAGGCCTTTCTCACATTTCAGTTTTTTCTGTCAGTCTATATCCGCCAAAATAGCGGAAAACAGATCCGCAGGCGGACTGACAGAAACGGGGGTCAGCGAATCGGCGGATGTACGGATCCGCCGATGTTAAAAATTTAAAGGAACCGCGCCTGGGGAAAAAAAAAAAAAAATTAATACCGGCGGATGTAGTGGTATCCGGAAGAGAGCGGGCATCTGCGGTGAGCGATCATCTCACGGGATGTGGGTGAGCAGCGATCGCGCAATGTGAGAGGAGATCGCACGATGTGAGACGTGGAAGATCGCGCGATGAGAGAGGAGATCGCGCGATGTGAGACGTGGAAGATCGTGAGACGTGGAAGATGGGGCTGGAGATCCGGTGAGAAATGGAGGAGAGAGAGAGAGAATTTTCATCCAGCAGCGAGACTTGATTCAGGGTTAAAAGGGGAAAATGCGGATCCGGACAGCAAAAAAAGTTGCATGGTCCATTCGGTGATCTCAGCGGACGCCAAAATTTTGGCGGATCCGCACAAATACGGACGCAACGGACGATCATCAGTCAAAATCCGCCGATAATGCAAGTCAATGGGGAAAAAAGTGGATCCACCAATAAAAATGGCGGATCCGTTTTTTTTGGCAAATCGGCGGATCTTGACTGATTGTGAAAAACTGAAGTGTGAAGATTGCTACTTCAAATAGGTGGCGCTAGAGTTCAAGTCTTCATCCTCTCTGAAATCGTAAGACTATGGACATGTATAATGTACTGTATGTAGAGGTAACATATTCCTCAAACAGTATAGCAGACTGAATAAGAGCGTAAAATTGAAGGATGCACCGCCACCAGGCAATAACCGTGCATCAAACACTTTCCATTTTGATCCCTGACTCTATTCATTCATCCTTTACATAGACCCTTGTAATATGGCACATTTCACCGTCGTTGGTTATGATAATATCTCCCAATCTATGATTTGCATCTTAATAATATCATGAAGAAAAAGCAATTACCTGGGCAATATTACAGTTAACCGCCTAAAATGGAAAAGTTTTGCATAATCTGCCGCATTGCAAATAGACTTCTGCCGACAGGTCCCACATTGTGTAGCGTAAAGATGTATTTTATTCAGGAGATGAATGATGCATCAGGATGTGATGTGGCTGGTCAGGCGCACATTATAGCACCGCACATGGAATACCAAAATCTTTTCTTTATTTTCCTGGAATCTCTCTAAGTAACCAGTTGTTGATCTTGCAGTTCCACAGCATTGGCTTTTTTCTTATGTTTTCATAGTCCCTACACTCCTGTCTGCTGAATTTTTACTTGACATTATATGTTGGGCAATATATGGTAAGGTGATTGAAATCTCGCTGTGAAGTGCAGAAAATAATTGGCAAAGCTTTTCAGAATAATGTGGCAAATAAAACAATAAAATGGAAAAAGAAAATACGCATTTTTAAAAAATAAAAGTACAACAGTAAAATAAATAAAATAATAACAATATCACATTTTATTCCACAATACATTTAAAATTCATAGTTCAATGTGACATAAAAGAAACCTTCACCTTTCTGGTACAATTATTTTCTTTGTGAAATATGTTTTTTATCACGGTGGAGCAGCAGTTTTTTGTTTTTTTTATACTTATTTTTTTTCTTGTTTTGTCTTTATTTTTATTTATTGCACACATTGTGTCCCCCATAACGTCATATAAGACATTTAATGTTGAAATATAAATATTTAAATATACCGTATTTTTCGGACTATAAGACGCATCGGACCATAAGACGCACCCCAAATTTTCAGAAGGAAAATAGGGGAAAAAAAGTGTCAAATGAGGTCCGTCTTACAGTCCGAATTCAGCTTACCATCTGAAAAATCGGCGCTTGCGCAGTGTCGATCGAGGAGCCGCCCATGCCATAACTGTTTGTTTTTGTTTTTTTTTATTTTAACCTAGTAGCAAGCCACAAAGTATAACTTGTATTTTTGATTCTATAATTGTAGTTGTGGACAAAGGAGCAAGTTCAATCATCTGCACTAGACAAATACGTCTGTGAGACACAGCAGCAGATCATTCAAGGGGTCCTAATCCGACTAAGTGGTCTCAGCGAGGAGTAAGTGAATAGAAATCGTATTATATCATAGCACCTGCAATTTTTTTATGCTTTCTATAAAGCTGCTTAATTATTTTGTATTTCTGCATTTTTTTTTTTCTAATTTTACTTAACTTTTTTAATGTTTTAGGACATGTTGGATCTCAATAATGCTTATATCCCATTCCCCTTCACATAAAACTATCAGAATCCATGATCAGTCCCCATAGACTTGCCTCGCTAGACTGTCTGTACATTGCTATGGTGCTCATGCAGGAGATGACCAACACTGGTGAGATGAGAGGTTCTGACAATTTTTTTTTAGTAATTGTTGGAGGTCTCATGATACCCCTTATCACTTAAAAGGGTTACTCAGCCCCCTGTAAATTATTGTTACTACATTCTGCAACTTACTAATATAGTTGCAACTTGAAAGGTTCCCCTATGTTCAATTACGAGGTTCTGGATCCTCTCCCTATTTTTGTCCCAAACCGGACAGCATTTCTTGTGTTGGCTTGTGGCAGGAGCTGTGTATTGAGGCGGGTGCTGACGTCTGCTCATTTCGCGAGCTAAGCCAGTCCCTTTCTCCATCACAGCCAATGAAAAGATAGCAAAGGACTGGCATGGCTACTGAAATGAGCAGTGAGCCAACCCCCTTCACATACCGCCCAGACTATGCGCCATCATAGGAAATTTCTAATTTGGACGTAGCCCAAAAAATGCAGTTGTTGGGACAGAAGCTTATAGATGAAGATCAGGGCACCTTTCAGAATGGAACCATATTGGTGAGTTGCATAATTTAATGATTTGAACCTTCTAACAACATTTTTGGGACTGATCAGCATCTTTATTAAAGCTTTGTGCACCCAACCACATAAGAGATCTATATAGCTTCCGGTATGTATGGAGGCAAAGTACCCCAATGATACCAGTCTATTGACCCTAGCTGTACCTTTGTATACCATATTTTATATATCTCGTTTTTAGGCTTTGTTCACACGTCTGTTCAGCCATTCCTTTCCAGGAATAGATAGACGGAATAAGTGACCAATTACTTATGCAAATACAAGAAGAGAAGCCCCATTAATTATCAAAGGGTATGTCTGTTGACCATTTTTTTTAGAAATGAAGAAAATGTTCTGCATGCAGGACTTTTTTCCATTCTAAAATAAAAAAAATAGATACCAAATGGACCCCATGATAATCAATAGGACCCCTCTGCTTCTTTTCGCATAAATGATGCAACAGATTACATATTCCATCGCTCATTTCCTAAAAGGAATGTCCTAACAAATGTGTCCAGAGCCTTACTGGAAAATGGTAGCATGCTCCATAGGGTGCTAAATTGTAAAAGTATTCTTCTATTGAAGGATTGTACCCAACCAGTCTCACCAAACAAATGTGGCCCCATGTAGACTAAAAGGAATACTCTAGTGTATCGTGAGGTTAGGAGGACCATAGACATCAGCCAAAAACATCCAGCATAGTCCATTGTCGTTGGATATTGGGACATTTATGTAGTTGATTTCTCTGATTGATAAAAGAAACCTTCTCGGTGTGGGATCTTGAGCAATTCTCACTTTTATGTTCTTTCAGTTCTAATAAATTTGCACTTCAAAGACATAAGTTCTTGCTTAGATCCCTCTTGCGCACAATCACTCTGCGGAATATGGCCATGGCGACCTTGACCCAAATGAGGATGTCTAGGAAGATCGTCATTGTCCAGGAGTTGAAAGAACAGCATTCTCTGGAGAAATGCAAATGGCGTTTGCAGGATGAAGAACAGTGGCATACTCAGAAAGATATGGTAATTGCAGAGATTACATGCAATGCCTGTGTTTTATGTCCTGACATATATGCAGATAGCGGCAACATCCAGAATGTAACAAACATCTGCAATAAAATGAAATACTGCAGTTCTGATTTAAAAGGTTTTTCCACAAACAAAATACATTTTAATTACATATCTTAGAATATTTATAAATTCTGCAATTAGATGTGTTAAAGAAATGTTTCTGTACTGAAATAATGTGCCCATGCTATGTACTGTATAATGGCTGTGTCCATCCATGCATAGCTGCTCTAGTTCATTCTCAACACATACCACAACTCATGGGTGAGGAAGAAGCATAAGTCACTTATGATAAGTGAGTATACAGACCCGACATAGCAGGGGCTTGTAGCTGCTGTGTTTTGAAATAACAGTTTTTTCTGCCTGTTTTATCACAGGAGTGAGTTTTTCTGCCACGTCACCAGTCCTGCGAGCTTATCATAAATCAAGTCAGCGACATATGAGCTCAGCGGCCACTAGAGCTAATACCTCATTGACTTGGTTTATGATGAGTTCAGAGGGCTGTTGATGTGGCAGAAATACTCGCTCCTGTGATAAAACAGGCAGGTAATTGTGTTGTCTCAGGTAGCTGCAGCTGTGAGCACCTGTTGTGTCGAGTCTGTATACCCATTTATCATAAGTACTGACCATGAACCGGAGCAGCTCTGCATGGTCGGACACAGCAAGTAACAAAGTACGTAGCAGAGGCAAATTTATAAGATTATCTCAGCACATCCAATTGTGGAACTTATTATTATTCCAAGATCTATTAATTAAAATACACTTTGTTGGTGGGACAACCCTTTTAAGCACAGGGAACTGAAACTAGGTACAGGGGGAAGAGTCTGCCTCCTGTGAATTCCCGACACTCAGCTCAGCTTGATTGACAGATCCCTTCCTACATTGCCAGATCTGCCCAGTGCATCTCAATGTAAAGGAACTGGCAATCCAATATCCTATGTATGGAGCTGTGCCACTTCCATTGTGTTATAGCGTGATTGATGGTGGTTCTGTTCCCACTATCACCAATCTGATAGCTTTTACTAAGGATAGGTATTGAATATTAATGTCCCGATAATAACCCCTGAAGATAGCACAGTAGGCTACAAGGGAGTTTAACATCTTTAACATGACTTATCTGATGGGATTGTATGGGTATATGGTAGCAATTCTCCATTTACTGCAATATACAGTATATAGTACATGCTTGAATCTCTTAACTAGGAAGCTCACATCATAGAAGAAGAAATCAAACTTGAAGAAGAGACCTGGCAAGCACGCAATGATTTTCAGCAGCAGCTGCTTCTAGATTTGACAGATGCAGAAAATGGCATCCGGCTGCACATGGAGCGAACAATTGGGCAAATGCTCATACACCATGCACAGCAAGAAGCGGCAAAGACCATGATGGAAGATAACAGCGAGTTTAAGGTATGAGTGATGTCCGTGCTCTCCTGCCTCCGGAAAATGTCACATCTCAATCTCAGTTCCTATACTTTCTGTCTGCCACTCTCCCATTTGTACTCACGTTGAGGTGTCCGATATTGGAGGAAGACTGTTTCCAAATAAACACGTAGTGAGTGCACCCTCCAGAAATGAAGCCATGCTGTAATACCAGGACAGCCCAGGGACACTTTTTTTGGAAGACTTATTGTCCAGCAGTCCCTTAGGGTCCCGTTACATTTAGCGATGCACCAGTGATCCCGACAATGATACGACCCGGTCAGGATCGCTGGTGCATCGCTAAATGGTTGCTAGTGAGCTGCCAAACAGGCAGATCTCACCAGCGACGCAGCAGCGATAAGCGATCCGTCGGCGGTCGCTGTTACCTTTCACACCGCAGCGATGATGACGACTTCCGCCTGTGTCCATGCGTCGCTAGTTGGCGCCAGCAGAACGCCAACGAGGAAAAAATGGCCCAGGACATTCGAGCGCGATCAGCGATATCGCAGGTACGTGGCACACAAAGCGAGATTGCTAGCGATCTCATTATGTGTAAAAGGCCCTTTAGTGATTCGGATTAGTAGGGGGTCAGATGTCCGAGGTCAGATGCCACCACTTATTAGGACAGGAACATTCTTGGCAGATTTGCTGCAGAAAATTTTGCAACGGCATAATTATGCATTCCTCGTAAAAATTTGGATCTCTGAAAGGGCTTTCAACCTGAATGACATTGGAGTTCCAAATACAAGCAAGAATATTATCTCAGTCTATTCAGACCTTCCATAGCATTCAATAGAAAGACGGCACATGCGGCACCACCTCTTTAACCTCAAGTGGTCAGACACTGGATGGAATGGGGGGGATCAGAAACCCCCACTTTACTGACACTTTCGAATCCCAGAGGTGAAGCCCCCTATCATAATGACATATATGACACTAACCGATAGATAAACCATATATATCTCTCATGAGACACCCCCTTTTAAGGGTTTATAAGACTAGAAGAAATGGTCGATTTGGTTTCCCATAATCGGTGCCGCCACTCTCATCTATTTGCTGTTTCTCATATTGGAGATGAGACACATTTACTTAAATGAGGCTTAGATGCAATTCCAGACTTGGCCATAGACAGAAGTGGCGCTGTTCTAAGGAAAATGGTCTGAATTTTTTTTTTTTGTTTTAATATTGATCCCTTTTATTCCATGTATGTTTGGAATTTAACTCAAAACATCAGTGCAGAAAATACGTCATGATGCAGGACTGTGACATGTGTGTCAACATACAACACAATATTCCAGATGTCAGCAACCCAGTAAATTGTGGACATTAATAGTTGTACGGTGTCCAGATGGTGTGGCGGTTTTTATTTTTCGCATGGACAAAATGAAATTCAGTTTTGCTTCTGTGGATGGAATTGTACCTGAATTTTCTGCTTCACTTCTCACTTGATACAAGCACGTGTTTCAGCCCTCATTTTCCTTTATGTTGTTGATCGTCAGGAACGACTGGTGGAAGCCGCAGCGGAGAGCGTGTACGTCACAAGCAGCAGCCTCAGCAGGGTAGTCCAAGGCTACAATCAAAGTACAGAGCAAATCCTGAAGGATCATGACAAAGAGAAGAGTAGACAGCTGAAGATAATAAAAGGTGATCTCAACATCTCCACTCCTAAAGAGGACGTGTCATTAGAAAATATCATATGTTTTGATGATAAATGTACTTAATTAAAATTTAATTTAATAAAAGTTTACATTTTTTTTCTATATCACAATCTGTATTAAAAAAGGCTAGAAATCTTGCAATTTTTCACACTGGACACTGAGGCTATTTTAGAATCATATTTCCTGTCTCATTATCATCACACTCAGGATTACAATGACTGGTAATAATTCTATAGAACAGCTGATAACACAAGATACACTAATCACAATAGGCAATGTCACAGCTCACCTCCTCCCCCTCCCTCCCTTCACATTAACCTTTGCGAACGCTCATTAGATGCTTCAAAACAAAACATAGAATCTAAGTCAGTCTATTGCTACTAATGTTCATGTAACTTTCCTTAAAAAATAGGATGTGCATGTATAGCCCCAGTGTGAAAATTGCAAGATTTCTATTTTTGTTTCATAATATAGATTGTGATATGAAAAATAAAAAAAAAAAAATGGAAAAAAAATAAGAAATTCAGTTAAAACCTATTTTAGGCAGTAGATTATTTTCTGATGACGCATTCCCAGTTTAAACCATGTTTGGCAGCTTGGGGGCTCAGTGGTTAGCACTGCTGCAGTGCAGCAATAGTGGGCTCCATCTGAACATATAGTAGTTTTTGTGTTCTCCCTGTGTTTGTGCTCACATTTTTGCCAAAACTCCAAAAACATGCTGACTGGGGATGAATAAATCTTTCTCAGAAGAATTTACCATTTTCAGACAACTTTAATAAGTTAATAATAATTTAACTCAGGAAGAGTCCAGAAATCAATATTTTGTGGATTAACCATGATTTTTAATCACAGTTTTCATGTGTCTTGGCATGCTTTCCATCAGTCTTTCACACTGCTTTTGAGTTACCTTATGCCACTCCTGGTACAAAAATGAAAGCAGTTCTTCTTTGCTTGATGGCCTGTGACTATCCATCTTCTTCTTGATTACATTCCAGAGGTTTTCCATGGGGTTCGGGTCTGGAGAATGGGCTGCCCATGACAGGGATTTGATGTGGTGGTCTCTTAATTTTTGCCAGAGCTGTATATGCCAAATTTATTGAACACTTACAATTTATGGAGAGACCCAGTAGTATCTAGTAGCTCATGGTGCCAGTATCAGGGAGCCCTGTGATCAGCTCGTCATTTACCACCTACCAAACAGGCATTGTCCGAAGTATACAAACCCTTTCATGTTAATGCAAAAATGCTTAATTTTATACGCGACTTGTCACTTCTCTTGACCTGTCTGATATGGTAAATTTTTGTACCATCACTGCCCTTCTTGTTCTGCCCTGGCTATCTTACCATTCCTGCCTGTCTGCACTATCGGCCAGCAGCTGACTCTGTGGAGCCAACCCAGGGGCCCCTCTGTAAGTCCAGATCCTTGTGCAGGGTTTAAGTGTTGAAGAACAAATATCTGGTAATTGGAGTGGCTTTCACATGTCTGTCCATGGTAGGCATGGACCACTGACAAAGCGATTCAACAGTTAAATGTCAACAACTGAGGAAAGACACAACACAGAGTTATGAGAAACAATAGCCAGATTTCATGGCAAGTACAAGTATTTACTAGAACAGGAGAAATGACAACATTTCTTTAGAATTTTTTTAGAACAAATATGTGATGATTTTTTTTTAACAGAAGATGCAACAAAATTGAGAAGTGACTACAAGATCTCCAAAACAAAGCCAAAGAAGAAACTTCCAGAACCATCATCAAGTTATGATCTCCATGAAAGGTTTGGAAACTGTTTTTCATTTTACAACAGTTTTGCTAAATCTGTCAATAGGCCATAATAAGGAAAATGCTTAAATATCACTATCCAAAATGGACAACCCTTTTAAGAATGGATGGTCTTCTCCATTTACAGCAGACTTGCACTTTTGTTGCTCCTTGCGGAAATATTGCCACCTATAGCTTTTGCAGCACACTATGGGAAATCTCTGCTTATTGGGTGCTTTTTGAGAGTCTTCTCTGGGCATGGGCTTTCACTCTTCCCTCCTAGACACTACCAATCACAGCTCAACAGTGTTTGATACTACTAGATCAGTTGTTGAGCTGTGATTAGCAGAATAGGGGACGAAAGGTTGAAAGTGCACACACCCAGAGAAGATTCTGAAGAAACGCCATGTTGAACTATGAGCAGAGATTTCACATAATGTGCTCCAAAAGCAATAAATGTGAATATCTCTGCAATGGAGTGACACAGCTCAAAACAGAAATCTCTAAGCTGCTACTGTGCAGGCGCTAGCGGCGTTATTTTGGTGGGGAAATTCTTTTTTTTTCATATTCAGTAAAATGGTGCCATCGGCGCATGCGCAGTAGCAGGTATCGGATCTCTATACACACCGATAGCTGCTACTGCGCATGCGCCGGCGACGCCATTTTACTGGAGATGAAAAAAATTCTCCTCCAAGATGGCACCGCCGGCGCAGTAGCAGGTATCGGATCTCTATACACACTGATAGCTGCTACTGTGCAGTCACAGGCGGCGCCATCTTGGAGAATTTTTTTCCCATCGCCAGTAAAATGGCGTCGTTGGCGCATGCGCAGTAGCAGCTATCGGATCACAGCTAGACACCGATAGCTGCTACTGCGCAGGTGCGGTGGGCGCCATTTTTTTTTCACTTAGCTGAATAACGTCACAAAACTTTATTATTAGCACACTTAACCAGCGATTATGCTGCAGAGCAGGTGCCGCGGCCAGCACCTGACTGCAGGAGCGATATTTTTATTTATTTATTTTTTTTAATTCAGTATGTTAGGTATTCATTATAGGAATATCAATATAAGAAAGTCCTTAAAATATCATATGGTTCCAAACAGAACATCAAATCAATAAATGTGAGTCCAGACAATAAACACTGTACAGAGCGCAAAACATGAACCATAAAACAATTGGTTTTGTTTAAAAATAATTTTTTATTAATTAATATTAAAAAATTAATGAACCAATTAGCAACAAAATCATATATAAGGTGCCTCAAAAAATAAGGGGAGTACAGCCACCACACTACCTATATGTACATTTTCAAATAAATAAGTAGACCATCCAGTATAAATATAAACAAGATAAGAATATATTAATTAATTGCAAAAAGAAGAAAAAATTAGAAAAAAAGCAAAGTGATAGTATATCCTTATATTGGATGTCTTCCAAGCACCAATTCACAAGTGATTACATGAATTGTTGTAAGGGATAAATTCAAATTGTCTTTTATAAGTAGAATTATCACATGAAATCACTTATAATAATAATAAATTTTATTTCTATAGCGCTGACATATTCCGCAGCACTTTACATTTCAGAGGGGATTTGTACAGACAATAGACATTACAGCATAACAATAATCACATACAGTAGATTATAACAGATACCAAGAGGAATGAGGGCCCTTCTCGCAAGCTTAAAGTCTATGAGGAAAGAGGTAGACACGAAAGGTGGGTGGTAACAGTTGCCCTGATTGTATGGACCAGCCATAATGTTAAGTGTGTAACAGTACAGACACAGAGGGCTAATGGATGCATAAAGCATGTGGGAACATGATGCGGGAAATCTGGTTATGGTAAAACTTTTGGCTGTGCTACACAGGGATAGATTAGGTTAATGTGTTGAGGTGGTAGGCCAGTCTGAATAAATGCGTTTTCAGGGCACGCTTAAAATTGTGGGGATTGGGGACTAATCGTATTGACCTGGGGAGTACATTCCAAAGAATTGGCGAGGCACGTGTAAAGTCTTGGAGACGGGAGTGGGAGGTTCTGACTATTGAGGATGCTAACCTCAGGTCATCAGCAGAACGGAGGGCGCGGGTAGGGTGGTATACTGAAACAAGGGAGGAGATGTAGGGTGGTGCTGAGCCATGGAGGGCTTTGTGGGTGAGGGTAATAAGTTTATACTGAATTCTGAAGTGGATGGGTAGCCAGTGTAATGACTGGCACAAGGTAGAGGCATCGGTGTAATGATTGGTGAGGAATATGATCCTGGCTGCAGCATTCAAGACAGATTGGAGAGGGGAGAGTTTGGTAAGAGGGAGACCGATTAGAAGAGAGTTACAATAGTCCAGAAGAGAATGAATAAGAGAAACAGTAAGAGTTTTTGCAGAGTCAAAAGTAAGAAAAGGTTGAATTCTAGAAATGTTTTTGAGGTGCAGATGACAAGAGCGAGCCACTGATCGAATGTGGGGGGCAAAGGAAAGCTCGGAATCAAGTATGACCCCAAGACAGCGGGCCTGTTGCTGGGGAGTAATAGTGGAACCACACACAGAAATGGCAATGTCGGGTATAGGTACATTAGTAGAGGGAGGAAACACCAGGAGTTCAGTCTTTGACAGGTTCAGTTTCAGATATAGTGAGGACATGATGTTAGACACAGCATTTAGACAATCGTCGGTGTTTTCTAGAAAGGCTGGCGTGATGTCAGGAGAAGAAGCGTATAATTGGGTGTCATCAGCATAGAGATGGTACTGGAAACCAAATCTACTGATTGTTTGACCAATAGGGGCAGTGTACAAGGAGAAGAGGCGAGGGCCTAGAACCGATCCTTGGGGGACCCCAACAGTAAGGGGAAGGTGAGAGGAGGAGGAACCGGCAAAAGATACAGTAAAGGAGCGGTCGGAGAGATAGGAGGAGAACCAGGAGAGAACGGCTTCCTTGAGGCCAATGGAACGGAGCATAGTGAGGAGGAGCTGATGATCCACAGTGTCGAATGCTGCAGAGAGATCCAAGAGAATTAGCATGGAGTAGTGACCATTTGATTTGGCTGTTAGCAGATCATTAGAGACTTTAGTGAGGGCAGTTTCAGTGGAGTGTAAAGAGCGGAAACCGGATTGGAGAGGGTCGAGAACAGAGCTTTCTGAGAGATAGCGGATAAGACAGGAGTGGACCAGGCATTCCAGGAGTTTAGAGATGAAGGGAAGATTAGAGACAGGTCTATAGTTAGCGGCACAGTTTTGGTCGAGGGATGGTCACAAGTGTAAATAGATGGTATTTGCACAGGATCTCTATAGAGATGCTTAACACGCAGAGTGTAAGTGCTATTGCACTGAATATCTACACACAAATTTACTTCTACTATTTCCTGCTAAGCTTAAATATAAAGAGATCGCAAATTGTAATTACCTAAACCGAAGATAGGTCCGTTAAGGTCCAAATAAAGTGCAGCGTGCCGGTGGCGTTTTTCCCTCACCCCGGCACTCTGCACTGTATTTGGACCTTAACGGACCTATCTTCAGTTTAGTGTGGTGGCTGTATTCCCCCTATTTTTTGAGGCACCTTATATATGATTTTGTTGCTAATTGGTTCATTAATTTTTTTAATATTTATCAATAAAAAATTATTTTTAAACGAAACCAATTGTTTTATGGTTCATGTTTTGTGCTCTGGACAGTGTTTATTGTCTGGATTCACATTTATTGATTAGGTATTCATTATGCAAACTAGGGGGCAGGACAGTGAGGGAGCAGTGACCTGTCAGCAGTCTGCATTATGAATGGCTAATCAAAGCACCACATACATGAACCCCGCCTTAGGACACGAGCATATCATTAACACAAAACTGAAAATAAAGATTAAGAATCAGCCACAAGACGGATTTCATCAACCAAGGTATCATTTTATTCAGTATAACGGCGCTGACCTGACACTGGGTGTAGGTTACTGAGCACAATCCTGCTGACAGGGTCCCTTTAAATATGTTCATATGTTCATCAAGCCAGAGCAGAGATCTACAAAGAGCAGCTCCCTCTCTGGAGGACTCATTTGAAGGGATTAAATGGAATATCACATCTTTCCTGAAGTGGTTGTACATAAAAACTTTACATTACTTGCCTTGTCTCTACGTAACAACAACTGATCAGCAGGGTATTCAGCTACTAGACTAGTAGTGAACAATTGATCTCCAGCGAGTGGCGTAGATGGAAGAAGCCTTTTAATGTACTACTTGTATATAAGTGGAGCAGAACCGCCATGCAACTGTAATGGAGTGGAGGATGTGGTTCATCAATGTTCCACGGCACTCACTACTGAATGTCGCCCTCTGCTGTGTGACCCAGTAGACAGGAACTAAAAGATGAGGAAAGTGTGTCCAGAGGGAAGAACTTGAAGAGGGCGCTGGGTCAGGTGATAGCTGTCCCGCAGTTGTCAAATAGAATAGGCCGGAGTTGTGAAGCGGGAAATCAGTCAGCACCAGCCTGTGAGACAGAGAGGACGAGTGAGCAGTGTAGCGCACGAGTATCCAACCTAGAAGCAGGGCGACTGAAAAGTGGCTTGATACCGAAGCAGGAGAGACATTGTTAGTCAAGCCTCAAAGATTTCGCTGGTCAAGACCTGGGGTCCAAACTTCATTGGTCAAGACCCAAAGCCAAGACTTTACCAGCCAGGACCCAACATTCACACTCCACAAGTCAACCACTGAACACCTAACGCTGGTCTTTCCAAGAGGCAGGACGTGCACCATGCTGACAAGAGGACCCAAGTAAACCGGGCCATTACTTCCAGTGTAGATGTATGATAAAGGGTGTGAGCCAGGGCAGCGCTTCAGGGAACGAAGGTGGCCAATACTACAACACGCAGGGAGCTAAGAGACTCACATACCAGGGACTTTTGGCCTAGTGGGAATTACCAGTAACCCCCATTAGTGCCAGGTTAAAAATCAAAGGCGCTTGCAGAGCATATGACAGTGACGGGCCTAGTGTTGGGAGTGACATCCGATGAGATAAACCAGAGAGACATTAATATTTGTTTAACTGTTAAATAACCAAATAGTGTATGCAAATAGAACCTAGAATAAGATATTGCGTTAAGTGTCATTACTTATAAGATCATGTTTCTGTACATCTGCATAACCGTATGTTCGTATAGTTTGACTTCCTTTCTGTGGTAGAAAAATAGATAGCTTTGGTTGACTACCTCCACATCCTTACCATCTGAATAGTTGCATCCTAGTTACGTACCTGTTCACACAACATTTATCTCCATGATATTTGTAGCATTTTGTAGATGAAGCCTTGATAAATATTGTCATTCTGTTTCGTTAGACTGATTTCCCAACAAAAGCAATTGCTGGAAAAGCTCAGAATTTTTCAAAAGATTCGTTTGGACTCCCTGAGACAGAAGAAATCTGTTCTACATCTTGTGCAAGGACAGCTGGAGAAAAAACTGAAGGTAGTAGCTTGGGGTTTTCTTCCTTCCGTGACGATGATGGAGGACAAAAAAAAAAGTTATCACTTCCTCCTGCACCATAGACTTTGCTTTAAATTCCTGTTTCTCTTTTCAGGATGCAGAACAGGAGTTCATTGCTGAGCTGGCCACGTTGGCTAGGATCCGACTCACTGACAATAATTCTTCAGTGAACAGGAACGTCCCATCCGGTTAGTAACTAAAACAAATTTGTCTGTAGGTAGGAGGGAATACTATGTAGAAAAACATCTTGAAGTGTATTAGTTCACATTATACTCAATCGAAAAGGAGGGGGGGGGGAGTAGTGAAGAACAGAATTAAGTAACTAGCAGAGGAAAACACAGATTATGCTGAGCTTTCTAACAAGTCTTTTATCTCATCTCAGAGCCGGATTCACATCCACAGAGCTCAGTACTGCTGTAAATTCTGCTCCATGTTGCTTTTCCTTTTCTTTGTCTGTTAATTAAGGAATGAGGAGCAGGAATCTCTGTGTGCTGTGATGTGCATAGGAGTCATTACAGCAGCTCACCTCCTCCTGCCAGTTTAGAGTTTTTTGCATATGAACAGATCTATCCTGCATTTTGACCAGTTTTCCCCTCTGTAGGTTCTAGGACATATAATAGCCAAAGATAGTGTTTTTCAACAGGTGTACACACAGGATAGATGATTATGAACAGTTAATTGAAAACAGAGATACCCTTTAAATACAGATCATAAGCGTCATTGATGAGATCCATCTGATACGCAGCAATTCCAAAAACTTTTGAGTGCTATAATATTTTGCTCTCTGGGTGTAGATACCTTCGTTTTAATCATTGCATTGTCTTCCAGGACCAGAAGTTTCCAGTAGGATTCCCTCCATGAAGAAGATAAAATGACAGTAGTCATCAGGCGGAGGAGGGTTGTAAAACAATACACATGACTATGAAACCCTCCTCTTTCTAGTACTATGTACTTTGTTGTACAGCTTCATACTTAAATGTGTTTTCCCATGAACAAAGTTGATTTTAATCAATAAATCTTGGAATAATAATAATTTCCACAATCGGATGTGTTTAAAAAAAATGTTCCTGTGCTGAGGCTGAGATAATCTTATAAATGTGCCCCTGCTGTGTACTGTGTAAAGGCTCATTCACACATCAGTATTTGGTCAATATTTTGCATCAGTGTTTGTATGCCAAAGCCAGGAATGGAACTTACTGAGAAAAAATATAATTGAAAGGCCTCATCCTCACTGGCGATGAAATCGGACGATTGCAATCTGATTTTTAATCGGATTGCAATCTGACCCATGTTAGTGAATGGGTGATATCTCACTTGCGATTTTTTTCTCAGCCAAAATCGGTCTGAGAAAAAAATCGCAGCATGCTGCGATTTGCCGCGATTTTCAGCAATACAAGTCAATGGGTGAGATTAAAAAAACGGACCAAAAACGGACCATCCGTTTTCCATCCGTTTTTGATCCGTTTTTAACGGATACATCACCATTCTGTGGTATAGAACACTGTAAATTGTCCTGTAAATGACTGTAGAAAAAGAGTGGCTGGGAAAAAAAAACATGCAAAACGGATGGGAAAAAAAAAATCGCAAAAAAAACGCATGACACTGGCATAACACTCCACCTTTTTTTCCATTCCATAAATCGGACCGTTTTTTTAATCGCCAATGGGTATGAGGCCAAAGACTGTTCTTTGTTTTGGAGACATTCCTGGTTTTGGCATACAAATACTGATGAAATACTGATCAAAAATACTGATGTGTGAAAGAGGCCTAATGGCTGTGTCTGACCGTACAGGGACATGATCTGATCATACCACAGCTCCTGGGCGGGGGTGAGGGGGAGAGAGTATACAGACAGGAAAGTATGGGATCATAGCTGATTTTTGTGAGATGAAGCATCTCCTTGCCTGTTTTTAAATTTTTTTTTTACCTCAAAGAAAGAATTATTTGCGATCCCCTGATATTATGTCTGCGTACTTTTTGCTTCCTCCCCTGCCCAGGAGCTGTAGTATGATCAGACCATGTTCCTGTACGGTCAGACACGGCTATTACACAGGACACAGCAGGGACACATTTATAAGATTATCTCAGCACAGGAACTGAGAAGGATAGCAGGACGTAGATAGTGGTTCCAAGGCTTCGACAAGCAGAGAAGTTGAGTAATGGCCATAGTGGCAAAAGTAGCTCACCTGAAAAGAAAAAGACACGGAATCATGGATTGAAAGATAGAACTCTCAGTTACTGGTTAGTGATGCTGTAGAGTAGGGAAGCTCTTGAAGTGCTGTGCTGGGTGGTGGTGAAGCTGGAGGGAGAGGATAACGGACAGAGTGAGCAGAGCGGGCTCGGGAAGGAAATTAATGTGTGTGAAGATGTCAAATGTTCTAAGAAACGTCCATGAAGTTTTTCACCCGCTATCCCCTGTACATACTTCCACCTGCGTTATTGTACAGTAAAAGACAGTTTATTTTTGGTGGTGGTCTCTCCCATATTGAACTGTACAATATCCGATCCTGGCCAGCTGAAGTCACCGGCATCATGCGGTCCGCAAGGATATAGCACCGCTATAGCGAAAGTCCACATATTCAGCCCGGACCCCCATTTTCACGTAGCGTGCCGGGACGTGAAGCACGAGTACCTCGCCCACGGCCACCGCCATGCGCCACGATGCGGCTGCATAAATCTTTCTTTATTAAGCTGCCTCTAGTTGGGACCGCAAGCAGGCAGGATCGTATAAGTAACGGTATGAAGCAAACTCGGGGATTTGGAGCTATGAATCATGACAAAATGAAACTTTGGCTGCTATAAAGACATCAGCACAGAATTTTGAACCTTTTTTGACAACCAACATGGCAGTAATAGATCTTAAAGGTGGGAGACAAGAAACCTGAAGAAGGCTTATCAGCCTCATTTCCCAGAAACAGACATAAGAGGATTCAATAAGAGAAGACTGAAGGATCCTATACTAATAGGGTTTATAAATGTGTATTTGGGGGCTTTCTCTTTAATCATGGTACTTATAAAATAGAAGATTGATGTTTTCCATATTTATTGCTTGTATAATATATTTATTTTATTATTTTAATAAAAATATATATTCCTACCGGATATTTCTCAGGTGTCTACTTTTTTTATTATGTATATACAGTAGATAATGCATCCAATACTTAGACCCCGACTCATCATTTGATATCTTTTAAGTCGTCTTTTTTTTTTTTCTCATCTTTTTTTTTGCCTTGCCGAATATCGTGCCAAATTCATCTTGCGGCACGGTGTGTGAGCAATTTTTGCACAAATTCAAATACGCTTTGTTTTGTTTCTATTGTGCCTTTTGAGAATTAAATGTAATTTGATCCTTTAAAACGTTTCATTTTAGTCTCGTAAAAAAAAAAATAGAATACACCAAGTTGGTAGTGAACCAAATTTCCACCAAAAATGTGCGACTTTCTAAAAAGTTGAAGACTTACACGCAGAAACATGTGGAATTGGTTGACCATGTGAACAAAAAAGAAAAGTAGCAGAGAGATTGATAAAGGCGCAAAACAAACACTGCGTTAGGCCGGGATCATACATGCGAGAAACTCGGATGAGTCTCGCATCTTAATACCCGGCACTGCCGCCGGCATTCGGGAGCGGAGCGTGCGGATGCATAGAATGCATGCAGTTTCTCGCATGTGTGATCCCGGCCTTAGGGACAGAAATATGCAAATAGAGAAGGGAAAATTACTCCAAAAAAGCTCTATTCATCCTCCTTGGTATGTTAGATTTACAGAAATTGGTCCTTTTTTATTATGTGTTTTGGTGAGGTTCACTACCCCCCACCATCTGTGTTCTTTGCAAAAAATCACATTTCATATGGACATGTTGCTTGCTCCCAGGATAAGGCAAGCATGGATCGTTAGCCATAAAACATTTTTATTGCTTTTTTTGTATGTTTTTTTTGTTACTATTTCACTAGGGTAGCAAAACTGACAAAACGGGCCATGATACATGTAAGTATAATTGCAATGTGTTGATGCACATTCACACTGTAGCCATTAACAAACAAAACCTAGGATAAAAGCAATGAATAGATACCCTGCAGTAAATAAATAGTGGTAGTAAATAATAGAGTGCTTAGTTGACACTATTTTAATTAAAAAGGCGTAAAAGTCATCTCACTGCAAGGTGAACCCAATCAGGATCGTCCCCAACTCTAGTATTTCACCTCGCTATGCGGCAGCAGGCCTCAAAATAGACGTGGGCAGAGCAGGACCCACTGTTACGGTTAAAAGTGTTGGCACTCTTAAAATTGTTTCAAAAAATGAAGTATTTCTCCCAGAAAATTTTTGCAATTACACGTTTTGTTATATACATGTATATTCCCTTTGTGTGCATTGGTACAACACAAAAAAAGAGAAAAAAGGCAAATTCAACATTTCACACAAACCCCCCAAAAAGAAATGGACAAAATTGTTAGCACCTTTCTAAAAATTTGGTTAAGCAAGGGGGTTTCAAGCATGTGATGCTCATTCAAACCCACCTATGACAAGTAACAGGTGTGAATATGAAAATCACACCTGAAATCAGATAAAAAGGGGAGAAGCTGATTTATTCTTTGCATTGTGTGTCTGTGTGTGCCATACTAAGCATGGAGAATAGAAAGAGGAGAAGAGGACTTGAGAACCAAAAATGTTGAAAAATATCTACAATCTCAAGGTTAAAAGTTCATCATCTCCAGAGATCTTGATGTTCCTTTGTCCATGGTGCGCAAAATAATCAAGAAGTTTACAACCCATGGCACTGTAGCTAATCTCACTAGACGTGGATGACAGAGAAAAATTGATGAAAGGTTTGAACATTGGATAGTCCGGATGGTGGATAAGCAGCCCCAATCAAGTTGCAAAGAAATTTAATCTGTCCTGCAGGCTTAGGGAGCATCAGTGTACCTGAGAACTATCCACCAATATTTGAATGAAATGAAACGCAATGGCAGGAGACCTAGGAGGACCCCACTGCTGATACAGAGAGCTAAAAGCTAAAATGCAGTTTGTCAAAATGTACGTAGGCCAAAAGTCTTCTGGGAAAGCATCTTATGGACAGATGTGACCAAGATAGAGCTTTGTGGTAAAGTATATCATTATGCGGTTTACCAAAAATGGAATGATTCCTTCAAACAAAGGAACACAGCACTACAGTCAAATATGGTGGAGGTTCAAAGATGTTATGGGGTTGTTTTGTGGCATCTAGCACTGGGTGCCTTGACTGTGTGCAAGGCATCATGAAATCTGAAGATTACCAATGAATTTTGGGTGGCAATGTAGTGCCCAGTGTAAGAAAGTTGGCTTTGCATCCTACGTCATGGGTCTTCCAGCAGGACAACAACCCCAAACATTACTCAAGAAACCCCCAGAAATGAGTGGAAGCAAAGCGCTGGAGAGTTCTTAATTTATCAGCAATAAGTCCAGATCTAAATCCCATTGAACACCTGTGGAGAGATCTTACAGTTGCTGTTTGGAGAAGGAGCCTTCAAATATGAGAGACCCGGAGCAGTTTGCACAAGAAGAGTGGTCCAAAATGCCATTGAAGAGGTGTAAGAAGCTTGTTGATGGTTACAGGCAGTGATTGCAGTTATTTATTACAAAGGGAGTACAACCAAATATTAACCCCTTTATGACCTATGATGTATAGATAAGTCATAGGTCGCCTCCCCATTTGTTGCGGGTTCTGGCGCTGAGCCCGCACCTTTTCCGACACATGTCAGGTGATTTCAAAAGGTGACACGTCCACTTAACAGCCACGGGGGGAATCGCAATCCACCAGTGGCCGTTAACAAGTTAAATGTCGCTGTCAATCTCTGACAGAGGCATTTAACTTCGCTACGCCAGAAGTGCGTAACTAGCTCTGCTGATTTGCTCATAGCAAGTGAGCACTTTTGCTACAAATAGTAGGGTTGAAGCCCTGCTGTGTGTAACACAGGCGATCAGATGATCACAGCTTCTTGTTTCCCATGGAGACTATTGAAGCTAGTAAAAAGTTTTAAAAAAATACAAAAGGTCAAATCACCTCCCTTTTGCCCCATTAAAAATAAGTAATAAAAAAATAAAAATACACATATTTTGGTATTGCCACATTCAGAAATGCCCGACAAATCAATATATAAAAAGAATTTATCTGATCGGTAAATGGTGTAGAGAGAAAAAAAATCAAAATTCCAGAATAAAGTTTTTGTGGTCTCAGCAACATTGCAATAACGGGTGATCAAAACATATTACCTATCCCAAAATGGAATCAGTAAAAATGTCAGCTCAGTGTGTAAAATGGCACCAAATTTGGAGAATCATAATGGCAGGGGAAAAAAACCATTGCGGGATTGCACTTTTTTTTGCAATTTCACTGTACTTGGATTTTTTTCTCATTTTCCAGTACATGATATGGTAAAAAATCAATGCTATCGTTCAAAAGAACAACTCGTCCCGCAGAAAACAAGAAAACAAGCCCTCATATGACCATAATGGCAGAGAAAAAAAAAAAAGTTATGGGGAGCAAAAAACAGAAAGGTGGTAGAAGGGTTAAAATTAGCGTGCCAACAATTTTGTCTGGACCATTTCTGTGGTTTTATATGTAAATACTTATGTCTTTTATATGAAATTATGCCCAATTTGCCCTTTATTCTCTGTGTTTTTGTGTTGTTCCAATATACATAAAGGAAATAAACATGTGGATAACAAAACATGCAATTGCAATAATTTTCTGGGAGAAATACTCAATTTTCTGGAACAATGGAACAATTTCAAGGGTGCCAACACTTTCGGCCGTGAGTGTATTTGTATGTAAATTGTATTAATAAAAGAAGCTGCTGTGGGCTACTTATTCCATTATCACACAGCACATGTGTCTTTATGAAACAGGAATGGGTAAAATATATCTTTGCACCCTAATAGCCAGTAAATAGAAAAATATAAAAATTTGGGAATCCTCAGTGGTTGATACCTTTAATGGCTAACTGAAGGGATGGTAACAAATAGCTGCTTTCCAGACTTCTGAGGTCTCTTCATTTAGGATTCTTTTGTATAGAGACATTACCCGAGACTAGATTTCTGTATAACGGTCTGTAGTGCCCCCTAGTGGAAGCCCTAGGAACTGCTACATTGACTGGGTAGTAGGATACACAGATTACTACTTATGGCAATGAAAATCTTTTATTTTTTTTATTTTTTATTGTTAGCAATTTATTAGCATTTTATTTCACGATGTTTTGAGTTCCTGTATTCCCTGTTTTGATGTACAGACATAGTATTACCAATTACTCCAGATTTGAGAGGTCCAGATTTTCAAGAACCATCTCATAAAAAAGAAAAAGAAAAGCTTTACTTAATGGGGTAACTGTCCCAAAGTTCTGTCCATAGGGAGAGGTTTTTTCTTGATCTTCTCCTGGGGGTCCTCATTATTCCAATGTGCCGGGTTTGGGGTTTGCTCTAGGGTCTGTATTTATTTTGGGGTATGTTCTGCACTGGCTGTGTTCGCATGATGCATTCCTAATGTGGTCTCTTTCAACAAGATTTCATAAAATGCTATAAAAACAAGGAGATTTTAAAACTTTTTTTTCAGAATCTGTGACAAATTTATGAGATCTTAGATCCATAGCAAGTGGAATTTCTCTGAGGATTTCACCCTCTGCAATGCAAACGTTGAAACACCATGGAAAATCCCTGAAAAAAAAAATCCATATTTAGCACATACAGATTAGTGTCATAGATCCACCAGTGATCTACCTCCTGATTCATGGCATAATCTGGGACTGATTTCTTCTGCTAAATTTCTTGTCACGTGTGACTATAACCTAAAGCATCTGCTGCAGACGCTAAATTGTGATAGAAAATGCGGCCAAATTAAGAAAAACTATGGGAAAACCTGCTACAGGCACCAGGATTGTTCATGACAAACATCAACGGTACTGCTCACCTGTTGGAGGAGCTCCGCATCCTCTTGCGTATACTGATAGCTTGTCCGGAGCAGACCCGGGGCGGTAAGAACTCTAAAGCCCACTGCGATGCTGCAGTAAGCAACCGTGCACGCACCACACTATATTTTGCCGCCAAGGCTGGAATAAAGCCTATGGTTAGATAGTTAGGTATACTGACTGTTCAAGCCACGTTTATTGTCAAGATCAGCGTCCAGAACTTTAGGATTTGTTGCCACATTTCCTGCTTGGTCAGTAACTAAGGATCCTATACTACAGTTAGGTGCTGACACGGCTCGCAATGGACCCCAGAAAAAATTTGAGCTTCCTCTTTGTTCCATGAGGGAGAGTTTCTGTGGAACATTATAATATGGGGCAGTTGTTCAGCTTTGATAGACTTTATCCACGGCAAATTCGCTGATGGTTAATTTTGGAGTATTTTAAACATAATCAAGGATGGTTCTAGGTTCATTGAGATTACACCGGGACGGGAAAGGGATATTTGTTTGGGAAACAGAAGTAAATATTTGTAAGATTGTAAACCGTTGTGCTGAACCGCAGGCGAGCCCGTACATTACACTCATAGAACTAATCCAGTTTCCAGAGTGTATACAGCTAACAGGTGGATGGTTTATGCCAGTAAGTAAATGTATAGAGAATACAATAGGTACAGTTTGTTTGGGTGCCAAGCTGTGCAGCACAGGGGATACAGCCTTCTGGCGAAATGTTTGTATAGTGTGTTTTCTTTGTGTGCTTACTAATGTCTGGTTAAATTATCCTCATTACTAAGTAAAGTAGTTACGGAGAGTGGACTGTGTAGGAGTTGGTTCTTTTCTCTCCCGTGACTCCGCTGTATCCTGAAGAACATCCTCGGTGCACGATTTACAAATGCTCTTTAGTTTTGTCGTCACCTTTTTTGTATAAAAAGTTGCACGTCTAAGGGCTCATAGTCATTTGCGAGAAATATGGAATCATAGAATCATAGAATCGTAGAGTTGGAAGGGACCTCCTGGGCCATCTGGTCCAACCCCCTGCTCAAAGCAGGATTCGCTAAATCATCCCAGTCAGATGTCTGTCCAGCCTCTGTTTGAAGACTTCCATTGAAGGAGAACTCACCACTTCTCGTGGCAGCCTGTTCCACTCATTGATCACTCTAACTGTCAAAAAGTTTTTTCTAATTTCTAATCTGTGTCTCCTCCCATTCAGTTTCATCCCATTGCTTCTAGTCTTTCCTTGTGCAAATGAGAATAAAGTTGATCCTTCTACAATGTGACAGCCCTTTAGATATTTGTAGACAGCTATTAAGTCTCCTCTCAGTCTTCTCTTTTGCAAACTAAACATTCCCAAGATTGGAAGAGTGCAATCTGCTAAAAAGTCAAACTGCACTCGGACCAATGTTATTCAATGGGTGACATCTCATCTGCGATGGACTGAGAAAAAAAATTGTAACATGCTGCGTATCTCGGCTGAGACTCGCAAATACAAGTCAATGGGTGCCTGGAAAAATCGCACAGCACTGGCACCACGTTGAGTGCTGTCTGATTTGTATGCACCGGTGTCATTTGAAAAGCTGGCAATTCATGAGTGGTATACAATAAAATCACACTGACAGGTTAGAAAGGATAGCTATATATAGATAGAATACATATATAGATATTTAAAGATGTCAGTGACATACACCTATATACCGGGTGAGTCATAAAGGACGGATGTATTTGAAGTGGCTATAACTCACCACCAGGTGGAGGTAGAGATGTGCGGGAGGCGGGGTTATGTTTGTGAGGTGAAAGCAATGTTTTTATTTTAGTTTCAGTTTAAGCTATGGTGCCGTGGACGATAGAACATCGCGTTTTTGCGTACGACAGTTTTGTCAAGAATAATGAGTGTATCACAGCCGTTCAGCGTGAGTTTCGGCGTCATTTCAATATTCACAGAAATCAAGCTGTTCCCGCTCGTAACACTATCCTACGTTGGGTTGAAGCACTCCGTACACGAGGTACACTAATGAACAAACGACCACCGGGGGCTCCACGAACGGCACGTACCCCTGAAAATGTGGAACGCGTCAGGCAAGCCATGCTGCGTAGTCCGAGTCGATCTGCTCGGAAACATTCTTTAGAACTTGCCCTCAGTAATCGTACAGTAAGGCGTATTTTGCATTTAGACCTGCATTTCCACCCCTATAAATTGGCCATTGTGCAACAGTTGGAGCGCGGGGATTACGCAGCGCGACTGAAGTTCGCACATGAGATGGAAGCAATTATTGAGCAAAACGACAACCTTATTTTATTCATGAGTGATGAAGCTCATTTCCATGTCAATGGCATGGTTAATCAGCAGAACTGCCGTTATTGGGCCTATGAAAATCCGAAAGAATTACATGAACGACCGCTGCACAGCCCTAAGGTAACGGTGTGGTGCGCTATGGGCAAATATGGCGTGATCGGTCCGTACTTTTTCGAAGGCGATAATGGCAATACTGTTACCGTGAACTCACAACGTTATATCGCCATGATAAATAACTTCTTTGTTCCTGAGTTACGACGGCAACATATCCCCATCTCTAGTGTGTGGTTTCAACAAGATGGGGCAACGGCCCACACAGCCGGAGCAACAATGAACGTTCTTCGCCCTCTCTTCCCTGGTCGCATCATTTCCAGGTTTGGCGATATTAATTGGCCTCCTAGGTCCCCAGACCTGTCCATGTGCGATTATTACTTATGGGGTCACCTCAAATCACGTGTATACAAGCTTAAGCCTCGATCATTACAAGAACTGAAGGAAGCTATTCGAGTGGAAGTTGCCCAAATCGACAGAGTTGTGTTGGAACGTGTTGATGCCAACTTCCAAGAACGCCTTTGGAAATGCATCACTGATAATGGCCACCACATGGCAGATGTTGTTTTCCACACTTGAATTTGTCAAATGCTATTAGTATACGTAACCAAATCTGTGAATACATTTATATTTAATAAATATTTAACGATTTTATGATTAGTTTAAAAACGTCCGTCCTTTATGACTCACCCGGTATAAGTATTTATATTGCATAGAGATATAGAAGAAAAAACGTTAATATATCTGCCGGCTTCTGTAAAAACACTGCAGGAGCCGTCAGGAATGGAGATGGATTACATACAGTAAATCCATATAGAATAGGTAGATATATAGATTTCAGTGACAAATACAATTAGTATAGTGTGTGTGCACAATACTGGACATGTATTTAATTAATAAAATATATTATGGAAATAATGGCGTGGGGTCCCCCTATAATTAATAGCCAGCAATGGCTATGCGGATAGGTGAGGGCTGATGTTAATAGCCTAGGAAGGGGCCATGGATACTGCCCTCCCCCCAGCTAAAAACATCAGCTCTCAGCTGCCCCAGAAAAGGCGCATCGCTAAGATGTGCCAATTCTGGCACATATCCTTGCTCTTCCCACTGCATGTGGGGTAATAGTTGGGGTTTGATGTCACCTTTCAGGTAACATTAAGCCCCGAGGTTAGTAATGGAGAGGCGTCAATAAGACGCCCCTATTACGAACCCCACAGTCAAATTGTAAATAAAACAGACACCCATTAAAAAATCCTTTATTTGAAATAAAGACACAGACTCCTTTATTATTCTTAATTAAACCATACTTACAAACTCACCTAATTCCTGCGAAGCCCTCGATCTCCTGTAATAAATATAAAATAAAAAAGCAACAATATACCATACCTGTCTCTCGTTGTGTCCCACGCCGTAATACATATCTGGGGGATATACATTTTTCAACCTGGACAGTGCTCAGATTTGACCGCTCCCTCACAGCCTGAACTGGGGTGACCTCTACCATGGAAAAATGCCAGTGAAGGGGTCGCTGCAGTTCATGCTCAGTGTATTCACAGCTGATCACCATGAGAGCACTGAACAGCACAGTAGCATCGGCATTGATTCCAGCAAGCTGTCTCTATCATTGCCATATAGAAAGGGTAGAACACTGTAAATTTCTCTAACGTTACTGTAAGGTCCTGAATTCACAGCAGCATTGACACTGATTCGAGTAAGTTATCACTCTACGGCCTCATTCACACATATGTGTTGCACGTACGTGTTGTATCTGTGTTTTTTCTGGGATACAACATGTACCTATTATAATCTACGGTGCTATTCACATGTCCGTGGTTTTTTTTCCGAGATCACGGATGAAAAAACCTGTCTGTTTTTTTCCAGTATCACGGATGAAAGGGGCCAATCCAAGTCTATAGGTCAATGTAAAACACATACAGCACACGGCATCAGTTTGCCATCAGTGAGTTATCTGTATTTATTATTGCAAAGGTTTGGGGAAGCTTTGTCATTTATCCATCCTTGAAAAACGCTGATGACACACGGACAGCAAAAACGGACACATGAATGGCACACTAATCCAAAACACTGATGACTAGTGTTGAGAGATACCTTCCGATATCATGAAATATCGGATCGGATTGGATCGGACCGATACCCAAAAAGTATCAGATATCGCCGATTCCGATACAGGAAACCAATGCAAGTCAATGGGACAGAAATATCGAAATTAAAGTAAACCCTTTCTTTCCTTGTAGGTTAATTCTACATGAAGAAAAACAACAAAGAATAATGTAGAATGTATTGGGGGAGGTGGAGGAGACATTAAAGGCATAGAGGTTTAGCCCAATCAAATGGAATAGCAGGAATTAATTTTTTTTTAAGACGTTCGAAGTTACAAAGATATTGACTATGTTAAGCTTTGTTATATTTTGTCAGATATGTATGTTTCACTACTTCCATGCTCTTCACCTTCTTTTTTACTCTCCTACACTTTCTCCTTCATGATCCTCAGCAGCTGCATCTTTTTCATCAACTTCTTCTTCATCTTATTCATCTTCTTCTTCACCTTCTTCCTATTATTCTTTTTTTTTACATTCTTCATATTCTTCTTATTCAACTATTCTTCTTCATATTCTACTTCTTCTTTCTATTCTTCTTCTTCATCATATTCTTAATTGTGACAGGCATTCCTGTAGTTGCTATCTATAAAAGTTTGAAGATTACACCTTCAGTTCTGCCTGTCACAAAAGATTTACAACAGGATTTGTCCGCGTTCAATTTGGCCTGCAGCAGCAGGCATTTTACAGGGGCACCGCGAGGAGGAACGGACTCACCCCCATACACTGCTTAGTCTTCTTCTGCTTATAATTTAGATAATATCTTTTGCTCTGATTTTTAGTCTTATGCTTAATGTTCTTCTGCTTTTTGTTCTGCGTTTTGTTCTTCTGCTTCTTGGTCTTCCGTCTCTTGTTGTTCTGTATCTTGGTGGTTGTCTTCATGTTCTTTGTCCTCTTGGTCATCTTCAGGGTCATCTTTTTGATCTTCTTTGGGGTGGTCTTCAGGGTCATCATCAGAGAGATCCAGAGTGATTACCAAAAACCATTTCAAAAAGCTTGAACTTGGAAATGTAGCAGAAGGTACAAGAAGGCTGAGGAACTACCGAGGACCAGCTGACGGTGCTGGAACCCGGAGGAGCAGCAGAAGGAACAAGAGCCAATGGAACTACTGAGGACCAGCTGACGGTGCCGGAACCCGGAGGGGCAGCAGAAGGAACAAGAGCCAATGGCACTACCGAGGACCAGCTGACGGTGCTGGAACCCGGAGGGGCAGTAGAAGGAACAAGAGCCAATGGCACTACCGAGGACCAGCTGACAGTACTGGAACCCGGTTACTAAGCAGGAGGTACCTGTGCTAGAAAGCACTACCAAGGACCAGCAGACGTTGCTGGAACTCGGGTACCGAGACGGAGGCACCTAAGCCAAAGGCACTGCCGAGAACCAGCTGACAGTGCTGGAACCCAGAGGGGCAGCAGAAGGAACACGAGCCAATGGCACTACCGAGGACCAGCTGACGGTACTGGAACCCGGTTACTAAGCAGGAGGTACCTGTGCTAGAAAGCACTACCAAGGACCAGCAGACGTTGCTGGAACTCGGATACCGAGTAGGAGGCACCTAAGCCAAAGGCACTGCCAAGAACCAGCTGACGGTGCTGGAACCCGGAGGGGCAGTAGAAGAAACAAGAGCCAATGGCACTACCGAGGACCAGCTGACGGTACTGGAACCCGGTTACTAAGCAGGAGGTACCTGTGCTAGAAAGCACTACCAAGGACCAGCAGATGTTGCTTGAACTCGGATACCGAGAAGGAGGCACCTAAGCCAAAGGCACTGCCGTGAACCAGCTGACGGTGCTGGAACCCGGAGGGGCAGCAGAAGGAACATGAGCCAATGGCACTACCGAGGACCAGCTGACGGTACTGTAATCCGGTTAATAAGCAGGAGGTACCTGTGCTAGAAAGCACTACCAAGGACCAGCAGACGTTGCTGGAACTCGGATACCGAGACGGAGGCACCTAAGCCAAAGGCACTGCCGAGAACCAGCTGACGGTGCTGGAACCCGGAGGGGCAGCAGAAGGAACAAGAGCCAATGGCACTACCGAGGACCAGCTGACGGTACTGGAACCCAGTTACTAAGCAGGAGGTACCTGTGCTAGAAAGCACTACCAAGGACCAGCAGACGTTGCTGGATCTCAGATACCGAGAAGGAGGCACCGAAGCCAAAGGAACTGCCGAGAACCAGCTGACGGTACTGGAACCCGGATGGGTAGCAGAAGGTACCCCTGAAAAACAACGTTGCAAGGCTGAGAGCCGGCCGCAGTTACCGAAACCCACAGTCCTACAGGGGGTGCTTGTCCAATTGGCACTACGGAACCAGCCTTTATTGCCAGATCCCGCAGCCCACATAGGAAGCACCTAAACTGCAGGCACCATAGAGTCGGCTAACCTGACTGCAACACGAAAGGACAATCTATTGGTGCCAAAGTGACGTTGACACTTACCGGAAAAAGCTGGCGTGCTGGAACCCAGAGGGGCAGCAGAAGGAACAAGAGCCAATGGCACTACCGAGGACCAGCTGACGGTGCTGGAACCCGGAGGGGCAGCAGAAGGAACAAGAGCCAATGGCACTACCGAGGACCAGCTGACGGTACTGGAATCCGGTTACTAAGCAGGAGGTACCTGTGCTAGAAAGCACTACCAAGGACCAGCAGACGTTGCTGGAACTCGGATACCGAGATGGAGGCACCTAAGCCAAAGGCACTGCCGAGAACCAGCTGACGGTACTGGAACCCGGATGGGTAGCAGAAGGTACCCATGAAAAACAACGTTGCAAGGCTGAGAGCCGGCCCCAGTTACGGAAAGCCACAGTCCTACAGGGGGTGCTTGTCCTATTGGCACTACGGAACCAGCCTTTATTGCCAGATCCCACAGCCCACATAGGAAGCACCTAAACTGCAGGCACCATAGAGTCGGGTAACCCGACCGCAACACGACAGGACAACGTATTGGTGCCAAAGTGACGTTGACACTTCCCAGAAACAGCTGACGTGCTGGAACCATGCTGGGCAGGAGGGAGTACCCATGCCAAAGACACTGCCGAGAACCAGCTGGCGGTGCTGGAACCCGGAGGGGCAGCAGAAGGAACAAGAGCCAATGGCACTACCGAGGACCAGCTGACGGTACTGGAACCCGGTTACTAAGCAGGAGGTACCTGTGCTAGAAAGCACTACCAAGGACCAGCAGACGTTGATGGAACTCAGATACCGAGAAGGAGGCACCGAAGCCAAAGGCACTGCCGAGAACCAGCTGACGGTACTGGAACCCGGATGGGTAGCAGAAGGTACCCCTGAAAAACAACGTTGCAAGGCTGAGAGCCGGCCGCAGTTACCGAAACCCACAGTCCTACAGGGGGTGCTTGTCCAATTGGCACTACGGAACCAGCCATTATTGCCAGATCCCGCAGCCCACATAGGAAGCACCTAAACTGCAGGCACCATAGAGTCGGCTAACCTGACTGCAACACAAAAGGACAATCTATTGGTGCCAAAGTGACGTTGACACTTACCGGAAAAAGCTGGCGTCCTGGAACCCAGAGGGGCAGCAGAAGGAACAAGAGCCAATGGCACTACCGAGGACCAGCTGACGGTACTGGAACCCGGTTACTAAGCAGGAGGTGCCTGTGCTAGAAAGCACTACCAAGGACCAGCAGACGTTGCTGGAACTCGGATACCAAGATGGAGGCACCTAAGCCAAAGGCACTGCCGAGAACCAGCTGACGGTGCTGGAACCCGGAGGGGCAGCAGAAGGAACAAGAGCCAATGGCACTACCGAGGACCAGCTGACGGTACTGGAACCCGGTTACTAAGCAGGAGGTACCTGTGCTAGAAAGAACTACCAAGGACCAGCAGACGTTGCTGGAACTCAGATACCGAGAAGGAGACACCGAAGCCAAAGGCACTGCCGAGAACCAGCTGACGGTACTGGAACCCGGATGGGTAGCAGAAGGTACCCCTGAAAAACAACGTTGCAAGGCTGAGAGCCGGCCGCAGTTACCGAAACCCACAGTCCTACAGGGGGTGCTTGTCCAATTGGCACTACGGAACCAGCCTTTATTGCCAGATCCCGCAGCCCACATAGGAAGCACCTAAACTGCAGGCACCATAGAGTCGGCTAACCTGACTGCAACACGAAAGGACAATCTATTGGTGCCAAAGTGACGTTGACACTTACAGTACCGGAAAAAGCTGGCGTGCTGGAACCCAGAGGGGCAGCAGAAGGAACAAGAGCCAATGGCACTACCGAGGACCAGCTGACGGTGCTGGAACCCGGAGGGGCAGCAGAAGGAACAAGAGCCAATGGCACTACCGAGGACCAGCTGACGGTACTGGAATCCGGTTACTAAGCAGGAGGTACCTGTGCTAGAAAGCACTACCAAGGACCAGCAGACGTTGCTGGAACTCGGATACCGAGATGGAGGCACCTAAGCCAAAGGCACTGCCGAGAACCAGCTGACGGTACTGGAACCCGGATGGGTAGCAGAAGGTACCCATGAAAAACAACGTTGCAAGGCCGAGAGCCGGCCCCAGTTACGGAAAGCCACAGTCCTACAGGGGGTGCTTGTCCTATTGGCACTACGGAACCAGCCTTTATTGCCAGATCCCACAGCCCACATAGGAAGCACCTAAACTGCAGGCACCATAGAGTCGGGTAACCCGACCGCAACACGACAGGACAACGTATTGGTGCCAAAGTGACGTTGACACTTCCCAGAAACAGCTGACGTGCTGGAACCATGCTGGGCAGGAGGGAGTACCCATGCCAAAAACACTGCCGAGAACCAGCTGGCGGTGCTGGAACCCGGAGGGGCAGCAGAAGGAACAAGAGCCAATGGCACTACCGAGGACCAGCTGACGGTACTGGAACCCGGTTACTAAGCAGGAGGTACCTGTGCTAGAAAGCACTACCAAGGACCAGCAGACGTTGATGGAACTCAGATACCGAGAAGGAGGCACCGAAGCCAAAGGCACTGCCGAGAACCAGCTGACGGTACTGGAACCCGGATGGGTAGCAGAAGGTACCCCTGAAAAACAACGTTGCAAGGCTGAGAGCCGGCCGCAGTTACCGAAACCCACAGTCCTACAGGGGGTGCTTGTCCAATTGGCACTACGGAACCAGCCATTATTGCCAGATCCCGCAGCCCACATAGGAAGCACCTAAATTGCAGGCACCATAGAGTCGGCTAACCTGACTGCAACACGAAAGGACAATCTATTGGTGCCAAAGTGACGTTGACACTTACCGGAAAAAGCTGGCGTCCTGGAACCCAGAGGGGCAGCAGAAGGAACAAGAGCCAATGGCACTACCGAGGACCAGCTGACGGTGCTGGAACCCGGAGGGGCAGCAGAAGGAACAAGAGCCAATGGCACTACCGAGGACCAGCTGACGGTACTGGAACCCGGTTACTAAGCAGGAGGTACCTGTGCTAGAAAGCACTACCAAGGACCAGCAGACTTTGCTGGAACTCAGATACCAAGATGGAGGCACCTAAGCCAAAGGCACTGCCGAGAACCAGCTGATGGTGCTGGAACCCGGAGGGGCAGCAGAAGGAACAAGAGCCAATGGCACTACCGAGGACCAGCTGACGGTACTGGAACCCGGTTACTAAGCAGGAGGTACCTGTGCTAGAAAGAACTACCAAGGACCAGCAGACGTTGCTGGAACTCAGATACCGAGAAGGAGACACCGAAGCCAAAGGCACTGCCGAGAACCAGCTGACGGTACTGGAACCCGGATGGGTAGCAGAAGGTACCCCTGAAAAACAACGTTGCAAGGCTGAGAGCCGGCCGCAGTTACCGAAACCCACAGTCCTACAGGGGGTGCTTGTCCAATTGGCACTACGGAACCAGCCTTTATTGCCAGATCCCGCAGCCCACATAGGAAGCACCTAAACTGCAGGCACCATAGAGTCGGCTAACCTGACTGCAACACGAAAGGACAATCTATTGGTGCCAAAGTGACGTTGACACTTACAGTACCGGAAAAAGCTGGCGTGCTGGAACCCAGAGGGGCAGCAGAAGGAACAAGAGCCAATGGCACTACCGAGGACCAGCTGACGGTGCTGGAACCCGGAGGGGCAGCAGAAGGAACAAGAGCCAATGGCACTACCGAGGACCAGCTGACGGTACTGGAATCCGGTTACTAAGCAGGAGGTACCTGTGCTAGAAAGCACTACCAAGGACCAGCAGACGTTGCTGGAACTCGGATACCGAGATGGAGGCACCTAAGCCAAAGGCACTGCCGAGAACCAGCTGACGGTACTGGAACCCGGATGGGTAGCAGAAGGTACCCATGAAAAACAACGTTGCAAGGCCGAGAGCCGGCCCCAGTTACGGAAAGCCACAGTCCTACAGGGGGTGCTTGTCCTATTGGCACTACGGAACCAGCCTTTATTGCCAGATCCCACAGCCCACATAGGAAGCACCTAAACTGCAGGCACCATAGAGTCGGCTAACCTGACCGCAACACGACAGGACAACGTATTGGTGCCAAAGTGACGTTGACACTTCCCAGAAACAGCTGACGTGCTGGAACCATGCTGGGCAGGAGGGAGTACCCATGCCAAAGACACTGCCGAGAACCAGCTGGCGGTGCTGGAACCCGGAGGGGCAGCAGAAGGAACAAGAGCCAATGGCACTACCGAGGACCAGCTGACGGTACTGGAACCCGGTTACTAAGCAGGAGGTACCTGTGCTAGAAAGCACTACCAAGGACCAGCAGACGTTGATGGAACTCGGATACCGAGACGGAGGCACCTAAGCCAAAGGCACTGCCGAGAACCAGCTGACGGTGCTGGAACCCGGAGGGGCAGCAGAAGGAACAAGAGCCAATGGCACTACCGAGGACCAGCTGACGGTACTGGAACCCGGTTACTAAGCAGGAGGTACCTGTGCTAGAAAGCACTACCAAGGACCAGCAGACGTTGCTGGATCTCAGATACCGAGAAGGAGGCACCGAAGCCAAAGGAACTGCCGAGAACCAGCTGACGGTACTGGAACCCGGATGGGTAGCAGAAGGTACCCCTGAAAAACAACGTTGCAAGGCTGAGAGCCGGCCGCAGTTACCGAAACCCACAGTCCTACAGGGGGTGCTTGTCCAATTGGCACTACGGAACCAGCCTTTATTGCCAGATCCCGCAGCCCACATAGGAAGCACCTAAACTGCAGGCACCATAGAGTCGGCTAACCTGACTGCAACACGAAAGGACAATCTATTGGTGCCAAAGTGACGTTGACACTTACCGGAAAAAGCTGGCGTGCTGGAACCCAGAGGGGCAGCAGAAGGAACAAGAGCCAATGGCACTACCGAGGACCAGCTGACGGTGCTGGAACCCGGAGGGGCAGCAGAAGGAACAAGAGCCAATGGCACTACCGAGGACCAGCTGACGGTACTGGAATCCGGTTACTAAGCAGGAGGTACCTGTGCTAGAAAGCACTACCAAGGACCAGCAGACGTTGCTGGAACTCGGATACCGAGATGGAGGCACCTAAGCCAAAGGCACTGCCGAGAACCAGCTGACGGTACTGGAACCCGGATGGGTAGCAGAAGGTACCCATGAAAAACAACGTTGCAAGGCCGAGAGCCGGCCCCAGTTACGGAAAGCCACAGTCCTACAGGGGGTGCTTGTCCTATTGGCACTACGGAACCAGCCTTTATTGCCAGATCCCACAGCCCACATAGGAAGCACCTAAACTGCAGGCACCATAGAGTCGGGTAACCCGACCGCAACACGACAGGACAACGTATTGGTGCCAAAGTGACGTTGACACTTCCCAGAAACAGCTGACGTGCTGGAACCATGCTGGGCAGGAGGGAGTACCCATGCCAAAGACACTGCCGAGAACCAGCTGGCGGTGCTGGAACCCGGAGGGGCAGCAGAAGGAACAAGAGCCAATGGCACTACCGAGGACCAGCTGACGGTACTGGAACCCGGTTACTAAGCAGGAGGTACCTGTGCTAGAAAGCACTACCAAGGACCAGCAGACGTTGCTGGAACTCAGATACCGAGAAGGAGGCACCGAAGCCAAAGGCACTGCCGAGAACCAGCTGACGGTACTGGAACCCGGATGGGTAGCAGAAGGTACCCCTGAAAAACAACGTTGCAAGGCTGAGAGCCGGCCGCAGTTACCGAAACCCACAGTCCTACAGGGGGTGCTTGTCCAATTGGCACTACGGAACCAGCCATTATTGCCAGATCCCGCAGCCCACATAGGAAGCACCTAAACTGCAGGCACCATAGAGTCGGCTAACCTGACTGCAACACGAAAGGACAATCTATTGGTGCCAAAGTGACGTTGACACTTACCGGAAAAAGCTGGCGTCCTGGAACCCAGAGGGGCAGCAGAAGGAACAAGAGCCAATGGCACTACCGAGGACCAGCTGACGGTACTGGAACCCGGTTACTAAGCAGGAGGTGCCTGTGCTAGAAAGCACTACCAAGGACAAGCAGACGTTGCTGGAACTCGGATACCAAGATGGAGGCACCTAAGCCAAAGGCACTGCCGAGAACCAGCTGACGGTGCTGGAACCCGGAGGGGCAGCAGAAGGAACAAGAGCCAATGGCACTACCGAGGACCAGCTGACGGTACTGGAACCCGGTTACTAAGCAGGAGGTACCTGTGCTAGAAAGAACTACCAAGGACCAGCAGACGTTGCTGGAACTCAGATACCGAGAAGGAGACACCGAAGCCAAAGGCACTGCCGAGAACCAGCTGACGGTACTGGAACCCGGATGGGTAGCAGAAGGTACCCCTGAAAAACAACGTTGCAAGGCTGAGAGCCGGCCGCAGTTACCGAAACCCACAGTCCTACAGGGGGTGCTTGTCCAATTGGCACTACGGAACCAGCCTTTATTGCCAGATCCCGCAGCCCACATAGGAAGCACCTAAACTGCAGGCACCATAGAGTCGGCTAACCTGACTGCAACACGAAAGGACAATCTATTGGTGCCAAAGTGACGTTGACACTTACAGTACCGGAAAAAGCTGGCGTGCTGGAACCCAGAGGGGCAGCAGAAGGAACAAGAGCCAATGGCACTACCGAGGACCAGCTGACGGTGCTGGAACCCGGAGGGGCAGCAGAAGGAACAAGAGCCAATGGCACTACCGAGGACCAGCTGACGGTACTGGAATCCGGTTACTAAGCAGGAGGTACCTGTGCTAGAAAGCACTACCAAGGACCAGCAGACGTTGCTGGAACTCGGATACCGAGATGGAGGCACCTAAGCCAAAGGCACTGCCGAGAACCAGCTGACGGTACTGGAACCCGGATGGGTAGCAGAAGGTACCCATGAAAAACAACGTTGCAAGGCCGAGAGCCGGCCCCAGTTACGGAAAGCCACAGTCCTACAAGGGGTGCTTGTCCTATTGGCACTACGGAACCAGCCTTTATTGCCAGATCCCACAGCCCACATAGGAAGCACCTAAACTGCAGGCACCACAGAGTCGGGTAACCCGACCGCAACACGACAGGACAACGTATTGGTGCCAAAGTGACGTTGACACTTCCCAGAAACAGCTGACGTGCTGGAACCATGCTGGGCAGGAGGGAGTACCCATGCCAAAGACACTGCCGAGAACCAGCTGGCGGTGCTGGAACCCGGAGGGGCAGCAGAAGGAACAAGAGCCAATGGCACTACCGAGGACCAGCTGACGGTACTGGAACCCGGTTACTAAGCAGGAGGTACCTGTGCTAGAAAGCACTACCAAGGACCAGCAGACGTTGATGGAACTCAGATACCGAGAAGGAGGCACCGAAGCCAAAGGCACTGCCGAGAACCAGCTGACGGTACTGGAACCCGGATGGGTAGCAGAAGGTACCCCTGAAAAACAACGTTGCAAGGCTGAGAGCCGGCCGCAGTTACCGAAACCCACAGTCCTACAGGGGGTGCTTGTCCAATTGGCACTACGGAACCAGCCATTATTGCCAGATCCCGCAGCCCACATAGGAAGCACCTAAACTGCAGGCACCATAGAGTCGGCTAACCTGACTGCAACACGAAAGGACAATCTATTGGTGCCAAAGTGACGTTGACACTTACCGGAAAAAGCTGGCGTCCTGGAACCCAGAGGGGCAGCAGAAGGAACAAGAGCCAATGGCACTACCGAGGACCAGCTGACGGTGCTGGAACCCGGAGGGGCAGCAGAAGGAACAAGAGCCAATGGCACTACCGAGGACCAGCTGACGGTACTGGAACCCGGTTACTAAGCAGGAGGTACCTGTGCTAGAAAGCACTACCAAGGACCAGCAGACGTTGCTGGAACTCAGATACCAAGATGGAGGCACCTAAGCCAAAGGCACTGCCGAGAACCAGCTGATGGTGCTGGAACCCGGAGGGGCAGCAGAAGGAACAAGAGCCAATGGCACTACCGAGGACCAGCTGACGGTACTGGAACCCGGTTACTAAGCAGGAGGTACCTGTGCTAGAAAGAACTACCAAGGACCAGCAGACGTTGCTGGAACTCAGATACCGAGAAGGAGACACCGAAGCCAAAGGCACTGCCGAGAACCAGCTGACGGTACTGGAACCCGGATGGGTAGCAGAAGGTACCCCTGAAAAACAACGTTGCAAGGCTGAGAGCCGGCCGCAGTTACCGAAACCCACAGTCCTACAGGGGGTGCTTGTCCAATTGGCACTACGGAACCAGCCTTTATTGCCAGATCCCGCAGCCCACATAGGAAGCACCTAAACTGCAGGCACCATAGAGTCGGCTAACCTGACTGCAACACGAAAGGACAATCTATTGGTGCCAAAGTGACGTTGACACTTACAGTACCGGAAAAAGCTGGCGTGCTGGAACCCAGAGGGGCAGCAGAAGGAACAAGAGCCAATGGCACTACCGAGGACCAGCTGACGGTGCTGGAACCCGGAGGGGCAGCAGAAGGAACAAGAGCCAATGGCACTACCGAGGACCAGCTGACGGTACTGGAATCCGGTTACTAAGCAGGAGGTACCTGTGCTAGAAAGCACTACCAAGGACCAGCAGACGTTGCTGGAACTCGGATACCGAGATGGAGGCACCTAAGCCAAAGGCACTGCCGAGAACCAGCTGACGGTACTGGAACCCGGATGGGTAGCAGAAGGTACCCATGAAAAACAACGTTGCAAGGCCGAGAGCCGGCCCCAGTTACGGAAAGCCACAGTCCTACAGGGGATGCTTGTCCTATTGGCACTACGGAACCAGCCTTTATTGCCAGATCCCACAGCCCACATAGGAAGCACCTAAACTGCAGGCACCATAGAGTCGGGTAACCCGACCGCAACACGACAGGACAACGTATTGGTGCCAAAGTGACGTTGACACTTCCCAGAAACAGCTGACGTGCTGGAACCATGCTGGGCAGGAGGGAGTACCCATGCCAAAGACACTGCCGAGAACCAGCTGGCGGTGCTGGAACCCGGAGGGGCAGCAGAAGGAACAAGAGCCAATGGCACTACCGAGGACCAGCTGACGGTACTGGAACCCGGTTACTAAGCAGGAGGTACCTGTGCTAGAAAGCACTACCAAGGACCAGCAGACGTTGCTGGAACTCAGATACCGAGAAGGAGGCACCGAAGCCAAAGGCACTGCCGAGAACCAGCTGACGGTACTGGAACCCGGATGGGTAGCAGAAGGTACCCCTGAAAAACAACGTTGCAAGGCTGAGAGCCGGCCGCAGTTACCGAAACCCACAGTCCTACAGGGGGTGCTTGTCCAATTGGCACTACGGAACCAGCCATTATTGCCAGATCCCGCAGCCCACATAGGAAGCACCTAAACTGCAGGCACCATAGAGTCGGCTAACCTGACTGCAACACGAAAGGACAATCTATTGGTGCCAAAGTGACGTTGACACTTACCGGAAAAAGCTGGCGTGCTGGAACCCAGAGGGGCAGCAGAAGGAACAAGAGCCAATGGCACTACCGAGGACCAGCTGACGGTGCTGGAACCCGGAGGGGCAGCAGAAGGAACAAGAGCCAATGGCACTACCGAGGACCAGCTGACGGTACTGGAACCCGGTTACTAAGCAGGAGGTACCTGTGCTAGAAAGCACTACCAAGGACCAGCAGACGTTGCTGGAACTCGGATACCGAGATGGAGGCACCTAAGCCAAAGGCACTGCCGAGAACCAGCTGACGGTACTGGAACCCGGATGGGTAGCAGAAGGTACCCATGAAAAACAACGTTGCAAGGCCGAGAGCCGGCCCCAGTTACGGAAAGCCACAGTCCTACAGGGGGTGCTTGTCCTATTGGCACTACGGAACCAGCCTTTATTGCCAGATCCCACAGCCCACATAGGAAGCACCTAAACTGCAGGCACCATAGAGTCGGGTAACCCGACCGCAACACGACAGGACAACGTATTGGTGCCAAAGTGACGTTGACACTTCCCAGAAACAGCTGACGTGCTGGAACCATGCTGGGCAGGAGGGAGTACCCATGCCAAAGACACTGCCGAGAACCAGCTGGCGGTGCTGGAAACCGGAGGGGTAGCAGAAGCTACAAGAGCCAATGGCACTACCGAGGACCAGCTGACGGTGCTGGAACCCGGTTACTAAGCAGGAGGTACCTGTGCTAGAAAGCACTACCAAGGACCAGCAGACGTTGCTGGAACTCGGATACCGAGAAGGAGGCACCTAAGGCTACGGAACCAGCCTTTATTGCCAGATCCCGCAGCCCACATAGGAAGCACCTAAACTGCAGGCACCATAGAGTCGGCTAACCCGACCGCAACACGACAGGACAAAGTTTTGGAGGCAAAGTGACGTTGACACTACCCAGAAACAGCTGGCGTGCTGAAACCAGGCTGGGCAGGAGGGAGTACCCATGCCAAAGACACTGCCGGGAACCAGCTGGCGGTGCTGGAACCCAGGGTAAATACTACAGAGTGGAGACAGAGGTCTAATAGGAGCAAGTTTAAAACCTATAGTTGTGAGTGTGGACAGAGCAGGAGAAATTGCCGGACACACAGCTGGGGATCAGCTGACATTACTGAACCCCAATAACACTGGAGCATATGTTGACTGTGCAGACGGCACTTCTGAGCAGCAACTGGCGGTGTTGGAGCCCAGGGTAAATACTAGAGACAGAGTGGAGCCAGAGGCCTAATTGGAGCAAGTTTAAAATCAGTAGTAGTGTGAATGTGGAGGGAGCAGGAGATATTGCCCGACACACAGCAGGGGAGCAGCTGACATTACTGAACCCCACTAACACAGGAGCTAGTGTTTTTGTCTGTGCAGGCGGCACTTCTGAGCAACAACTGGCGGTGTTGGAGCACAGGGTCAATCAGGGTGTAGGCTGAGGCCTAATTGTAGCAAGTTTAATATCTGATGTTGTGTGAATGTGGACGGAGGAGATATTGCCGGACACACAGTAAGGGAGCAGCTGACATTACTGAACCCCACTACCATAGGAGCAAGTGTTTTTCTCTGTGCAGACGGCACTTCTGAGCAACAACTGGCGGTATTGGAGCACAGGGTCAGTCATGGTGTAGGCTGAGGCCTAATTGTAGCAAGTTTAATATCTGATGTGTGAATGTGGAGGGAGCAGGAGATATTGCCGGACACACAGCAGGGGAGCAGCTGGCGTTACTGAACCCCCCTAACACAGGAGCTAGTGTTTTTCTCTGTGCAGGCGGCACTTCTGAGCAACAACTGGCGGTGTTTTGGGCACAGGGTCAATCAGGGAGTAGGCTGAGGCCTAATTGGAGCAAGTTTAAAATCAGTTGTAGTGTGAATGTGGAGGGAGCAGGAGATATTGCCGGACACACAGCAGGGGAGCAGCTGACGTTACTGAATCCCACTAACAAAGGAACTAGTGTTTTTCTCTGTGCAGACGGCACTTCTGAGCAACAACTGGCGGAGTTGGAGCCCAGGGTCAATCATGGAGTAGGCTGAGGCCTAATTGGAGCAAGTTTAATATCAGATGTTGGGATGAATGTGGAGGGAGCAGGAGATATTGCCGGACACACAGCAGGGGAGCAGCTGACGGTACTGAACCCCACTAACACAGGAGCTAGTGTTTTTCTCTGTGCAGATGGCACTTCTGAGCAGCAACTGGCTGGCTGTGTTGGAGCCCAGGGTCAATCATGGAGTAGGCTGAGGCCTAATTGGAGCAAGTTTAATATCTGATGTTAGGATGAATGTGGAGGGAGCAGGAGATATTGCCGGACACACAGCAGGGGAGCAGCTGACGTTACTGAACCCCACTAACAGGAGCTAGTGTTTTTCTCTGTGCAGACGGCACTTCTGAGCAACTGGCGGTGTTGGAGCACAGGGTCAATCATGGAGTAGACTGAGGCCTAATTGGAGCAAGTTTAATATCTGATGTTGGGATGAATGTGGAGGGAGCAGGAGATATTGCCGGACACACAGGAGGGGAGCAGCTGGCGTTACTGAACCCCACTAACACAGGAGCTAGTGTTTTTCTCTGTGCAGATGGCACTTCTGAGCAGCAATTGGTGATGTTGGAGCCCAGGGTCAGTCATGGAGTAGACTGAGGCCTAATTGGAGCAAGTTTAATATCTGATGTTGGGATGAATGTGGAGGAAGCAGGAGATATTGCTGGACACACAACAGGGGAGCAGCTGACGTTACTGAACTTCACTAACACAGGAGCTAGTGTTTTTCTCTGTGCAGACGGCACTTCTGAGCAACTGGCGGTGTTGGAGCCCAGGGTCAATCATGGAGTAGGCTGAGGCCTATTTGGAGCAAGTTTAAAATCAGTTGTAGTGTGAATGTGGAGGGAGCAGGAGATATTGCCGGACACACAGCAGGAGAACAGCTGACGTTACTGAATCCCACTAACACAGGAGCTAGTGTTTTTCTCTGTGCAGACGGCACTTCTGAGCAACAACTGGCGGTGTTGGAGCCCAGGGTCAATCATGGAGTAGGCTGAGGCCTAACTGGAGCAAGTTTAATATCAGATGTTGGGATGAATGTGGAGGGAGCAGGAGATATTGCCGGACACACAGCAGGGGAGCAGCTGACGTTACTGAACCCCACTAACACAGGAGCTAGTGTTTTTCTCTGTGCAGATGGCACTTCTGAGCAACAACTGGCGGTGTTGAAGCCCAGGGTCAATCATGGAGTAGGCTGAGGTCTAATTGGAGCAAGTTTAATATCTGATGTTGGGATGAATGTGGAGGGAGCAGGAGATATTGCCGGACACACAGCAGGGGAGCAGCTGACATTACTGAACCCCACTAACACAGGAGCTAGTGTTTTTCTCTGTGCAGACGGCACTTCTGAGCAACTGGCGGTGTTGGAGCACAGGGTCAGTCATGGAGTAGACTGAGGCCTAATTGGAGCAAGATTAATATCTGATGTTGGGATGAATGTGGAGGGAGCAGGAGATATTGCCGGACACACAGCAGGGGAGCAGCTGGCGTTACTGAACCCCACTAACACAGGAGCTAGTGTTTTTCTCTGTGCAGATGGCACTTCTGAGCAGCAATTGGTGATGTTGGAGCCCAGAGTCAATCATGGAGTAGACTGATGCCTAATTGGAGCAAGTTTAATATCTGATGTTGGGATGAATGTGGAGGGAGCAGGAGATATTGCCGGACACACAGCAGGGGAGCAGCTGGCGTTACTGAACCTCACTAACACAGGAGCTAATGTTTTTCTCTGTGCAGGCGGCACTTCTGAGCAACAACTGGCGGTGTTGGAGTCCAGGGTCAATCATGGAGTAGGCTGAGGCCTAATTGGAGCAAGTTTAATATCTGATGTTGGGATGATTGTGGAGGGAGCAGGAGATATTGCCGGACACACAACAGGGGAGCAGCTGACGTTACTGAACCCCACTAACACAGGAGTTAGTGTTTTTCTCTGTGCAGACGGCACTTCTGAGCAACTGGCGGTGTTGGAGCACAGGGTCAATCATGGTGTAGGCTGAGGCCTAATTGGAGCAAGTTTAATATCTGATGATGGGATGAATGTGGAGAGAGCAGGAGATATTGCCGGACACACAGCAGGGGAGCAGCTGGCGTTACTGAACCCCACTAACACAGGAGCTAGTGTTTTTCTCTGTGCAGACGGCAGTTCTGAGCAGCAACTGGCGGTGTTGGAGCCCAGGGATTACAGTTCAGGTGGTAGAAACATGAACACAACAGGAGAGCTGGATACTGTTGCCAACCAACTATTTAATCTGGAAGAGGACTGGCAAATTCCAGCGAGATCCAGGCCTTGTTCATTTTCAGAAAAGTAAGCCGGTCAACGCTATCGGAGGATAGTCGCATGCGACGGTCTGTTAGTACACCACCTGCGGCACTAAAGACGCGTTCCGATAATACACTAGCAGCATGGCAAGCCAGCACCTCCAATGCATACTGGCTAAGCTCTGGCCATGTATCCAGCTTAGAGACCCAAAACTTGAAGGGGGAAGAGCCGTCTGGGAGTACACTGAGAGGGCAAGACATGTAGTCTGTCACCATTTGACGGAAACGTTGCCTCCTGCTGACTGGAGCAGTCTGTGATCGTGTAGACATTTGTGGCGGGCATACAAAACTTTGCCACATTTGTTCCATACTGGTCTTGCCTTGTGCTGAGGCGCTGCCTCTGCTCCCTCTTTGTGCAGAGCTTCCTCCATTGCCTCGACGCACAGAGCTGCTTTGTAAAGCACTAGCAGCACTGCTCTCGGGTGGAGTGGAGAACATGATGGAATGCACCAGTGTGTCTTGATACTCCTGCATTTTATGCTCCCGGTTCAAAGGTGTTATGAGGTTTTGTAAGTTGTCCCGGTAGCGAGGATCTAGGAGTGTGTACACCCAATAATCAGCCGTATTGAGAATGTGGGCGATGCGGCAGCCGTTTCTCAGGCACTGCAGCATGAAATCAACCATGTGCTGCAGACTCCCAACTGGCCAAGAAACAAACGCTGTCCCCTGCTTGAGGCGTCATCTCTACCTGCTCTGCATCACCCCACCCTTGCTCTACATACTGACTACTAGAGCACTGTGTACCTCCCTCCTCTGGAGAGATGTCTTCCTCCTCCATTGACTCCTCCTCATCCTCCTCACAAAGTGTCCCCTGCCTAGGCCTTTGTGAGGAACCACGTTGCGCAGACTGTCCAGAAGCCGATGGCATTTGTGACTCCTCATCCTCCACCTCTTCCAAAACCTCCTCCCTCAGTGCTTGCAGTGGTTTTTGAAGCAGGCAGATAAGGGGGACATATCAGAGATAATCGGGGTGCTCACTGTTTATAACCTGGTGCTCAGAGGTCAAAATTCAATAGCGAATGTAGTACATAAAACCTTGGCACACAAAAAGAATGAATTCAAGTGATCCAAGATCAAAGTTTATTACGTATCATTATTCCTTATAATGAAAGACTCAAAAAAATTCTTTTAAAGTGATTCACAGAACAATAATTCAACGTTTCGGCTATAATGCCTTTCTCAAGAATTTATCTGTGGGAATAATGATCCATAGACATCAGAATGAGGTTCATCTCATAAACCACACAAACGTGGATTGTCACGACACGGAGCACACTGCATGGGCAGCTGATACACACCAACATGCGATCCCCTGACTTATACATGTGGCAATCCACGTTTGTGTGGTTTATGAGATGAACCTCATTCTGATGTCTATGGATCATTATTCCCACAGATGAATTCTTGAGAAAGGCATTATAGCCGAAACGTTGAATTATTGTTCTGTGGATCACTTTAAAAGAATTTTTTTGAGTCTTTCATTATAAGGAATAATGATATGAGATAAGGGGGACAGTCATGCTGACTAGTGCATCATCTGCACTCACCATCTGCGTGGAATCATCGAAGGCACGCAAAACGTGGCAGATGTCCTTCATAGAGGCCCACTCAGTGGTGGTGAAGTGTGAACGGCGTGCAGTGCGACTTGTTTGCGCCTGATGCAGCTGGTACTCCATTACTGCTGCCTGCTGCTCACACAACCGCTCCAACATATGTAACGTTAAATTCCACCTGGTGGGTAGGTCACATATAATGCGATGTTCCGGAAGGCGGAATCGGCGCTGCAGAGCTGCAATGCGAGATCTTGCCATGCTGGAACGCCGCAAGTGAGCGCACTCTATGCGGACCTTGTGCAGCAGTGCATCAAGATCCGGATAGTCCCTCAAAAAACTCTGCACGACCAAGATGAGCACATGTGCCAGACATGGGATGTGAGTGAGGTTGCCTAGGCCCAGAGCTGCCACCAGTTTTCGGCCATTGTCACATACTACCAAGCCTGGCTGGAGATTCGCTGGCACAAACCACACGTCGCTCTCCTGCTTGATGGCATTCCAGAGCTCCTGCGCTGTGTGGCTTCGATTCCCCAAAGAAATTAATTTCAGTATGGCCTGTTGACGTTTGGCCACGGCTGTGCTCATATCAGTCGTAACAGGTAAGCGTTCACGGGTCCATGTGGAGGTAGACCGTGACTGCTCCTGCAGCAGATTCTGAGGAACTGGAGTATGAGGAGGTGTCAATGTGTACAGACTGGATTCCTGCAATCCTTGGAGTTGGCAGAACACGTACAGCGCCACTCTCAAGATCTGTACCTGGCTCCACAACATTTACCCAATGGGCAGTGAGGGAAAGGTATCGTCCCTGTCCATGGTTACTGTTCCACGCATTGGTGGTCAGGTGGACCTTGCTACTGACGGCGTTTAGTAGCGCATGTTTAATTTTTCCCTCCACATGCTTTTGCAGGGGCAGGGGCGGCTTGCCTGCTGAAATAAAAGCGGCTGGGCACATTGTATTGTGGGACTGCCAATGCCATGAAGTTACGGAAGGTGTCAGTCTCCACCAGCCTGAATGAGAGCATTTCAAGTGCCAGTAGTTTTGCAATGCCAGCATTCAGAGCCTGTGCTCGGGGATGGTTTGCCGAGTATGGCCGCCTTTTCTCCCATGCCTGTGCTATCGATGGCTGTAGAGTAGCCTGGGAGTGTGAGGATGACAGGGAACGTGGTGCTGTGGGTGTAATTACACTAGGTCTCTGTACAACAGTACCAGAGGTTCTTCCATGGCGATCCTGTGAGGAAGCCAAACAAGCTGTGTATGAGCTGGAGGAAGAGGCTACAACACGAGCTGAAGAGGTGGTAGGTGGTGCTGTAGGTTGGCCTACGTCTTCAGTGTCTTTGTAACTGCACCACGTGCTTGGTCCGCACATGTTTCCACATATTTGTGGTATTGAGGTTGCTGACACTTTTCCCTCTTTTGACTTTCTGATTACACAGCTTGCATTTGACAAAGCAAATGTCATCTGCAACTGTGTCAAAAAAGGACCACGCACTGCAAGTCTTGGGAGCGCCCGATTTGGGTTTTGGAAGAGGAATGCTCCTAATGGGTGCCAAAGTGGAGGCTACAGGCAACCAAGTCTGCCCCCTCCCTCTCCCTCCCGTCTTGGCCGTTTGGGGAATCTCTTCCTCAGAGCTGCTCCCACCACCTTCCTGTTCCTCACGCCATGATGGGTCAAGGACCTCATCATCTACACTACCCTCTTCAAACACCTGCTTCTCCTGGATAGTCTCGCCAGCACAGTACGCACCAGAAAGTGGCACCTGAGTCTCATCATCAGATGGGTACTGAGGTGTGCTGACCATAGGCACTGGTCCACCCGCCTCTTCAGATTCAGAGAGACAAAGCTGTTGCACATCACTGCATACTCCCTCTTCTTCACATTATAGAATGCTGCTTGGCTGGCCCCCTCTTTCCAAGCCAAGAGATTCAGAGAACAGAAGTAGAGAATGAGATGGCTCCTTTCCAGGGCTCTCTGACTGCCTGGGCAATTTGGCAGGTGATGAAGAGACAGATGGGTGCTCGTCAGTGCTCTGGACCTTAGAGGATGTGGAAGTAATTGAAGTCGATGCGTTAGCTGCCATCCATCCGACAACGGCTTCAATTTGTTCCTCCCACAGCAGTGGGGTACGGCGAGCTCCTACAAAGCTGCGCATAAAGGACTGTTCCCTGTTAAAACTGGGGGATGCTGAGTCACTGGTGCCCGCAGCAGGCACAGAATCCCCACATCCTCTCCCTGCTGAAACTCCACGCCCACGTGCCTTACTCCCTGCCTTCTTCATCTTGGTAGACTGATAAAGATAGGCAGAAAAGTACTAAGGGCTTAGTGTGCTTATTCCTGAACAGCTGCTAACAGCTATAAGAAAGACTAATTTTATAAAGTGTGTGGACTACACTTTAATATGAGCTAATGTGGCCTACACAACTGTAAAGTGGAGTGTTTGGTGAACTTTATTTACGTGGTTTTTTTTTCAAAAAAACAAAAAGTTTGTGACCAAAGATGTAAAAGCGATAGTATCACAAACTTTTTGGAGCTATTACAATGCAGGAAGGTAACCTACAATGCAATAGATGAGGCTCCAAAAAATAGGCTAATACTAATCTGGCTAGGGCTGCAGGGCACAAGCCAGCAAAAAGGCTCCTCTATCTACTCCTATATAGTGTTTGCAACCAATCTAGCTGGATACAGATGGAAGCACACTAATAGAAATTCAGGAAAAATAAGCAGCACTACAACAAAAAAGGACAATGTATGAGGCAGTGACGCACACTGAGCGGACTACAACCAGAGGTGGCTGCAGAACATACTACAGCGTGAGCTGCACTCACACACAGAGACCTCACAGACAGCCGTGAACAGTGCAGAGAACTGTGCACTAGCACTGAAAGGCTGCAGAAAGGCTCCGCTGTCTACTCCTATATAGTGTTTGCAACCAATGTAGATGGATATGGATGGATGCACACTAATAGGAGAAATCAGGAAAAATGAGCAGCAATAAAAAAAAAAAATGTATGAGGCAGTGACGCACGCTGAGCGGCCTACAACCAGAGGTGGCTGCAGAACACACTACAGCGTGGGCTGCACTCACACACAGACCTTAGACAGCTGTGAACAGCGCTGCAAGGCAAAAGAAAGCTTCACACAGGGGTTGCTAAAGTAGCCTGGGTAAAGCACGATATAGCAAATCGCTATCTCTAACTGTCCCTCAGAGTCAAAAGAGCAGCGTCCTGTCCCTAACTAAATTCACAGCAGAGTGAACCCAAAATGGCGGCGGCGGCTTTTATAGTGCATCATGACATCATTTCAGCAGCCAATCACAGCCATGCCATTAGTTAACATGCCTACATGCCTAACAAGATGTGCCCACACTTCTGAGGATTCATCATTGGCTGAATCAAATCAAACTGGCTCATAGCATTATGGGAACTTCCAATTCCGGTATTTGATATGCTAAAAGTAACGGAACTCAGTATCGGAATTCCGATACCGCGAATATCGGCCGATACCCGATATTTGCAGTATCGGAATGCTCAACACTACTGATGACACCATTTTTTCACATACATGTATAAACATGGAGGCTTAAGGGGAAAAATGTGAGCACTATGAACTTTTCCCATTTCCCTCTAAGGTCCTGTGATCACAGCAGCATCAGCACAGATTCATAGAATCGTAGAGTTGGAAGGGACCTCCTGGGCCATCTGGTCCAACCCCCTGCTCAAAGCAGGATTCGCTAAATCATCCCAGTCAGATGTCTGTCCAGCCTCTGTTTGAAGACTTCCATTGAAGGAGAACTCACCACTTCTCGTGGCAGCCTGTTCCACTCATTGATCACTCTAACTGTCAAAAAGTTTTTTCTAATATCTAATCTGTGTCTCCTCCCATTCAGTTTCATCCCATTGCTTCTAGTCTTTCCCTGTGCAAATGAGAATAAAGATGATCCTTCTACAATGAGACAGCCCTTTAGATATTTGTAGACAGCTATTAAGTCTCCTCTCAGTCTTCTCTTTTGCAAACTAAACATTCCCAAATCCTGCAACCTTTCCTCATAAGACAGGGTTTGCAGACCGGTCACCATTCTGGTCGCTCTTTTCTGAACTTGCTCCAGTTTGTTGATGTCTTTTTTAAAATGTGGTGTCCAAAACTGGACACAATATTCCAGATGAGGTCTGACCAAAGAGGAGTAGAGGGAAATAATGACTTCACGTGATCTAGACTGTATGCTTCTGTTAATACATCCTAGAATTGCATTTGCCTCTTTTGCTGCTGCATCACACTGTTGACTCATATTCAGTCTGTGATCTATTAGTATACCCAAGTCTTTTTCACATGTGCTGTTGCTTAGCCCTATAGATTATAGCAAGCTATTTCACTATACATTGTAGGAAGGGGGAAAATTAAAAGCGCTTTTGCAGTTTTTGCTTGACTGTCGTGTCCAAAGATTACAGCAGCATTGACACCGGTTCAAGCAAGATGTCTCTCCCACTAAAGTGTAGGGAGAGGGTGAATTAAAGAAACTTCTATAGATGTGAGCCATTGTGAACCATGCTGGATATATATTAATATGCCCCCTGACGAAGCTGCGGGTGAAACGCTCATAGGGGTTCTGGAACCGGGCTACAAACTTAAGTTAAAATGGCCAGGCAGGTTTACTAAAACTCTAGAAACACGTGTAGGGGTTCTGGGACCGGGACACACACATTTAGTTAAAATGTCCAGGCAGGTTTATTAAAACTTCAGAAACCTGCTTAAGCATAAGCAAACAAAAGATAGCCTTTTCTGGCACACAGTGAAAACACAAACTATAAAGTGGATACAATATCGCGGGTTCACCCACTCAGGATAGTGTCCGGTTCTTTAGGCCTTAGCACAGACCAACACACAGGAGATCTACACATCTCCAGACCCAGAAACTGAATGAGACATTCGGTCTCCATTTTATCTGCCAAACCACACCCTTAGGGTGGGGATCTGTGAGCGGTCATTCCCACCCATCTCTTTTGACTGCTCATAAAACCTGGCCCTGGAATGACCTATTAACTCTCTCAGCACTATATGTGCTGAAGCATGCTTTCCAAGCTCACATCACCGAAGCTACCAACTGCAATGACACATATCTCCCCTCAAGGACCCATCCGTCGGTCATCTTACAGCATGTATAGCCTTAATTTGTGTTCCCCAATTTCTAAGCTTTTATCCATAGTAGTATTAAACACTGTCAAATTTTCAGGTGTAGATATATTTTTAAAACTTTTATAAAGATTAAAACTTGTATAAACTATAAAAAATATGTATAGTTTACTTTTTATTTAAGTGGTGAAAAAAATGCTGAATTTTCTGTGTAAAAATCTTTTGCATTTGTCACCATTTTCCGAGACCCATAGTGTTTTCATTTTTCATGCTCTGGGGCTTTGTGAGGGCTTATTTTTTGTGCTCTGAGCGGCGTTTTTATTGATACCTTTTTGGGGTAGATCTTTTGATTGCCTCTTATTGCATTTTATTACAATGTTGCGGCGGACAAAAACATAATTCTGGTGTTTTTTTTTCCAAAACGCTGTTTTCCTATCCGATTGATTTCTTTATATTGTTATTATTTTTCAGTGGGGCAAAAGGGAGCTGATTTGAACTTGAGAGGTTTTTTCCATTTTTGTAAAACTTGTTTCTCTTTTTATTGTTTTTACTAGTTTACTTAGGCGACTTGAAGCTGCGATCATCTGATCTCTTGTACTATGCATATCAGGGCTTCACAAATCACGATCTTCTATGAACCCGACCATGAGTATTGGAATGATCAGCTTAGGGGTCTTCAGCAGACCCTGGATGTAAGGACAACCCATAGCAGCCCCCCATCGCATGACAGGGGCGCCGATGGAAGGGATTTATAATGTGCCTCTAGCCGGCTTGTTTTAAATCCCGCTTTGAGAGATTGACAGCTGGATTCAGCTAGTGAACAGCTGTGGGTGGAGATTTGATCCATCCATGGCTGTGAAAGGCATATGACAGCTGGCTAAATCACGTCATGTGTGGGGAAAGATATGTGCTCAGTGTTGGAGCTCATATCAAAGTCAGTGACACAACATATGATGTAGAAATATATGTCATAGGTCATGAAGGGGTTAATATGTGCCTGCCTTTTTTAACAACCCCCAATCTGTGGATGTCGGGCACTCAGACCATCCTCATGGAGTCGATTTCTAACCTTTTGTGCAGACACATGAACATTTGGGGCCTGCTGGAGGTCATTTTGCACGGCTCTGGCAGTACTCCTCCTATTCCTCCTTGCACAAAGGCTGAGATAGCGGTCCTGCTGCTGGGTTGTTGCCCTCCTACAGCCCCTTCCACGTCTCCTGGTAGCGCCTCCAGCCTCTGGAGAGACACAGAAAACCTTCTTGCCACAGCTCGCATTGATGTGACATCCTGGATGAACTGTACTAGCTGAGCCACTTGTGTGGGTTGTAAAGTCCGTCTCATGCTACCACGAGTGAGAAAGCACAACCAACATTCAAAAGTGACCACAACATCAGCCAGAAAGCATTGGTACTGAGATGTGGTCTGTGGTCCCCACCTGCAGAACCACTCCTTTATTGAGGGAGTCTTAATAATTGCCAATAATTTCCATCTGTTGTCTATTCCATTTCCACAATAGCATGTGAAATTGATTGTCAATCAGTGTTGCTTCCTAAGTGGACAGTTTGATTTCACAGAAGACTGATTTACTTGGAGTTATATTCTGTTGTTTAAGTGTTCCCTTTATTTTTTTGAGCAGTGTATATTAAACTACATTGCTATACTGCATGACTAACTCAGCTGTGCAACAGTTTCCGACTCCTCTACCAAAAAGACAACTGGAAAAGTGCGATCCATTTGCAATGTTCCTCATTATTTATTTCATACGCTTCGAATTCTGTAATAGAATCACATCTAGAACATCATACGCAACTGTTAAGTAAAAATGCAATGTGAAATACAAACAGAAAAAAAAAAACCTTTGTACAAAACTGTAAAAATTAGGCAGCTACATTAGACTGACAGTATCAAAATCCCAAGCAAAACGGGGTCATTGTGTTTGCATGGCTTAAACAAAGCTGTATGTGCGAATATTCCCAGTGGTTAAACATACAGAACTGTACAGTTAGTCAGTATTTTTTTTACATGGATGATATCTCCTGCTGTGTTATGGTTACAATAAAAAGACTAAAAAATAAGTTAAACATATAAACATACATAAAGTTATCTACCGCATACATAAAATTGTTCACATTTCATCGGTGGCAAAGTCATTCTTGGCATTGTGTCTAGATGACGGTTGGCATGTATTAAACTCACAGGCTACAGCTTCAAAATAAATAATGCAAAACCATGCACAACATACAACTAAATGGTGGAAAGTAACAACCAGATAGCTACAAGACAAAAGCCAATGTCTCTAGTCTAATACAGTGATGGGTGTGTTCCATGCTTTAAGGTGAGGCGAGTCATTTCCGAGCACTTCACCACACTATGACCATCTTTTTCCTATACAAAACAGACCATTTTTTTAACATTTTATTATTATTATTATTATTATTATTATTATTATTTTTCATTAGTAGCAAAAACATTGTGGGCTCAATAACACTGACATAGAATTGAATAACGTTCTGGTGAGTATCAATTTTCTCCATTTCGAATATATTCAGCCGAGGCTTGTGATGTTTGAGCGACCTCCTGGCGGGGCAACGATGCGGTGTCCTGTGCGACGAGGGTTACTATCGTCAATCTGTGCACCTGGTGCGTTCAAAGGAATAATAAAGACATATTTTTATTATTACAGAGTTGGTACTAATCTACAGTATTTACATGTTTTATTCCATCAGAGATGATAGTGGTCTGTGGCCGCAGCACTGAAGCAGAAGAGCCGCCTCTTACCGGTGGCTCTTCTTCGGATTAGTCAGCCTGTCTCATGTGGGTCATGCTGCTAAGATGACATAGCAGTAGGTTTATTAATCAAAAAATAAAAAAACAGTAGTAAGGTAAGAGGCGGGAGGCGGTACTCTCGCTCCAGTGCAAAATTGGTCAAAAAAGCAAACTGATAGAATACATTTGGAGTGATTCAAATAAGCTAGGAAGGAGTTTTAAAAAAAAATTTCCTTACCTCGGCCCCCTTAATACCTCTCGACTTTTCTTCAGTCCGCTGATCGGCTCCTCTGTCTTCTATCTTCTTCTCTTTCTAGAGCTCCAGCACTCCCTTTCTTCACTAGGTCACATGCTGTCAAAGTGGTGAGCGACACACATTGATGTCATGTGATAGTGTGGGCCCTAGTGAAGAACAGGCCAGGAAGGAGAAGAAGAGAGAATATAGAAGACAGAGGAGCCAATCAGAGGACTTTTCGGAACATGGAAAAGTAGAGAGATGTACGAGGATAGGTCAGTATGAGATTTCTATTTACCCCTTCAAAATACTCAGAAACTAGGAAAATGGTGGCTGACTCCATTTTGCTGGAATTTGCACATAAAGAATCATTAAAAATTTGGATTACGACAAATAAAAAAAATTTCCAAAAAAAAATTGTAAGTAATTTGATTTATTGAATCTATTAGTTCGTCTTTAATCATGGATAGTGGAGACCACTCAGGGGTGGGATTCAGCCGGTTCTCCCCGGTTTGGTAAAAAAAGCAGCCGGTTCCCCGAACCGGGGAGATTCACAGCCGCGATCCGGAACTGTGTGCGGCTGTGCCCTCTGTTCTGTGACGCGGCCGGCAGCAGACACAGACGCCCGTGTCACAGTGTATCAGGCAGGGAGCTGTGCACGGCCGTCACACAGCTGACAGCTGCACAGCTCCCGCTCCCTCTTCTTCCGCGTCAGGTGTCGGGCCTGCGCGATGACGTCATGGCGCAGACGCCATGTACCTGGACGCTGGCTGCAGAGAGGAGCTGCTAAGAAGCGGTTGTGAGTTTGTTTTTTTTAAATAAATTCAGTGGGTGAGGGGGCAGCACATGATGGAGGGGGGAGAATGGGGCTGCACATGATGGAGGGGGGTGAATGGGGCTGCATATGATGGAGGGGGGTGAATGGGGTTGCACATGATGGAGGGGGTGAATGAGGCTGCATATGATGGAGGGGGTGAATGGGGCAGCACATGATGGAGGGGGGTGAATGAGGCTGCATATGATGGAGGGGGGTGAATGGGGCTGCATATGATGGAGGGGGGTGAATGGGGTTGCACATGATGGAGGGGGTGAATGAGGCTGCATATGATGGAGGGGGTGAATGGGGCAGCACATGATGGAGGGGGGTGAATGAGGCTGCATATGATGGAGGGGGGTGAATGGGGCAGCACATGATGGAGGGGGGTGAATGGGGCAGCACATGATGGAGGGGGTGAATGGGGCTGCATATGATGGAGGGGGTGAATGGGGCAGCACATGATGGAGGGGGGTGAATGGGGCTGCATATGATGGAGGGGGGTGAATGGGGCTGCACATGATGGAGGGGGGTGAATGGGGCTGCATATGATGGAGGGGGGTGAATGGGGCTGCACATGATGGAGGGGGGTGAATGGGGCTGCATATGATGGAGGGGGTGAATGGGGCAGCACATGATGGAGGCGGGTGAATGGGGCTGCATATGATGGAGGGGGGTGAATGGGGCTGCACATGATGGAGGGGGTGAATGGGGCTGCATATGATGGAGGGGGGTGAATGGGGCTGCACATGATGGAGGGGGGTGAATAGGGCTGCATATGATGGAGGGGGGTGAGGGGGCAGCACATGATGGAGGGGGGTGAATGGGGCTGCATATGATGGAGGGGGGTGAATAGGGCTGCACATGATGGAGGAGGGTGAATGAGGTTGCAGATGATGGAGGGGGGTGAATGGGGCAGCACATGATGGAGGGGGGTGAATGGGGCTGCATATGATGGAGGGGGGTGAATGGGGCTGCATATGATGGAGGGGGTGAATGGGGCTGCACATGATGGAGGGGGGTGAATGGGGCTGCATATGATGGAGGGGGGTGAATGGGGCTGCATATGATGGAGGGGGGTGAATTGGGCTGCATATGATGATGGGGGGTGAATGGGGCTGCATATGATGGAGGGGGGTGAATGGGGCTGCATATGATGGAGGGGGGTGAATGGGGCTGCATATGATGATGGGGGGTGAATGGGGCTGCATATGATGGAGGGGGTGAGGAGGCAGCACATGATGGAGGGGGGTGAATGGGGCTGCATATAATGGAGGGGGGTGAATAGGGCTGCACATGATGGAGGGGGGTGAATGAGGCTGCAGATGATGGAGGGGGTGAATGGGGCTGCATATGATGATGGGGGGTGAATGGGGCTGCATATGATGGAGGGGGGTGAATGGGGCTGCACATGATGGAGGGGGGTGAATGGGGCTGCACATGATGGAGGGGGGTGAATGGGGGCTGCACATGATGGAGGGGGTGAATGGGGCTGTACTTGATGGAGGGGGGTGCGGGGGCTGTACATGGTGGAGGGGGGTGAGTGGGGCTGCACATGATGGAATGGGGGGAGTGAGGCTGTACATGTAGTGGGGCTGTACATGATGGAGTGGGGGGAGTGGGGCTGCACATGATGAAGGGGGAGGGGGGATGTTCATGATGGAGTGGGGAAAGTAGGGCTGTACATGATGTAGTGGGGAAAGTAGGGCTGTACATGATGGAGTGGGGCTGTACATGATAAAGTGGAGGGAGTGGGGCTGTACATGATGGCGTTGGGTTAGTGGGGCTGCACATGATGAAGGGGGAGTGGGGCTGTACATGATGGAGTGGGGCTGCACATGATGATGGGGGAGTGGGGCTGTACATGATGGAGTGGGGCTGCACATGATGAAGGGGGAGTGGGGCTGTACATGATGGAGTGGGGCTGCACATGATGAAGGGGGAGTGGGGCTGTACATGATGGAGTGGGGCTGCACATGATGATGGGGGAGTGGGACTGTACATGATGGAGTGGGGCTGCACATGTTGAAGGGGGAGTGGGGCTGTACATGATGGAGTGGGGCTGTACATGATGGAGTGCGGCTGCACTTGATGATGGGGGGTAAGGGGGATTGCACATGATGAAGGGGGACTGCACATGATGAAGTGGTGGGTAAGGGGGACTGCACAGGATGAAGGGGGGGGTAAGGGGGACTGCACAGGATGAATTGGGGGGGTAAGGGGGACTGCACAGGATGAAGTGGTGGGTAAGGGGGACTGCACAGGATGAAGTGGGGGGTAAGGGGGACTGCACAGGATGAATTGGGGGGTAAGGGGGACTGCACATGATGTGGGGGTAAGAGTGACTGCACATGATGGTGGGGGGAGTGGGGCTGCACATGATGAAGTGGGGGGTAAGGGAGACTGCACATGATGAAGTGGGGTGGGTAAGGGGGACTGCACATGATGAAATGGAAGGGGGATAGGGGGATTCAAATGATGAAGGGGCACTGCAGATTAAATGAGGGGTGAGAGGGGACTGCAACGGATGAAGTAAGGGGACTTCAAATTAAAGTGGGGGGACTGCAAATGATGATGTGGGGGAGAGGACGGGGGACTGCAAATGATGAATTCAGTGTGAGTGACGGGGCACAGCAATTTAATTCAAGGTGAGGGGGTGAGGAGAACAAATTATGAATTGAAGATGGGGGTGTGGAGAGCAAATGATCTATCTAGAGAACAAATAAAGAATTTTGAGGGTGGGGGAGTAAATGATATATTGAATGTGGGGTAGAACAGTTGATAATGAATAGAGGGTGGGAGAGAAAGACAAGATAATGAATTGAGGTGGGAGGGGCATGTAAATATAATGAATTTGGGTTAGGGTTAGAGCGGGAGATACATAGTGGGGGGGGCGTTGAGGTTGAAGTGCCTGGTAATGAATTGGGGGAAAGAGTACATGTGCTAATTTATATATTAAATGGGGAAAGTGGCATTTATAGTTAGTGGGTGCACAGTGGTGAATTATAGTTTATATTTGGAATGGTGGGTTGCATAATAACCAATTATGTATTAATGGTGGGTGCACGTCTGTATTCAGATGTGTAGAGTAGAAGAAAGGGAAAAAGTGGGGAATGTGCTCTGGAAGCCGTGCTCTAGGTAACTGTGTTATTTCATGCAGAGACGAGTCCTGGCTGGAAGAAGTGATGGTGGTCTGTGCTGGATGAAAAAGAAAAGCAAAGATGAAGGACTTCAACTAGAGACGTCACTGGTGAGTCAGTGTGTTACCTGTACACTGACAGTAAATACAGAGTTCCTGTATTGTTTTTCATTAATGATCAGTATTGTAGTATTCAGTCACTATCTGGTGGTAATATATGGTCTGGTCATGGTGTGACGCTATTTGTTCCTTGTATGTATTTATAGGTCACTATGTGGTGGTTATATGTGGTCTGGCCATGGTGCTGCGTTATTTGTTCCTTGTATGTGGTATTATTCTGTGACTATGTGGTGGTAATATGTGGTCTGGCCATGGGGCGGCGGTATTTGTTCCTTGTATGTGGTATTATTCGTTGACTATGTGGTGGTAATATGTGGTCTGGTCATGTTGTGACGATATTTGTCCCTTGTATGTGGTATTAATGGATGTTTAAAAAAAATATAAATGTATGTGACTCATTCCCTTAAAGAAAAATACATAAATCTATATTTATTTTTAATAGTTTAGAGTAGAGTAGGGCTCGGCCGAAAGAGTCTCCCGTGTCGTAGTATCAGCTTAAAAATTATTTTGGCCAGAACAAAAGCTGCTGGTTATATAAGTGATTTGGTGTTTGATGGGAACTGTTAATATCAGAATGTAGTGCACAGCCTGGCCAGCCGGTCAGTCAAGTGAGACAGCTGCATAGAAATATATGCAGCTGTTACACTCGGGTCAGGAGAGCCGCTGGCCAGAATGTGCACTGTTCTGATCTCATTCCAATTTATTTTTTTTCAACTGTTTGACTGCGCCCCTACTTGTATGTTTGAGGAAAAGGTGTGTGTAAATGTGTGTGGCTTAAAAATGGGCGTGTATTAAAAATGGGCGTGGCTTAAAAATGTGTGTGGCTTAAATGGATGTGGTTTTCTTACACATAAACACAGAACCTGTTGTTAAAAATTTGAATCCCACCCCTGAGACCACTGTAGTGTTGGCGCTGACGTGGCCAAACTATATCACCTTTATTTCTCTCAGACCATTTGACTTGATAACAGGATTTGAGTTTAGTCCTGCTATCATGGTAATCCAGAAAAATTGGGTGTTTGGCAATTTAATATTTCAGGGAAAGTCATCATTTTCTGACTTTTCACAGTGCAGAAGGCAGCAGCATGTGAGCATGTATCAGGGACGTTTGTTCTGCTCAAGGGTGACACTATAGATAGTACTTTAGGTTGTAATTTAGGATGATCCCAACTGGGCGTTACCAAAGATTTGTCAGTGGGGGCGTGTACTTTGTTCTCTGCATGAGGCTGACCAATCATATGCAGGAGGTGTCATGTCTGGGGAAAAAGAATACACCACACCTCCAAAAGGTCAGATGAACATGCTTTCTCCTGTGAGATGTAATGATAGACAGCCCTTCTTTGTGCAGCTATTATGTAGTATAGAGCAAAGCTGAGAATGATTGCAATCACTTCTTGTACTTTTCAGCTACAGCAGTTAGTGTTGAGAGAGGGGGAATATAGCTGAGCTGACAACACTGTAAGAGGAGAGCTGCAGAGACAGTTGTAATCACACTCAGTTGTTCTCCCTCTCCCCCCACACTGACTACCATGAGAGGCAATATGGAAGTGTCGGTAATGACAGGCAGTTCTGCTCTACACAGAAGTTGCAGAAATCAAGGCTGAGAGCAGGGCTGTCTATCATTACATCTCACAGGAAGAGGCATGTTCTTCTGACAATCTGTGGGTGTGTTCGTTTTTAACCCTGCATGACACCTCCTCCTTATAATTGATCTAAGTCATAAAGGAAAGGAAGCACACTACTCCACATAAGAATGTCTAGTAACAGTTGCGCTTCTATAAAATTATAACCTAAACTTTACAAGCTAACATCTCCACAAATGAAATAGAAAAATTAAAAAATAAAAAAACGTGTTTTTTTTCCAGCTCTGCAGCCATTATTCCATGATGTGGGCAGTTTAACATTCTTAAACTTGTGTGAAAGGTCCTCTTTAAAGAGGTTCTCTGAGAAATACGATAAAACGAATCAAATATTTTTAAATATTCAACATTTTTCTAAAAACCTTTATTTAGCAAAAAAGTATGCTTTATCTAATGCAATTTCTATCTAGCAGTATGTAGCCCGTCCTAGTATAAGCTGCATGGAAAGCATTTGGAGACAGATAAACCATATTTTTCGGACTATAAAACGCACTTTTTTCCTCCAAAATTTTGGGTGAAAGTGGGGGGATGTGTCTAAGGGCTCATACTCACTTACATGTAGAAATATATGTAGCCGCACGCTCCAGTCCGAGTGCCGGCGATCTCGTGCGAGTCTCTCACAAGTGAGTATGAGCCCTTATACTCCGGATGTACCTTATAATGTGGCTGTGGATAAGGGGTGTGGCAACAGTGGACCAGCGGGTCATAGGAGGCAGGAGCCGGCTGCTGAACCTAACATGTGTGCCCGTTCTGTTAATGAAAATGAACATTAACTGCTCCCCATGCACATAATCAGGCCTACCTCTATGCTTTGCAGTCAGTGTCAAGAGGTGGGAGGGACTTTGGAAGTGGAGATCAGTGAATATTTATCTTCTTTAATAGCGGGCACATGTGATTGCCCAGCTGCTGCAGGCGTATGCGGCTAATAGTGTGCCCGCTATTAAAGAGAATGAATATTCACTGCTAAACATGCCCATAATTCCAGACGTGGGGGGCAGAGATATCCCGGCGGCTGACCTCGGCATGTGGGGGCACGTGGCAGTGACGCCATGCGCTGCATACACGCTGAAATCAGCTGCTTACATCAGCACAGGATGCAGCGCTGCGAGGGAGAGGAAGAAAGGTGAGTAGAATAATTTATATTTTTATGTGTGCACCATGATGGAGGACCATGTATACCAGGATGGAGGGGCCATGTATACCAGGTTGGAGATGGAGGCCATATATACCAAGATCGGGATGGTGGCCATGTATATCTGGATTGCGACATATATAACAGGATGGGGACATATACTGTATAAAAATAATTACCGTACAAAAAACCCCCACAAATTCATAATTATGTGAATCGTTTTACCTGATAAACTGAAGTTTGATTGATGAAGATTCCTGATTGGTGGAGGCTGGGGTTTGGAGGGGGATGATTTAGCTGAAGGGGCAGGAGTTATATACTTTGGATTGGCTGGGACTTCATACACTGGTCCATCATACATCCCGCGGGACACGGCTTGCAATCCGCTCACCTATAACATATTCGCTAATTAATAAATTAATAATTAATAAACGCCTCCCTTCTGGTTCAGTATTGTTGTCCCCCTATCTGATATGTTCTGATGTCAACTGTATGGAAATACGATGATAAATAATACTGCCATACAGCTGCATACATAAAAACGCTATAAAAAGCAATCCATTGCAAATATATGTTCTTGCTGCCAAGTAGTTGTGCCATACCAGGCCTAGATCAGTATCATCATACAGTATTCAAATGTCAACAGCTAATTACATATAGTAATTGAAAGACATAAATTAATCACTATTAAAGGGGTTGTACACCTTTGGGCATTCCTTCTACAGCCTATATAGCCTCACTGTCTATTGCTGTCCGGAGAATGAGTTACAGTCATATGTTAAAGTTTGGGCACCCCTATTAATGTTAACCTTTTTTCTTTATAACAATTTTGAATTTTGCAACAGCTATTTCAGTTTCATATATCTAATAACTGATGAACTCAGTTATATTTCTGGATTCAAATGAGGTTTATTGTACTAACAGAAAATGTGCAATCTGCATTTAAACAAAATTTGACCGGTGCAAAAGTATGGGCACCTCAACATAAAAGTGACATTAATATTTCGTAGATCCTCCTTTTGCAAAAATAACAGCCTCTAGTCGCTTCCTGTAGCTATTAATGAGTTCCTGGATCCTGGATGAAGGTATTTGTGACCATTCCTGTTTACAAAACAATTCCAGTTCAGTTAAGTTTGATGGTCGCCGAGCATGGACAGCCCGCTTCAAATCATCCCACAGATGTTCAATGATATTCAGGTCTGGGGACTGGGATGGCCATTCCAGAACATTGTAATTGTTCCTCTGCATGAATGCCTGAGTAGATTTGGAGCGGTGTTTTGGATCATTGTCTTGCTGAAATATCAAGCCCCTGCGTAACTTCAACTTCGTCACTGATTCTTGCACATTATTGTCAAGAATCTGCTGATACTGAGTGGAATCCATGCGACCCTCAACTTTAACAAGATTCCTGGTGCCGGCATTGGCCACACAGCCTCAAAGCATGATGGAACCTCCACCAAATTTTACTGTGGGTAGCAAGTGTTATTCTTAGAATGCTGTGTTTTTTAGCCTCCATGCATAACGCCTTTTTGTATGACCAAACAACTCAATCTTTGTTTCATCAGTCCACAGGACCTTCTTCCAAAATGTAACTGGCTTGTCCAAATGTGCTTTTGCATACCTCAGGCGGCTGTGTGGCGTGCTTGCAGAAATGGCTTCTTTCGCATCACTCTCCCATACAGCTTCTCCTTGTGCAAAGTGCGCTGTATTGTTGACCGATGCACAGTGACACCATCTGCAGCAAGATGATGCTGCAGGCCTTTGGAGGTGGTCTGTGGATTGTCCTTGACTGTTCTCACCATTCTTCTCTGCCTTTCTGATATTTTTCTTGGCCTGCCACTTCTGGGCTTAACAAGAACTGTACCTGTGTTCTTCCATTTCCTTACTATGTTCCTCACAGTGGAAACTGACAGGTTAAATCTCTGAGACAACTTTTTGTATCCTTCCCCTGAAAAGCTATGTTGAATAATCTTTGTTTTCAGATCATTTGAGAGTTGTTTTGAGGAGCCCATGATGCCACTCTTCATAGGAGAATCAAATAGGAGAACTACTTGCAAGTGGCCACCTTAAATACCTTTTCTCATGATTTGATACACCTGGCTATGAAGTTCAAAGCTCAATGAGGTTACAAATCCAATTTAGTGCTTCAGGAAGTCAGTAAAAAGTAGTTAGGAGTGTTCAAATCAAGAAAATGATAAGGGTGCCCATACTTCTGCACCGGTCAAATTTTGTTTAAATGCAGATTGCTCATTTGAATCCAGAAATATAACTGAGTCCATCAGTTATTAGATATATGAAACTGAAATAGCTGTTGCAAAAACCAAAATTGTTATAAAGAAAAAAGGTTAACATTAATAGGGGTGCCCAAACTTTAACATATGACTGTAACTGAGAATCTGTCATTGAGCTCTTTCTAACGGTCCAATGGGAGCATTTGTAACTCTTTTAATGTGTTTTTATCCTGTGCTCCTTTCAGCTGACATATGATTGCTTCAAAGTTGAATGTGAAGGGGGAACAAAGAGCCTGTAAAAGCAAAATGGTGCAAAATATTTAATAATATTCAATTTAAAAAATTATTTTTTAGACCCAAATCCATGTTTTTAAGTAAAAAAAACAACCCAGAGGTGGTGTTCCACATCAGGAGGGAAGACTGATGCTCTTGTGCTATTACACCGGTGTGAATAGCGGTCCAGGATCTGGGGACTGAAAGCAGCAGAAGTTTGGTACAAAAGCGATTACATCTACTCTATAAATGAATACCGTCCTCATAGATAAAGGTTCAGATTCAGAGCCAAGGAGCCATGATGAATCTGGTGGACATACCTTGTTCCTTGTCTTGACGCGCTGATAAATATATTCTGGGAATGGTTTTCGGGGAATAAACCGTCCCATTCCTTGGTTGACATGTAGGTTCCCATCTTCAAACACAATCTTTCCCTGGCTGATAACGATGAGCGGGGCCCCGTGGCACTCCATTCCTTCAAAGATGTTGTATTCTACCGCCTGTTGGTGAAAATAGAGGGATTTTGGGTTCTTACCGTAAAATCTCTTTCTTGGAGCCTTCATTGGGGGACACAGAATACCATGGGTGTATGCTGCTGCTGCTAGGAGGCTGACACTATGCAAAACAAGAAAATTAGCTCCTCCCCGGCAGTATACACCCACCGACAGGCACCAAGCACCTCAGTTGGTGAAAAAGCAGTAGGAGAAGCAACCAAAAACAATGAACATATGTACCAACCCAACAAGGGCCTCGAAGACCCAGCACGGTACAACTTAAACAGGGAGGGTGCTGTGTCCCCCAATGAAGGCTCCAAGAAAGAGATTTTACGGTAAGAACCCAAAATCCCTCTTTCTTTATTGCCTTATTGGGGGACACAGAATACCATGGGACGTTCCAAAGCAGTCCCGAGGGTGGGAACAGCAATAAAAGGAACGACAGAAGGAAGGGCTTAGGTCGGCCGGTGCGCGACCGCCGCCTGCAGAACCTTCCTACCAAGAGCTGCATCAGACGAGGCCTGGGTATGAACCCTGTAGAACCTCGCAAAGGTGTGCAAAGACGACCAGGTCGCGGCCCTGCAAAGTTGTGAGGACGAAGCCTGGTGTCGCACAGCCCAAGAAGCCCGAACAGCCCGGGTGGAGTGGGCTTTCACTCCCGGAGGGGGCCGTTTCTCCTGAAGTCGATAGGCTTCCAGGATGGTAGACCGAATCCAGCGAGCAATTGTGGATTTGGAGGCCGGAAAACCCTTCCAGCAACCCTCAGAAATGAGAAGCGGTCCTGGCAAGGTAAACACGCAAGGCTCTCACTACGTCCAGTTTGTGGAGTGACTTTACCAGAGGAAGAGCAGGCGTAGGACAAAACGATGGAAGGACGATATCTTCGTTAATGTGAAAGGAAGATACCACCTTTGGAAGGAAGGAAGGAACTGGCCTGAGAACAACCTTATCTTGGTGGAGGATAAGGTACGGAGAACGACAGGATAAGGCCGCCAGCTCATAAACTCTCCTGATGGAAGTAATGGCGATTAGAAAAGACACCTGCCATGAAAGACAGAGGGATGTCCTGGATTGATTCGAATGGTGCCTACTGGAGGGCGCCAAGAACAAGATTGAGATCCCATGGATCTATCGGAGAATGATGAGGAGGAGCCACATGGGCGACTCCTTGGAGAAAAGCCTTCACTTGCGTAAGGAAGCTAGATCCTTCTGGAAGAGGATTGCTAGGGCAGACACCTGGCCTTTGAGAGTACTGAGGGATAGGCCCGCATCCAAACCAGATTGGAGGAAAAGAAGAATGGATGGAATGGAGAATGACAGTGGAAGAACCTTGTTATCGCTCTAACGGAAAAAGGCCTTCCAGTACCTATGGCAAATGCGGGAGGAAGCTGGCTTCCGAGCCTTGATCATGGTCTGAATGACCCGGCTGGAAAACCCTGAATCCTTCGGAATTGCATCCTCAACGGCCATGCCATTACACTCAGAGACTGAGAATGCTGGTGGTAACGAGGGCCTAGCGAGAGAAGATCTGTACGGTCTAGAAGCCTTCGTGGGACGTCCACGAGCATGTTCACCAACTCCACGTACCAAGGGCGTCTCAGCCAGTCTGGAGCCACTAGGATGACTGGAATGCCCTCTGACTATCTTTTTTGACCACTCTAGGAATGAGGGCAAGGGAAGGAAAAGGTAAGGCAGCTGGAACTGGGACAACGGAATTACTAGGGCGTCGCAACCGACGGCTAGAGGATTCCTGGTCCTGGCTACAAAGTGAGGAACTTTGTTGTTCATCCAAGATGCCATGAGATCGACGTCCGGGCTGCCCCAACGCTGGCATATTTGACTGAAGACTGTGGGATGAAGGGACCATTCGCCTGACGCTAGACCTTGGCGACTCAAGAAGTCGGCTGCCCAATTTTCCACCCCTGGAATGTGAACAGCGGAGATCGCCGGAACGTGACGCCCTGCCCAGCGCAGGATCCTTGCTACTTCTGACATCACCTGCCTGCTGTGAGTACCGCCCTGGTGGTTTTTGTACGCCACAGCCGTGGCGTTGTCTGACTGAATGCGGACTGGTTTGCCTACGAGGAGATGCTGCCAACGAAGGAGAGCAAGGAGGATTGCCCTGATCTCCAGAAGGTTGATGGGCAGGAGAGTCTCCTAGGCGTTCCAGCGCCCTTGGGCCGTTTTCTGATGGTAAACCGCCCCCCATCCTAGGAGACTGGCATCGGTGGTGAAGACCTGCCACCGAGGCGGAAGAAAAGACCTTCCACGGAGAACTGACGCCGGCAATGTCCACTAAGTCAGCGATTGTCTGACCCTGAGCGGAAGAAGAATGGGGCGGTCCAGAGAAAACGAGGTCTGTCCCAGACTGACAGGAGGAACAGTTGGAGAGGGCGAGAGTGGAATTGTGCGAAGGGCACTGCTTCCATGGAAGCTATCATCTTCCCCAGGACCCTCATGCAGGACCGAAGGGACTTGATCCTCGAGCGTTGTAGAGGCTGGATCCTTTTGGAAAGGGTTGAAAACTTGTCCCTCGGTAGAAACACCCGGGCTAGGTTCGTGTCGAACTCCATGCCCAAAAAGGTCAGACGTTGGGTAGGGCGCAGGATGGACTTCTCCTCGTTGACTATCCATCCGAGGCGGCTGAGGGCATCCAGGGTTATCTGAAGACTGTGAAGACAGTCTTGGCGGGACGAACCCTTGATCAGGAGATCGTCCAGGAAAGGGATGATAAGAATCCCTCTGGATCGAAGGATGGCCGTGACTGTTGCCATCACCTTCGTAAAGACACGGGGAGCGGAGGCTAGTCCAGAGGGGAGGGCCGTGAACTGATAGTGATTGTCCTGAATCGCAAAGCAGAGGTATCTCTGATGCCGCAGAGAAATGGGGATGTGGAGGTAGCCATCCTGTATTTCCACAGAACAGAGAAACTCTCCGGATCTTCACGTGGCTATTGAGCAACTTGAGGTCCAAAATTGGACGAAGAGAGCCGTCCTTTTTCGGGACTACGAAGAGATTCGAGTAGAACCCTAAAAACCGTTCGTTTGCAGGAACGGGAACGATGACCCCTGCGGAAAGGAGGGAGGAGACGGCCTGAAGGAACCCTGGAATCTGTGATCGCTGTCTTGGGGATCGAGACAGAAAGAAGCGACTGGGGGAGAAGAAAACTCGATTTTGTATCCGGATGTGATGATTTCCCTGACCCAAGCGTCGTCGATAATGGATAACCATGCGTCTTTGAAAGAGGAAAGTCTGCCTCCCACCCTGGAAAGATTTCCAGGTGGGGGTGACCCGTCACTTAGATGAAAATCTGCCGGATCGGGAGCCTGAGGACCTGGAGGGCTGACCTCTGGATCTCCAGCGGGGAGCTGGCTTATAAGAAGGCTTTCTCCGGTCTCTGGAAGCAGGATGCCGGTACTGCTGGGATGAACCTTCTGCGGGAGAGGAGGGGCGAAAGGACCTAAATGGCCGAGAAGCCTTCCTGTTAAAGAACCTCTTAGGGCGGGACTGGGGAAGGGAAATGCTCTTTCCACCAGTGGCATCCGAGATTCGCATTCCACGACTTCAACCAAAGAAAAGTATGGCTATTATGTTGCTGTTAGCTCTTGCTACGCACCCAGCCGCGTCCAAGGAGGCAGCCAAAAGGTATTTGCCCGCATGACTAAATTGGCCTGCTAAATCCGCCAGCTCGTCCTGAGGGGCTGCTGCTGAAATGCGTTTGCGCAGAATCTATGCCCAAGCTGAAATGACCTTCGCCACCCAAGCGGAGGCGAAGATAGGACAGAGGGGAGAGTCGGATGCCTCAAAAATTGACTTAGCCAACAACTCTATTTGCCTATCTGTTGGATCTTTAAGAGAAGCTCCGTCCGGAAGGGAAAGAACCGTCTTAGAGGAAATCCGAGAAACTGGTGGATCTACGTCGGGAGCTTTGGTTCATTTCATGACTAGATCTGCATCGAAGGGATATAGTACATCTGAGTACTTGCGGCCTGAAAAACGTTTCTCAGGATGTTGCCAGTGATTGGCTAAGGAAGTGTCGAACTCTTTGTGATTAGGAAAGGTTCGAGATGGAGGCCTCGCTTTCTTAAAGGAAACAGGGCATTCCTGAGGGGGTGCCTTATCCTCCTTTATCTTGAGAGTTTGGAATATAGCCGATATGAGACTATCTACCATATCCCGAGTTCTAGCTATGTTGTCCGCTTCTGAGTCAGATGCAGATTGGGAATCATCGTCTGACCTAGGATCGTCTGTTGAGGATGGAGACAAAGAGCGTAGCCTGGGAGAAGCGGAGGGACCCTGCGAACTGGAAGAAGAGCCAGACAGGACCAGCTTCCTAGAGCCCCTACCCGGCTCGTCCGTCTGAGGGTCGCGGTCAGGTGCTGGCGACTCACCGTGAGAGGAGGTCGGCGCACAGGTGGCTGCAGATAGCTGGGGTAACCGCTCTAAGACCTGGACCAGAGATTGAGACACTTTCGTGAGATCAGAGACCGACTGAGACCGCCACGACCTACTCAGGGGGTGGGGTGCTCTCAACCCGGGGCTCGGAGTCCTCCTGAGGGGCAGACATGGAGGAAGGGCTGCAGGGCGGACAGAAGGGAGACGACTGACCTGATACCCACTTCTTTTTACGCCGCGCGCAGGCGTAGTGAATAACAGTGGGTCCTAGAGCAGAGAGCCCCTGCAGGATTGGGCATATGTCAAAGGGGTAGTAACCCTGCCTGATGTGGAACTACGGATGGGAGCTAATTCTAGCGTCAGCTGAAGCAGCGCCGAGCCTACCGAGGTTCAGGTGCAGAAAAACCAGCGTTGTGTCCCCCAGAAAGAAAACTTGTGAAGAGAGAGGCAGGAAGAGACGCTAGCGATGGGCGGGGCTTAATCGCCAAGCCCTGATTGGGAGAGGACCGAGGAGGGCGCGGTAAATGTCCCACTGACAGGGCTGAAGTGAAAGCAGCCCTGTGATATGCTGTAAAAGAGCGCGAAGAAAGCGCGCGCAGGGAGAGGGGAGAAGCTTCCTTAACTTTTTTTTTGAAAACGAAAGTGAAAGTGCTCCCTCTGCCCTCATGAGCGACGGCGCGCCCGGAGCAAAGAAACCACAGGGACAGGACCCACAGAGACCGGGAGGCCACAGGGATAGGAAAGTCACAGGGACAGGGCAGCCACTGGGTAGGATGCTGCCTGTGGCGGCCACCGCTGAACCCCCCGATGAAAAGCGCGTCTAACAGCGCTTGGAGAAGGAAAACTGGCGGGAAATTCAAAAAGGTACTGATCCTGATAGCGTGGTTATTTTAATACAGCGCAATACTGGCTGTAACGCTGCAGGGCTAGGGGCCATATTTGAGAGCGGGGCTGGAGGGGACATCTGGATCCGCTTACCTGACGTCCTTGAGGAGGATGACCGCAGGGGCCCACGATAGCCAGCAGGCCGCTGGGAGAAACGATCCTCAGTACCCGCACTATGTCCGTATGGTGCAGAAGACGGCCATGGTAGGGGAAACGTCACCGCTGGCGACCGCCGTCTTCCTCTCAGCCCTGTCCCGGGAGAGGGGTGAGGAGGGTACTCGGCTAGGACCGGCCACCGTTATAAGCCCATAGCACCCGAGGGTGATAGGGGAAGGTCCTGCCTGCGGTCCTGAGAGTTGCGATGTGGGTGACACCACACTGCTCGCTCAGCCGCATTAATAGGAAAAGCAGGATGAACTCACATCCCGTTTCCTGATGCTGTATCTGAAAAAGGGGAAATCATTAAAAAACACAACTAAAACCTGAAAAGAAAGGATTAAATGCGGATCTGGGGAGATCCCGGTCCGCCTCCTACAGACACTAAGCACAAACTGGGGTGCTTGGTGCCTGTCGGTGGGTGTATACTGCCGGGGAGGAGCTAATTTTCTTGTTTTGCATAGTGTCAGCCTCCTAGCAGCAGCAGCATACACCCATGGTATTCTGTGTCCCCCAATAAGGCGATAAAGAAAAAAAGTATAGCATTGAACCCATCAACTATGATCATTATCACATATAACACTGAGGGCCCCATTTCTCCAACAGAGAAGACGTTGGCCCTCCATAAGGCCCAGGGTCTGGTAGGACAGCACCCTCTGTACCCACTGTAGTCACCACCACATGACCTTAGACTTACAGATTTGTGACTTTTTGCTGAAATAGTTTTCATCTTGTCAGGATCCCAAATAACCACGTCAGCATCGGAGCCGACTGCGATTCTCCCTTTCCTTGGATAGAGGTTGAATATTTTAGCAGCATTTGTACTTGTGACTGCGACAAACTGGTTCTCGTCCATTTTACCGTTGGCCTGTGATAAAAAGCAGTAATGTCGTTACTAAAGGATCATTACAATAATATGACCAAGAAAAACTAGTGACATGTAAGGAGCCGCGATATCCTCAGACGTGCCTTACTGGTGTAGAGCCAGTGGTGCACATATACAGAAAAGTACTGGGACACACATCTTACCCGCTGAATTCAGGTTTCTCATTTAGGCTCCTTGACTCCGGTGTATAACATCTTGCCCCTCATCCTCCTCACTCGTGTATAATATCTCACCCCCCAATGTATAACATCCGGCCCCTCGTCCTCAGAGTATAACATCTGGCCCCTCGCCACCACCACTCCTCCCATGTATAACATCTCACCCCCCCCAATGTAAGTCCTTAATCAACAGTGTAAAACACCAGATGCCTCGCCCCGATGTATAACATCCGTCTCCTCATCCTCAGCGTATAACATCTGTCCTCTTGTGCTCAGTGTATAACAGCTGGCCCATCGCCCTTGGAGTATAACATCTGGCCTCTTGTCCCCAGAGTATAACATCCAGCCCCTTGTACGCAGTGTATAACAGCTGGACCCTCACCCCCTGGTGTATAACATCCAGCTTCTCGCCCCCCGGAGTACAACATGTGGCCCCTCGCCCCCCGGTGTATAATATCCGACCCCTCGCCCCAGGTGCACACCATCTCCTCTGGAATTAACATCAGCACAAACATTGTGGCCCTGTTGGGAGATTCATGGCCGAGTGGCTGCATGCAGCCTCACATCACCAAGCACAATGCCAAGCGTTTCCACAGCGCCACATTTCTCTATCTGGCCTCTGATGAATGAATCTGCGTTTGATGATTGCCAGGAGAACGTTGCCTGCCTGACGGCACTGTGCCGCTGTACAGTTTGGTGCAGAACGGATCATACAGGGTGATAATAAAAGATTCATGGGTTTTGCATTCTTGTTACTGCAAAGATATAAATTTCACTCGTTTGTAATAGTAACGTATAGAGAGTTCACTTCTCAGAGTTTGTGACTCGCGAGTAATTCACCAGGTGGCATCAGATCCCAAAATGGTGACTATGCAAGAGAAAGTGTTTTGTTTTAGAGTACGAGAAGTGTAATTCAATTGCTACCGTGCAGGGAACGTTCCGAAGACAGTATAAAAGTGACCCACCTGGTCACCAGAGCATTCTATGCGGTATCGACAATTTAAGGACACAGGATCCTTGTGTAAACTTATAAGACCCGGACGACCAAGTGTTAGAGGTAAAGCAGTGGAGAGGGCTCGAGAGACCTTTGGCAAAGATTTGTGTCGTGTGACAAAAGGACACAAAAAAATGACTGTAAACATTATGTGCTAAACTTGAAGGATTTACGTAGGGGGCACTATGTCAAGATTGAAATGGGGTCTCCTTCTGATAATAGTTGATTTTATCATGCCCATAACCACATAAAATAGGCAGATTTCACCTTTTCTGTGGATAATTCCCCAAACTCCTGTTTTCTAATATTGAGGGGGTCCGTGGAGACAGGAGTCAAGCAGAAGTTCCCACCCAATATCCGAGGGAATGGGTCCAACCTGGGCTATCCACCCTCCTTCCAGGGAGCCATATACAGCCACATGGACTGCACACAGCCCTAAATATGGAGTAGATTCTCACCACAGCCTTGTCCCAAACAATCGTCATCCTTTCTTCAATTCCATTCACCCCCTCAGGAATAAGAGTGAAGTTATCTTTTCCTATGGCTTTCTGGGCAGTGCTGTAGGAACAGTGACCACTTCCGGTCACCTGCAGATCTCCGCTGGAAAAGAGCTTTTCATGTTAGATCAATGTATGCAAATAAAAAAAAATCACAATATAGAGAATTTCTCGTAAGAACATGAAATAAAAATTTGATTAGAAAAATGTGAAAAGGATAAATGGATAAGTAAACATTAGTACCAGCAGCCACCACTAGGGGGAGCTTAAGAGTGTACTGTGAACTAGTTTATGGGTAATTTCAGTATATATAACAGCTCCCTATTATCTATTGCTTAAATCAGGTTTTTGTGTTACATGTATTAAAAGGGAAAGTGTGGGTTTTTCATATCACAATCTTCATTTGAAGAATAAAAATCTTGCAATTTTGACACTGGCTACAGGGGTTACTTTAGATACTGGTTTCTGTTCTTTCAGGAAGAGTTTTCAGCAGGCTCCTTATCATCAGAGACAGATTACATTTACAGGTAACATCTCTATACATGGCTGGTAACACAGGATCCACCAATCACACTCCTCACCCTTCACAAAGGCATTCATACATTCTCTTTAGATGCTTCAATGACTAATGTGTATCCTGAAACAACCGAAAGGTAAAGTCTGAAAAAGCCCCAGTGGCCAGGGGAGAAATTGTAAGATTTTTCTTTTATCATTTTTCATACAGATTGCTATATGATTATAATTAAAAACAAAATAAAAAACAAATTTAGCACAAAAAAACTGATTAAAACAAGATAATATTCTGAAGATAGCTTCCCTATAAGGCCTAAGTTTCTACAGTCATGGCCGAAATTGTTGGCACCCGTGATCTATGGTTATGATCATAGAATCATAGAGTTGGAAGGGACCTCCTGGGCCATCTGGTCCAACCCCCTGCTCAAAGCAGGATTCGCTAAATCATCCCAGATCACTAGAAACTAGTGTTACTATATGGAGTGTCACCTAATACATATTGGGATAATATCTTGGGGATGGGACTATCCCTTTAATATTTGGTTACACACCCTTTGGAACAAATAACTGCAATCAATCGCTTCCTAAATCCATCAACAAGCTTCTTACACCTCTCAGCTGGAATTTTGGACCACTCTTCTTATGTAAACTGCTCCAGGTGTCTGATACCTGAAGGCGCCTTCTCCCAACAGCAATTTTAAGGTCTCTCCACAGGTGTTTAATGGCATTTAGATGCGAACTCATTGTTGGCCACTTCAGAACTCTCCAGCGCTTTGTTCCATCCATTTCTGGGTGTTTTTTAAAGTTTTTTTAGGGTCATTGTCCGGCTGGAAGACCCACGAACTAGTACACGAATCCAGCTTTCTGGCACTGGGCACTACATTGCGCCCCAAAATCCTTTGGTAATCTTCAGATTTAATGACGCCTTGCACACAGTCAAGGCACCCATTGTCAGAGGCAGCAAAACAACCCGAAAACATCTTTGAACCGCCACCATATTTGACTGTAGGAACTGAGTTATTTTATTTGTAGGCCTCATTCCATTTTCAGTAAACAGTAGAATGATGTGCTTTACCAAAAACTTCTATCTTGGTCTCATCTGTCCACAAGATGCTTTCCCAGAAGGATTTTGACTCACGCACATTTTGGCATACTACAGTTTAGCTTACTTAGGTCTCTGTGTCAGCAGTGGGGTCCTCCTCGGTCTCCTGCCATAACGTTTCATCACTTCAATGAAATGTCACTGGATAGTTAGTGTTGACACTGATGTGCCCTGAGCCTGTAGGACAGCTTGGATTTCTTTGGAACTTGATTGTTGCTGCTTATCCACAAGCTGGACTATACTGCATTGCAAACTATCATCAATTTTTCTCTGCTGTCCATGTCCAGGCAGATTAGCTTCAGTGCCATGGGTTGTAAAAAACTTCTTGATTATCTTGCGCACCACGGACAAAGAAACATCAAG